>NC_136879.1:32655034-33255034 GCF_949152265.1 Phoxinus phoxinus | reverse complement strand
TGACTATTGTGAGTCAAAGTTATAGCGCCACCAACTGGCAGCAGGAAGTGTGTCACTTTCAAAATGCTTTGAAATCACCCTCTTATTTTTACCCGATTTGCTTCAAACTTCATCTGTATAATGTAAACACACGACAGATGTAGACCTGTGAAAGGATTATTGATATCTTTAATACTGTCGCCATGGCAACGCTTTAAATTTTTATATTCTTTTTGGATGCATTTGAGGCTCGTAACATGCTTCAAATTACATGAAACTCAACATGCATTTGACATTTATTGTGTAATAGACATGTGCGAAGTTTCAGAAACGGGTGTGGTAAGGGGCTCAGTAGCGCCACCTTTAGTCAAAAATGGGGTATTAGTTTTACCTACAGTAACCAAACTCGGTACGTATATTCTTCTCTTCGATCCGGACAACTTTCTAATTTACAGTCATTAGCTCCGACCAACAGGAAGTCAGATATTTTGGTTTGAATGTGTACTGTTTGGAGCATTTTCCCTCTGCCCCTCTGTGTGTGTGTGTGTGTGTGTGTGAGGAGGGGGGCTAGTTTAGTTTAACCATTTCTCTGCTGTGTGCAAAATCTCTGGCACTTTTGAGGGCCTTAACATGCTCGAAAACTCTTGAAATTTTGCACACAGGTCAGAACCCGCGGCCATTAGAGCCGGACTGAAGCTGGTACCCGGGCGTGGCAGGGGGGCTCGACAGCGCCCCCTGGAATGGGATTCGAACACTTGTCCGTATATCAAACACGCTTGCATGAATTAATATGAAACTCGGTACACATATAGATTTAATCGGGCCGAACAACTTTCCCTGGGTCAAGTTTTACGCCAGCCCAACAGGAAGTCGGCTATTACGGGTTGATTGGAGAACGCTTGCTCTCGCATTTGAAACACTTCTCCTAGAGAATTCATCCGATGACCACGAAACTCGGTCAGCATGAAGTCAAGACATGGAAGATGATAAATTGCCAGGGGATTTTTGATATCTCGAACGGTTTGGCCGTGGCGAGGAAACAAATTTATGATTAAAAAAGGATGCATAAAGTGTGTTATAACTTAGTTATAGTTTTACCTACAGTAACCAAACTCGGTACGTATATTCTTCTCTTCGATCCGGACAACTTTCTAATTTACAGTCATTAGCTCCGACCAACAGGAATTCAGATATTGTGGTTTGAATGTGTATTTTCTCTCTCTCTGTCTCTCTGCCATTCTGTGTGTGTGTGTGTGTGTGTGTGTGTGTGTGTGTGTGTGTGTGTGTGTGTGTGTGTGTGTGTGTGTGTGTGTGTGTGTGTGTGTGAGATTTTGGTTGGGTGACAGTTGTAGGTTACAGTTTGACAAGAGTTTATAGTTTAATAAAAGCACAATGTTGTGTTTCATTGCGAGTGTACACAAATATAAGGAAACACTTTGCATTTTGAATGATGGTCTGTATGAACAAAATGACGGAGTATGTTTTTATGTCTCCATTGTTCGATCGAGCCTCACACACACACACACACACACACACACACACACACACACACACACACACACACAGCATTCCAGCATTGCAATCTTGACATCGCAGCATGTTCATTATAGCCTTAATAAAATATAATAATAAAATAGTCAACCTTACATATAACAATTACACTGCTCTGTTTAAATAGTCATTTGTACAGTTTGTGCCGTTCATAGTAAGCACCGCTCCACTGTGATGTTTCCAAGCACATTTTTGCGCATTTGAAGAGGATAATTTTTCTATATTGGAACGTGAGTGTACAAAGTGTACAAAGTACAAAGCCTATAAAAAGAATAGTTTAGCATCCAAAAATGTTAATAATATATATATTATTATTATTATATATATAATAATATATATGTTAAAAATAGGGGGGAAAAAGAATTTACATAATATATATATATATATATATAATTAAAGCTGCAAGCAGCGATGGAGGGCCCAAGCCGGTGGCACCGCCACCCGGTGCCTTTAGTTCCACTAAAGGCACCAGGGTGGCGGTGCCACCGGCTTGGGCCCGCAATCGCTGCTTGCAGCTTTAATTATATATATATTTGTTTAGTAATATTACTTAACATTCTTAGGAAATTAATTAACGAAAACAAAAATATCACATACTGTAGCTAATGCCTTTTTGCCAAAGATTTTTCAAAAGAAAATTGGCCAAGACGCTCTCAAAGAAAGTCTCTAAAGCTCACCTAGGTTGCAAAAGTACAGTAAAATAGTAATATTGTGAAATAAATATTATTATAATTTAAAATAACTATTTTCTATTTTAATGTATCACAGGAATGAGTCATTTACTCCTGTGAGGCAGAGCTGGATTTTCAGCATTATTCCAGTCTTCAGGGTCACATGATCCTTCAAAAATCATTCTAATATGCTGATTTGCTGCTCAAGAAGACATTTATTATTATTGTTATATATGTTGAAAATGAGCTTTGCACCGCTTATTTAAAGCATCTTTGCTGAATAAGACTATTAATTTAATTTAAAAAAAATCTTACTGACCCAAAACGTGTGAAAAGTAGTGTAAATAATATTCTAAAATGAGTGAAGAGCAATAAATACTTATACAACAGACTGTAAAAAAGTAAAATTAAATAATATTTTATGGCACAGGGTGTTACATGGTAAAGTGTGCTGTATAGATGCAGTTCTTGACAAAGAGTCGCTAACAACTCGGTTATTTACATCATATTCCCTCGCTTATTATGTACTGTAGATGTCAACACAGAGGTAAAAAAATAATACTGGCCCCTGGCATGAAGATTTCGAAAAAAAATATTATTCGCTATACTTGTGAAAATAATCAATGGATTCCATGTTTTCCAACATTTATAATTCAAAATTGATGCTGTTTACATTCTGAAGTCTTGACGTATAATGTTTCCACTTGAGTCTCCATTAGCTGCTCTGCTCATTTTAGAAGTTGGGAAATCATCATTGCAAAGAGACGTTTGAAGTGATGGCGACACCCAGTCAGATCTTCTGGGTCTTTGTGTACGCTCGGACCATTGACTGCCAGCAGTTTGTTAACAGACATATCACACAGTCAGGGACAGGCGGCCCCAGACAGCTGTCTCATCCGTCTTCAACACTGTTCCAGCACACATCGCTGATGTCCGATCTCCCTTTTCCCAGGACACATGCCTACAACTGAGGGAACTGCTTGTTAGACCGGTGTGTGAGACAATCTGCTGTGTGGTAGAAAGTGAGCGGGTCAAAGGGTCGAGACCTTGTGGCTGACCAGCAAGTGAATGTTTCACTCGGCACAGTTGGACTCTCAGCAAGTTTCATCTCTTATCTTTTGCACTTTCTCTGACACACTCGTTTTTAGGGGCCAGGTGGCTGCCAGAAATATTGTCTTTCCTGAGTCCCACTGTGGCATTTACATTTGTCATTGAGCACAAGGGTTCGGTTTTCAAGCATAGTGCGGTCTTTATAGCTATTAGGGGATTATTAGGAATAAACTACAAATGAAGGATGCAAATCCGAGCAGATCTCACATTTACATTTTAGCCATTTTGAGGCAAATTTGTATGAATTTATAAATAAAAAAAATTCATGAAGTAAAAATTCATAATGAGAACATACAAATTAAAGAAAATTTTGAAACCATGTAAAATACTTAAGAATTGCCACGAGTGTTGAAAAGAGAGTGGCTGTATCCGAAATCCCACATCCGCTTGAGTAGGTACTTATTTTGAATAAACAATTACTTTGCCACAGCTAAAAAAGTATATTCTATATAGTATGAATATGTGTAGTATGAATGTAATCTGGACGTAGTACATTCACCATGTTGTCATTATCATGTGACCTACCGCTTCACTGCCATTCACAAATGATAGTAAAGTGTCCATTGTATGCACACTTTTCAGAATCTCGCCGGAACTAGTAGGTCATACAGGTACGTTTTCCCTACTCTTTTATGAGTACTGTGAATTTGGACATACAGTACTACTTTTGTCACATACTGTTTTTCGCCTACTATGTAGAAGATAAGTATGCAATTTCGGATGCAGCCAGTGTGTGTCGAATTGCCATGAGAGTGTGTTGAACCGAGCCGTTCTGAGTGACAGAAAAAAATGTGAGATGCTGGGCAGTGGAATAAATAAAAAAAGCACAAGATCTAGAGAGGCTTTTTTTTTACTTTACACCACATTTTTAAAATGCATGTCATGCGCAAGACGCCGCAAAAGAAGTGTGCACAACAGTCAAACGCGCCTGTTATTGTGTATGTCTACATAGAAAAACAATGGGAAAGCAGTGCATGTGTAATGAACAGACCCTAACTGAACTATTTAATCAATGATCATGTTTTTGCATATTTACTGAATAAATATTCTGCAGTGGCTTTACTGTGTGAGTTTTTAATTCGTAGGCCTACACTTTTACTTTTTTCCTTCCAGTAAAATATCTAAAAATCCTTAAAGATTGATTTAATGAAGAAGCAACACTGCATAAGACATTAATATGGTAATTACTTCAAATTGATTAGATGTTAAGGTGAGTACATTAAATATACCCTGAAAAAAAACTGGTATAGGATTTACTTTGAAACACTCAGAAATTGCTAGAAAATGTCACAAATAATTGCAGAGAAATGGTAAACACATTGAATTAAACATGACATTTTGAAATAGAAAAACTGAAATAGTATTTTCTTGTAAAATATTCTCTGAAAATTTTAGTTTTATTTACTAAAACTTAAAAAAAACACATGTTTCTGTATTCTTTCATTTTCCACTTGTTTTTAACTTGTTTATTATGTAAAACAATTGAAAAAATGCATTTAATACACTGGTATTAAAGATATATTCCTTGAAAATAAGTATTAATTTATTAATAGAAATGCTTAAGTGACTGATGCTGTATAAACGATTTTCAGTCTTTTAAAAAAGTTCTTAATCGGCCTTGATGGTTCGAAGAACCCTCTTTTGGAACCTTTATTGTTAAGTGCGTAGATTTTTTACTGAAAAATAAGACAAAAATACTAAGACTATGGTTTTATTTGACATTGTACAGTGCATAGTAATGGGAACATGATCTGTACATCAGCAGATGAGGGTAGGGATGGTATCTAGACAGTGTACCCTGTTTTGAGAAATGAGACACTGATGTCTGGGCAAATACAACAACTCAGTCTGTCTATCCCAGTTTTCCAGAGTGTGTGTGGGAATGCGGGTATGTGCGAACGATCACAGACGTGGTCGCTGATACGCCTTGACAGTGTTTTGGCAGAACAGTTCTGCCATGAGCAAACACATTGAGCTTCAAATGCGGGGCCTTTGTGCTCTCTGCAGGGCCGTTCCTCGCTTTTTTGTGTTTCTAGTGCTACAGGCTGTTCAGGCCCGTCTAGATGTGCTCTCATCAGCAGATCTGGCTCCTGCTATCAGTCCAGCTCCTTTCAATTCTGTCTCTGTTTTTCTCATCCGTCTCAGGCCTCCAGCTGATTCACAAAACTCCCGCCCACCGGGCCCAGCTTGGCCAGCACGAGCGGCCCAATAGCCAGAGGCCCAGCGGCCCTGCGGTATTTCCGCTCTCTTTAGTGAGGTATGACACATGTTTTTACATACTGCATGAGAAAGTGCTCGGCTCAGTGTGGGAAACACACATTCCACACCCTGTTGTTGACCTGCACGAACTCACACACATACACATGTCTCAGCATTGACTTCAGCCAAAGGAAGAGGAAGTCTGACCTGCTCAGCTGACAAGGTCACACACACACACCCACACACACATATATAGACATACACGTTTATGTGCTGGGAACACAGATGCAAAAGCCCCTGGACACATGTGAGACCGGCCATGTGTTCAGTGTGGAACATGATACACAAAGCGTGAGAAGATTGAGACCAATCTAGACATCGCAGAGGCTTAGGAGACAAAGGATTTAAATTGTTTGTTTGTTTTTTTGTTTAAAAAAAGTGTTATTTTACATTTAGGTCTAATTATTACATTTCTGTACCTGAATACTACAGTTAGACCTAACTTTATTTGTAACTTTGTTATATTGTATTTATCTTTTATATTATACTTTTTTTATTGCTGATCCAAAAAATAAACCGATCCGTGACTCAAAAAAAAACATAATATCACCCGAACCATGAGCTTTGTGATCCATTGATTGAACCACTACCACCAGGCGAAACTCTTGATCGAATCACCAAGCACACTCTCCATGATTTTAGGCATCATTCATATCTGTATATCACAAACAATGTGGAATTAATATTTATATGCAAAAGTTTGTTCAAAGCGAAGTCAAGCAACAGCAGGCAGATTGTGCATGCTAACAAGCTACACTAAAACAGTTTTAACTGACTAGGAAAATCATACAAGTTTAATTTCTTATAAAAACAAATAACTTTTTTGTTAAACAAATAACAAATAATCTTCATGAGTTATTGCAAAATGTGTGCTGTTAATGCAGCCATTAATAGCAGTGCATTAAAGCGCTCAGTCACGTCATCATTTTGGCTTCTGAAGGCAGGCAGATGGACTCTGAATGACTGTAGGTGATGATGCACTGAAATGAATCTCACCCTCAGCAATACTGCAAATGAACAATTGGCCAAGACGCTCTCATATTTTCCCTTCTTTGACAGTATGATCAGTACGCCACTAATAATCTGCAGAAAAAGGTGTCAACAGATCAATTCAGAAGTGTTTTTATTGCGCCTTTCAAAAGCACCAGTAAGAACAAAAGCTCTGTGGCACTGAGGAGTGTTGTTGTGTAACGAACAATGATGAATTAAACATTGAATCAAATGAATCAAAAGTGAATTAAACACTGACAGCCTCAGATAGAGCTGTGTGCATTAGAATGAGGTCATTTCTGGCAGAGGCACGAATTCAGATATGTTCAGTTGTGCGATGTGTGGAGAGAATTGCACGAACAGAACTTCACACGTAAAGAAACGCTCTCTCTATTCCTCCTCGACTCACGCTGTGCATTAACCAGCATCTGGCCTTTAATTAGACCCATCGGCCAGACGGATCCAGGTTCTTTAATAGAGGGCGAAACCTGCCTTTACTGTGATCTTAACGCAATTATAACTGACAGAAGCACTTTATCGCAAATGTAAGAATGACAGAGGCTGATGCAATAACTGTAAACATTTAAAGGAACAGTACACTCAAATGAAATGCTTTGGCAGGCCCTGGAAACTACATGCTTTCATTATATAGAAAAGAACAGTTCAACACTTGAGCATAAAAAAATGGTTGACTTTAAAAGAATATACTTAAAGGACAAGTTCGGTATTTTACACTTAAAGCCCTGTTTACAGATCGTATCTGATGAAATAGAACGGTTAAGATTAAACTTTGGACAGATGCTGCTGTCGCGAGAATTTTAGGTTTATATCGCTTTCCCCCCTCACCCCCACAATGGTTGTCTATGTGCACTGGAAGATTCCTTCCTAAAACACATTAAACTTTCGTTTACAAAGACGTGAAACTCACCGAGTGGTCAGGGGTGTTCACTGATACGGTTCCAAAAAAAATCGCTGAAAAAGATGCATTCCAACAGGTTTTATCGTAGTTTTTGTCCAACTCCATGACTTGTATTGAATGTGCTGTGTGAGGTGCGGTATTACTCCGCCGCTGGAGTGTCTATTATTCAAGCTCTCAACGGAAGAATCACGGGTGTGACACGTTTGGCAAAATAGGTCCACAAAAGCTAAATAAACCTAAAATTCTCGGGACAGCAGCATGTGTCCAAATTTTAATCTTAACCGTTCTATTTCATCAGATACGGTCTGTAAACAGGGCTTTAAGTGTAAAATACCGAACTTGTCCTTTAAGTGCGAACTGAATGTAATGTTTTGGGCACTTATCTGTAATTAAATAAATAAATGTATTATAGTTTAAATGTATATTTAAATATGTTTGTAATTACACATTTGTAATGATGAAATTACAAAATATATTTACTTTAAATTAAATATCAAATTACATATTACACACATTTTACACATTAAATTTTTAACCAGGTACTTTTACATGTGCTTTATTATGTTAGTCAACACATAAAACATTTATTCTTTGAAGAATAATTAAAACATGATATAAAATGTACTTTTAATTTGACATATACGACAAAATTAACTTTTTTAACTGTGTACTTACGGCACCATTTTCAGCAAAAAACAGAAAAGAATGTATGCGTTTTGACTCGTTTGGGGGCCTGAAAATGCAAACTTTTGAAAGCGGTCTCTGTGTAAACTCAAATAAGCGACAGGTACTATAAGATTTTCTTCTTCCTGTTCCTTTTTTTTTGTTCGTTCATGCACGTCATGAATGAATGAATGATTAAACATTTATATATGACTTGTGCAATAAATAAACAAATAAATGTAAAGTAAACTACTAAAACGCGCATTTTTGAAAACGGTGACGTCACACATACGTATTATATGTTCAGTTCAGTCTACAAGTGTGTCTTTACAAAGTGACAACACTAACTACAGCAGAATACTGCATTTTTAGTCTTTTTCACGGATCTGTTTGAACGAGGATTGTTTTGACAACGTTTTCGCCTGTACGCTACAAACGCAGTAAAAACGTTGCCGTTTTTTAGTACATCATTGTTGTGTAAACGTACCCTTAATCAGAAACTGAATACATGGTTATACACAAGTGAATAGAAATTAGTCAGATTAAGAATAAAAAAATCACTTGGTAATAATATACATCTAAATGCAGTAAGCAGAATATGTTAAGTCAAGTAAATAAAGTAAGATAAATTAAGTTATCCACGTTGTGATTAGATCAGCCCTGTTTAGGTTTTAGTTTGAGTGACAGGCTCTTCTCGTTTCATTATTTTGCACGTAAATAGGAAAAGCTTTCATATTAATTTGCCAAAATAGATAAACCTTTACATAAATACATCTGGATGGCCACCGGGCAGAACGAGTGCATATGCGAGTTCGAGTATGAGGAGGAGAGTTTGGCAGCAGGCCCTGATGTCTCCAACTGACCTCATTCATCAGCGCAGACAGGCAGCCGAATGCATTAGTGATGTCATAGTGGCATTACGCATCACTGCTGCAGGGAACCAATGAGGCACAGAAGTAAGAGGAATGAGATCATAATCAGGGATAATATATGATCAGCCCTCTTTCTTTATTCCATACTGTGCTCTTTGACACTGAATGTGGCACATGATGCATCTTAACCAGCTGAGGACTCATTCCTTGACGTATGGCTCCACCTGATGTGCCTAATGATGCAGGACTCATAAATGAGCTCTAATGCAAAAAAGAGTATTATTATTTTTCATGGGGTCTTTAGGCAGTGTGGGAAGACAAATTTTGATTTGCATTGCTCGGAATTCGTTTTCTTCAATGTTTGAAGAAATTATATATATGATTTTTTTTTTTTACACATGAAATTCCCTAATTGCCAAACTGTGCAGTATACAACAGAGACAACAGTACTGTATCCCACAATGCATTTGGTATTGCATTTTCATTAACACACACACACACACACACACACACACACACACACACACATATATATATATATATGCAAAAGCCTCTAAAAGCGTATATATATATATATAATTTCAGATCTATTGAATTTTCTATCCATCAAGGACCAATGATAATAATAATAATAAATGTTTCTTGAGCCCAAATCAGCATATTATTATGATTTCTGAAGGATCATGTGACACTGAAGACTGGAGCAATGATGCTGAAAATTCAGCTTTGCATCACAGGAACAAATTACATTTTAAAATATATTAAAATGAGAAGCATTAAAAAATAAATATTAAATTGAATTATTATAACTGGGTTTTTTTAATAGTAATAATCATTTATGTTATGTTTTCCTATATTTTTCATCAAATAAATCTAGCCTTTGTGAGCATAAACATTACAAAAATCCCAAAATTATAATTGAATTATAACAATATTATTTAAAATACATAAATATAAATATGTTTTTAATAATAAACATTTATTTATAATAATAAAGACTATACTTGGTGAATGAAATGTAAAGTTGCATGATCCATTTGTAACACAGCCTCTGCTTTTAAAAGGGCACCCACAGAGACATATAGCAGATGCTCTCTTTTCATCTTTGGGGCCCCATTGGGAGAGTCGGGATGGAAGGGGAGAGTGAGAAACAAAGCACGAGGAGGGGGGATGTATGTATTGTGTTGTGTCATGGGGTGATGGTTGTGGGGGCAGGATATATTTTGATGATAATGTGGCACACTTCTTGTATGGAGCGACCCCAGTCTTAGATCAGTACAAAAGGGGCCCGAACCCCACCGGACTGTGTCTATCAGACCCTTTACAGGCAGAGGGCGGGTCACGAGCCAGCCGGTCCAGGGCCCAGAGGCACGGAGTCCCACCGCTCTGCCTTATGGGCCTCCGCGTGTCTCTCTGTGATTTGCATCATAGCTTTTGTTTGTTGCTCCCCCGTGTATAATTTGTGCTGCCATTATTCAGCGTCTAGATTTTGGTAATTCTAGAACACAAGACTGTTAGTGTAACGGACAATCGGCTGACACATGCACAGGTCTCACTAAAGCAAATGTATAACACATCTGAGTGCAGTGTGGTATGTAGACCTACACTCTTAAAAACTTCTAAAAGAGGGTTTTCGCAGTGATGCTAGAATCTGTTAGGGTTCCCAAAGAACCTTTGAGTGAACAGTTCCTAATAGAACCAAAGTATGTTAAAAGTTCTTCATGGAACCACAGATGCAAATAAAGAACCTTTATATTTAAGAGTGTATAGCGAACGCATATATGCATCTGACTACGTTTAAAACCGACGCTGGGTATTCTTCAAGCAGTGATGTCATTAGTGGCTATGTTAACACATCAAAGACCAGTCAATGGTTTTAACTAGCATATGCCAACAAAGCCAAAACTAGGACTGAGACTTAAATAGCAATTTGCATAAAAGTTATTAAGCGTCATATATTAGGAACCTTTCTTTGTTTGGAAATCAATAGTGCGGCTATAAGATCACACTTGGTAGCAGCTGGTAAAAGTGTGAAACCTTTCCCTGAGGATCTCCCAGCATCCCACTGGGAATGTCTGGTGCCAACCGCCCTCTCTATCGCCCTCTTGTGGCGGGAGGAGATAGAGACCCTGTAGAACAGAGTCCAGTTCTTTATGTGCCTTTATTTTTTTTAGCATAATGGGATTGTGCCTTTTTCATGATTGTGTCTTTTCTATATGCTCTTGTGTACATCTATGGTGGAAATAAAGCTATATATGTGTTGTGTACATACTTTGTCACAACGAGTGGTGCAAGATCATCACCTAGTGTTGTGAGATGGAAAGTTTTAAATGTTAAAGTAATAGTTCACTTAAATGAAAATCCTGCCATCATTTACTCCCCCTCAAGTTGTTTCAATCCTGTATGAATTTCTTTCTTCTGCTGAACCCAAAAGAACATATTTAGAAAAATGTTGTTAATCAAACCGTTGATGGACCCCATTGACTTCCATAGTAGGGGAAAAAATACTATGGAAGCCAATGCAGATGGTATAATATTATTGAAATTAAAGGCCACTTAAGTGTACTTAAAGAGAGTATACCTCATGACTGTCTCTTAACAGTTGCCTACAGTACATAATCTGCATATAAGTTTCTGCTTTCTCTGTACAGATGTATAGGCTACTACCTACTTATTAACTATTGTTTTACATTTTATATTTCTTATTTTGGTACGTTCTTACTGCTTAAGGAAGTTTATGCTGAATGTCACACAGATATTGTAAGTTTACCGCAGACAGTAATTATGAAACTATGCTGTTCAATAAATGAGTACAAATATGACTCAGTATGAGTCAGTATGAGTGCAAGCAGCGTTCTCTGTAGAGTAACCCGGATGCGTTGAGAATAAGAATTGAGGAGGTAACAGTTCAGCCATGACACGTGGAAAACAAAGGGTAGCCTACTTTATGTGAAATTTTATATGCACAAATTGCAGAATAAGAACATATTTTCTTTGTGAAGTAAAGCCGAATCCTACAATATTGTCAAGCTGAACTTCCCTTTATATATTGAAAGGGTGTGTGTTGGGGGGTTTTGGTAGTGTGTGAAAGCGGGTTAGCATTAGCCTGTGCATCTGGTGTTGTGGGCAGGCCACAAGTTTCTGTTTGTTTTGCAAAACATGATCATCATGTGGAAGAGTGGTGAAAAAAGGAACAATGTTTGAGTACTATCTAGTTCGTTTAAAAGTAGGTTACTGTGGAAGTCATTTGCAAGACAAATATGTGGGATGGAGGACCGCAGATCGATCCGACTCACTGGTGGCTTCTGGATAGTTTAGTATAAATATTGGAATGCTACGGTCATTCTTAAGAAATGTTTTAGTAATTGGAATTATTACTGATCCTAAGAAAATGTTGCTTATCAGTTCTCCACAGAATTTCACTAATTTACCTCTATTTTTTCTCTTCTTTTCAGGTCCCAGTTCAGTGTGAAGACACTGATAAAGTGCGTATGATTTATGCAAATAGAGAACTATTAAATATTTGCTTGAACGCTATATAGACAATGTGTTATTACTCTGCAGATTTCAATCCAGTGTCAGGATGACCAATTCGGGCTGAATGCTGAAGTGGTTTATGAAAACGAATCATTTCCCTTACGGAGGTGCACTCCATTTGTGACTGGCTCATATCATGGGTAAACCTTTGACATTTACCTGACACAGATACACATGTTGTAGATGTTCAGTTTTAAGCCTATTGATTGTGTATGGTACAAAATATTCAAGTGTAATTAGTTATTTTCCCCATAATCATTTGTAGGGTAAGAGTTACTGGGCAGAATCACACTGGTAAGTAAATTCAATATTTAATATTCTCTCTCTCTCTCTCTCTCTCTCTCTCTCTCTCTCTCTCTCTCTCTCTCTCTCTCTCTCTCTCTCTCTCTCTCTCTCTCTCTCTCTCTCTCTCTCTCTCTCTCTCTCTCTCTCTCTCTCTCTCTCTCTCTCTCTCTCTCTATATATATATATATATATATATATATATATATATATATATATATATATATATATATACATACATACATACATACATATATACATACATATATATATATATATATATATATATATATATGTATATATATATATATTTAAATTTTCTATATATTATATTTTACATGACATTTTGATAACTTCAAAGTAAATATTATATATAAAGTAGTAGTAATATATTAAATCTAAGTAATAAAACTGGTGAGTAAATGAATTATTTAATATTCAATATATAATTGTGGCGAGCATGACGAGGCCGAAGGCCGTGAGAGAATGTCGCGAGGCCGGTGGCGTGATTACTAATGAGCGACACCTGCGCGACGCACCGGTCTCGATCTCCACTGTCGTCGCTCCTCCTTTTATGCTTCCGCTCCTCCGTGAGAGATACGAGACCGGTGCGTCGTGCAGGTGTCGCTCATTAGTAATCCCGCCAACGGCCTCGCGCCATTGGTCCTGTCCCAAACGGCACACTCCGGACTTGTGGACTTCCTCAGAGTCCACACTTTGGTGATGTCATGTAGTGCAGACCTTTAGGGCCCTTGGCGCGAGTCCAATATAGTTCCCACGTCCCTGTCTGGTTGTTGTTGGACAGGAGAAATCAAATTTTTCACACTCTTGACGTCTTATTTCCATGTCAACTACACAGCCTGCTTTAACAGTTCTATATTTCGATATTGTGTATGCCACCTGGGCATTAGACAATAGATACATCTTGCTTATTTAAATGATGTATACAGTTGTACATAATAATACATAATGTTCCATTTGAACTAAGATTACAATTTTAACTCATAATGAAAATGTGCATGAGTTTCAGAAGAATTTACAGGTTTCAATATTCACACTTCGTTTAGCCTACATTTGACTCAGTAAAGCCCTGACATCCGGTTCTGTTTATTTAATGATTCATAATGTGATCGTATTATTCAACGCGCTATTATTATGTTTGATTCTTTCATGGCCCTCGGCCTTGTCCTGCTCGCCACAATTATAATATATAATATTAAACATATATAGAGACTGTATATATAGTACTGGTCAAAAGTTTGGAAACATATTTTTTTTTAATGTTTTTGAAAGAAGTCTCTTATGCTCATCATGCCTGCATTTATTTGATCAAAAATACAGAAAAAACAGTAATATTGTGAAATATTATTACAATTTAAAATAATGGTTTTCTATTTTAATATACTTTAAAATATAATTTATTTCTGTGATGCAAAGCGGAATTACTCCAGTCTTCATCATCACATGATCCTTCAGAAATCATTCTAATATCAAATGTCAAATCTTTATATATATATATATATATATATATATATATATATATTAGTTTTAAAATAATATATTTAAGTTAAAGTAATCTTGAATTAAGTTAATTTATAAATATGTTGTTCATTGTAAATTCAATTTAATTAATGTTAATTTATACAACTTGGAATATTAAAACATATTGGTAATGAATATTATCTTAAATTCTATACAACTTCTTTTAGTTGCATTAACTAATGTTAACAAATCAAACCTATAATAAAACATCTTTGTGTCCTGAAGAAAATCTTTTATTGTAGGCCTACATTTTGTGTGTACTATACGTATTCTTGTGGTATGTATTGTTTCCATTTGTTTCATGTTTCCTCAGCTGCTGGTCAAGTGCAGGATTCATTTGCTGTGAATGGACAAATCAGTGCAGCTGCAGGCTTCTCCACAAACACAGATGATATGGGTGCCGCCAGCCAAACGTTCACAGACGGTGAGAAATGTCTCAAAGTCCAAACTATCAAAATGCAACATAAAACACTTTATATTGATGTGATTTGTATCAAAGACTCAATAACAAAAAGGCTTGATGTACCTTGATGTGGGTATTTCTCCAGGATTCTTGGCATCCGATGGCATTGGAGACAACGGCCATGAGCTGATGAACGGAGATGAACGCTATGAAAAAGAGAAGCGTGTGTATCCAAAGGGAAAGAAGAAAAAGCCAAAGAGAGGGGGAAGAATGTATCAAATTCACAATTAGAGTAAAAAAAAGCTTAATGTAGCATACAATATGTATGGCTACTCTATTTCTATAAGCTTAAGTAGTTAGTCAAGCTTTAAGACTTTACAAACTTTTAATCTATAACGCTAACTATCAATTCTACTGTATCTAAAATGATTAAATGTATAAATAAATAAATAGTAAAAGTGACAATGCATGCTGTCATTCATTATTGAAAAAGCATGAACTGATACATACAGTCACTCCTATTACTTATGAATGAGAGAAACTACAGCGCGCAATATGGCGTAATACATAAATATGGCCTTCTAAATCACCATTGGCTGGTCTAGCCTGAAAAATAAGCTTTTAACACTATTTGAGCATAAGAAACAACATTTATGGGACAGTTCATTTCAGATTTTGTTGCTGATTTGAAATATGTTATTTATTAGTGAGTTGATGAATAGGTGTATAGTAGATTTTCTTCTGCAGATGCGGTCTTTCACTTCTCTATTAGGCAAATTCCACAATGAGTCGTTCGCTGGGCTTGGTTACTATAAAAGCTGTTTTTGGACGAATAAGGAAGTTTTCAGTTCTGACATTTACAGGATATTATTAAAGTTATGACCTCTTATATGTCAAAAGCTCAAAGAAAATTGTATTGCTCTATTCATGACCCCTTTCAGAAATAACTCCGCAACATGGGTCTACTGTCAATTTAATTGAACTCTTACCGGAAAATATCTGCACAGTTTGTTTACTTATATAACTGATCATAACAAGTCAGCAGGAATGCATCACTTTATTTGTCAGTCAAAACAATAAATGCAAATAAGCAACAAACTGGTTTTGACAGAGGAACAGAAATCGAAAATGTAAATGACCCAGCCTATCATTCTCAGATGAAGCCATCTACTGTTCACTGGAATGCCATTATTATTTATTAAGAGTACAGGGCATATTTCAAGCAAAAGTGTTTATTCTGTTTACTTCACTGTGGTTTGGTTAGACAGGAAGGGATGGGTGAAATAGGGAGGTTTTCTTTTCCTGTTTGTTGGAAAGGATGTGTTCTATTCCACAGCATAAGGAGAAGCGGAGGAAGAGACCGGCATGAAGCGAATATCAGTCCCGAATGGACGTAAATGAAGTGAACTTAATAGAAGTGAGTGAACTTTTCAGAAAAGTTACAAGAGAAAAACAAATTCCGTTGAGTATTCGTTTCGGAAATGGAAAGCTGTCCAGATCCAGCTATGAGAACTTCCCGTTATGCCACTTGTCGCAGAAGGTAGGAGAAAACGCAACGGCAAATACTTCTTATTCATTTAGTGTCATTAGAATATGAGAAGATAACAGTGATTTAATTTGTATTGTAAAACAATGTATATAATATAATGTTGATGAGGGAATCACAAGTGAAAGTTAAATCACGACTTGACGTCACACACAACGTAATGACGCATCACGCAAATACTTCTAAGGATAGTAACACAGAAAAATGGCGTCTCCAAATAACCGCAATGAAAAGGTAAAATTTGAATACAACCATGTAAGCTTACAAATTTGTTTGTTTTTTCAAAATTGGAGGAGGAAGGCCTATTGCAAATCTGGCCCTAAATCTTTTCTTTAGGGCCCGAGCACAGATGGTGTGAATTGGAGGAGGAAGGCCTATTGCAAATCTGTTCTTAAACGTGTAGGAAATGACCGGTATTTTAGCGTTAGATGTCTTCAGTGTGGCGTATACATGACCTTGACTGTCAATACGCATGGTCTCTGCCGAGTTAACTGCAAGGTTTTAAGTCTCTGGGTAATGTTAAAAGTGATGATAACTATTGTTATGAAGCCATTTTATTTGTTATAGTCAAGACGTAAGAGGTACTAACATATTTAATTTAATATTAATTTATTTTATTATTTTATAGTAAATAAAGCAATAGAAAAATTATTGTCAAAACTAATCATCAAACATTTATGACAACTACTCCATTTGGTTCATTCCTTCTGAAGCATCACAACAAACATAGTTGCAAACATTGTAGCTTTAGCATTATAGCATTTTAGATGCCGTGACCTTCAAATGACGTTTATATTTTGTAAGGCACCTATTTTATTTTATTTTTTAAATTATCTTTTCTTTAGGGCCCGAGCACAGATGGTCTGATTCCCTATTGAAATTGCTTAGTTTATTTATTATTTTGGCTATGATGTCTTGGATGATGTCACTAACATTGCACGCGCAAAAATTGTCGTCTGTAATAATAGGGCCTCAAATATTAAGAGCAACACAAGTTTTGGAAATCATAGAGTAATTCATTTTTAAATATATACTTTTAATCATCGTTTTTTTTAACTTTATAAAGTCTTACTTTCTGCTTCAAAAAGTTCTGAAATGTGTCTTTGTGTTATGTATACATTATCTATTATTTATTGTCCGTTAGTACTGAAAACCAACCTAATTCCATAGGCTGCTGTAAATTGAAGGGCTTTGTATGTTTGTGCTTCATTAAAGGTTTCAGTTCAGTGCAAGGATAATCCAAATGGCTATGGTGGGGTGGTGGTGATAGGAGATGAAACATTTCCCTTGGCCTCAAGCTGCATCCCAGTTATGACTGGGTACAATCAGTACATAGCCAGGTAAGCCTTTCAAAATTCATTGAAAAGATGCCTTAAGACCTGTTTACTCCAATAGTGTTAGCTATAAAGATAACTATATTAGCATCCACACCAGTGGATAATAACATTCTGTTTAGTGTTTATTACTGTCAATGTTTTTATTGTTTATCAGTTGAAAAAAAAAAAACTTTCAGAAAAAGTGATTCCAACAATATCGTTTCTGTGCCGTTTTAGTTGTGGTGTGGACTCTATTCTTTTATATTTATAAAAAAATATTAGAACTATATCTTTATTGTTATTGTTATAGTTATCATCCATTGTGTAAAATGAGCCTTTATAGATTTATCTGATGCAGGCTATTCTACAAACCACCATAGTATCATCATGTATTACAAACAGTGCTCAAGTGTTTAAAGGCTTTAGGGGGGATACCAAGGCTAAAAAGCAGATGTTACAGTGTGCAATATATGCTAATTGCAAAATATTTGCTTTCTGATCCTTTCTGTTTTCCAAAGAATGGACTATGAATGAACTTAATTTTTTTGTGTTTTCAACAGGTGTGGAAATCAGTCCCGTGCTGAAGTCTTAATGCAGAGAATCGGAATGATGATAAGATTCTCATTTATTTATCGGTTTGTTTTCTTTAATGACTTTAGCTCTTAGAAATGTCCAAGTCATTTCAAGTGCATGTCTGTTCACTATATATTTGTAAACACTTGTAATAAAAAGCACCTTATCTGTTCCATTTCAGCTCGAGTTTCTTCCAATGACTCACATTCAACTATAGTTCACATGGTCCCTCTTTCAAGGTGGAGAAGAACGTACGACTGAAGGGGGGAAATAAAAAGTCATTTCATTAGAAATGCACGTACGAAAGATTCCCTGTGCTGTTTTCAGTACAGGCAACATGCGAGAAGTGGCGGTACGCAAGAGCACTGGTTCCAGTCAACTCCTGAAAATAAAAACTATATAAAAAAAATACTCTGTGAACTGTCTTTCTAATAATGCAATGCAGTGATTTACAACCACCTGTGGTCTCCCAGTGGCTTACATTATTGACAGTATAATGTTGAAATTAAATTTCATGAAATTAAAATTATGTCTTCATTTACTCACCCCCAAGTTGTTCCAAACCTGTATACATTTCTTTGTTCTGCTGAACACAAAGAAACTAAATGAGACTGAATATATTCCCTCAGGAATCGGTCATACATGACTAAAATCAAATAATTTAAGAAGGTAAAGTTCGAAAACATTAAAAGTGTAGGCCTAAGCATACATAAATAACAGACTGACATACAGCTTGGATCATATCATACGTCGTCATCCGCAACGACGTAGGCCTTACGACTGTCTTCTGATGGGATAGTGATGAAGCTAAAATATCTGGGATGGTATTTGTACTAGTGCAAAATATAGGTTTTACACCCTGCAAGTTCAAAGTATAAGTTTAATTAGTAGCTACACACTTGAAGGGGATTGTAAGTAAGCTACCATATGTTTTTGGGATAAAAAGCATCAGTAACATGAAAAAAAGAATTACGCTGACAGACTGACTAGAAGGCCTTTTGACTCATCTAAACAAGTGCCACGTGCGCGCAGTCTGTCATCACGCAGGTGCCGCTGGGGGCGCTGTTGCCAAAAGTAATTTCCCCTCCTCATGGGATGTTCATTGAACTGCATAGAACGACAGAAGTGTGTGTTTACATTCTCAATATTGTGTTAAATACAGAATACATTTTGTTTTCACTCATTCCTTTAAAAAAAAGGTATGCTTAATCCCTGTAACCGTTGAGTTGTACGTTAACCTATTCATCAACAGGAAAAAAAAACATAAACATCTCTCAACAACTGCGTTAAAAACGACATCAAAGAAGAGGAAGGTTGTACATTTTTCCTGATCAGACATCATCTGCAGCATGGATCGTCTGACGTCTTTTGGAAGTAAGTAACGTTACCTTGTTTAGCAAATCTTCTTATCGAGGGAATATAACGTAATAACTAACGTTACCTACATTTTTACGAAAAAGAAACAGTTCGTTCGCTATTAAAAATGACTGAGGTAACGTTAACGTTACTACCATTGTTGTTGGCACTGGACAATACCGTGTTTTTTTTACCATGCTGTTTGAAATACCTTGGAGTATGTAAATACCATGTTTTATGAATATAGTTAGTAATCATCCACCACCACCAAGGTTTATATTAATGTACCATGGCATCTGACACCATCACTGTGCCATGGTGACACCCCAGTATTTGCAAGATAAGTTGTAACACATAAAAAAAAACGTTAGTGCATTAAAATGAAAATTATATTTGAAAATAAAATTAAAGTAAAATTAAATTCCACACAATTCTCATATATATATATATATATATATATATATATATATATATACATATATATATATATATATATACATACACATGTTGTTGATGACTTCATTCTGTGAATCATGCAGATGATCCTTTCGATAAGCCTCCCTGTCGTGGATGTTCATCATATCTAGTGGAGCCGTACATTAAGTGTGCTGAATGTGGACCGTCACCTTTCCTCCTGTGTCTGCAGGTGGGTCACTGGATCGAGAGTCCCACTACCGTCTGACTGAATACCTCACATACTGCACACACTGTTACTTCATTGTGTACTATATGATTTGATCTTTCTGTTGCAGTGCTTTACAAGAGGATATGAGTATAAAAAGCACCAGAGTGACCACAAGTATGAAATCATGGTAAAGAGCAGTTTGGATTAAACTTATTACATGTAATATAAAATGTTCATATGTAAATAAACATTTAGATTTAAGATAGAAATTATTAGTTGTTTTTTTAATGTTGGTTAAACTGTATATGTACTAATCTTTTTTTTGTTGTTGATCAAATTGTTTAATTCAAGTTTTAAATGGAACATTCCGGCCCCCATAACTAGTATCCTGTACACTCTTGTGTTCATAAATGACATCTTTACTGTGATCTGCTTTCTTCTAGACCTCCGATTTTCCTGTGTTAGACCCTGGCTGGACCGCGCAGGAGGAGATGGCTCTTTTAGAGGCCGTCATGGACTGTGGTTTTGGCAACTGGTCAGTCTAGTTATTTTTCTTATATCTCCAACTCTACTAGGGCGCATTTAGGTATTAATGTTGTTGATCAGTGTTGTTTTTTTGCTTAAACTGTTCTTCAGTATTTAATGTATGTTTGAATATGCCATTAAAGAGTTATTAAATCATTCTTATAAAAAGTGCAATTTAAACTGTGCAATTTAAATGTTTGTATACAAATTTGTGGTTAACCTTTAATATTATAATAACGTAGCCTACCAACAGACAAGGTTCCCTATATAGTTTACAGCTTTTGTTGAGAGAGATTGTTTTTCCTTGAGAAAAAATGTATGTACTGTATCTGATATATTCAGATGAATCGGCATTGAACCAATATTGAATTGCAAGCTTGTGAATCAAAATTTGAATGCGTGTCAATACCCATGCCTACCAATGACCTCTCTGGGTGTTTCTTCAGGCAGGATGTGGCTTACCAGATGCGCACCAAGACCAAAGAGGAGTGTGAAGGCCACTACATGAAGAACTTCATCAACAATCCTCTGTTCGCCTCCACTCTGCTCAATCTCAGACAGATGGAAGATCATCTGTCCCGGTCAGCAGACACTGCCATTCCTTTTAAGCGTAAGTGAGCACCAGAAACAAAGTTACTGTTGTGTTAAAATATGCACACACACAAGGTATAAACAAACTAAAAGTCTAATCAGTCCAGTAAAATTTAATTAAAGGTACACTATGTACAATTATCGATAGTGTCAATACATCATCAGTCCTTATTCTAAAGCGTGTTTTTGTCTTTACCCTGATTCACTATGGTAAGCCTATTATACGTGTTTACATTTTATGCTGGTTTTCGTGGGAAATTGTGTACATGTCTCTCGTCATATCTGTAAATAGAGAAGAGTTGCTCTGGCTACTTTAACCCGTGTATGGTGTGGTAGTCGCATAGGTATGTTGTCACAACGAGCGAGAACGGTTGAGATGGAGACACTAAATCTTGAACCTTTGGGGAATCACCCGTTTTAAACAAACGCATAAGCAATGTAGAGATGGTGGGTTGTTGTTTTTTACTCAACATTATTTTATTGAACAGATAAATTGCCATATGTAGCTCTCTTCTAGAGTTCAGTGTAAAGCATTATCTATTGTGAAGGCTCACTTCTTTATGGTTGTTGTAACGCTGTGCTGGAATTTATTTTCAAGGAAGTACAGTGTCTATTAATGGGTAAAGCTACAGTAACGTCTTCAGCTAGTGATCCTTTCCATCTAAACTGGTTTTATTTCTTAAGCCTAGTAGTGAATGTTTTATGAGCAGTAGGTTAATATCTTTCACTTTTTAAAGTTTATTAAGAACCATATTTATCCGCAGGCGCACAGTCACACAGAGCCGAAGCACAACCAAAACAATGTTCTTCCACAAAATACATCGATACTGACTTTTTATGGAGATTTTGAATGTAATATTTACTCTTTAATGTCACCCTGATCTTCTTTTAATACACTTAATAAAACACTGTGTGCAGGTGAAAAGTCTCAGAGCTCAACAGCCCATGCAGGCATTGATTTATCACTTGTTTATCAGACTTTGGCCTGGCAGATGAACAGCATAAATTCTAGATGTGCTTGTCTGTTTCATTTGGTTTATAAGATGGCAAACAAACACACACACAACATTCTGCAATGTTCAAATTGTGGCGATGATGTTTATTTATAATATATAAAATATATTTTTAGGTAAGGGTTTCGTCTTGTCTCTTTCAGCCACTGATGATCCTCCAAGGCCTTCATTCGACTCTCAGCTGTCTAGAGATATGGCTGGATACATGCCGGCGCGAGCTGACTTCATGGAGGTGAGTGATCTACAGTTAATGTGCTGTCTGTTGAGAACAAATTCATTCATACATTATTAAAAGCAGCCTCACTCTTTTCTCTTTGTCTCTAAAATTAGGAGTTTGATAATTATGCTGAATGGGATTTGAAAGATATTGACTTTGTTGATGATGACTCTGATATTCTTCATAGTAAGTGCAACAATACAAAAATATGAATCAATTCTCTCATTTTACTGAAATGAAATGTGGTTCTCACAGTGATGCGCTATACACTCCTTAGCGACGATCTATCTATCTATCTATCTATCTATTATATCTATCTATCTCTATCTATACACATACATACTAGCATTCAAGTTCGGGGTCAGCAAGATTGCGCAAAAATGCTATAGTAATATATATATCAAGACAGAATTTGCATGGATTAATTAGTTTATCTTTTTGCAATGTTAATGAAATCACAGTGTAGTTAAAGCTGAGTTCTTGTTAATTTCTTTTTACCATGTTTGTGTTTTTCAAAGCACTCAAGGTTGCAGTAGTGGATATTTATCACTCCAGACTGAAAGAGAGACAGAGGAGAAAAAAGTAAGTAGGAAAAACACACGTTGTACTGCCATAAAAAAACCACTAGAGGGCCACATTAGACTATTACATTATATAAAAAAATCAAGCATTCTTTATATTTCCATTTAAACATATGTTTTTCAATAAACAGAATATTTATAAACAAAAATATATGCTATACTGTTACAAATTGAAGAATTGAATCAAATTATCACATGCACATACAATTCACTGAAATGCATTCCTGGAATTTATCTGGTGTGTTATTATGAAACCTAATCCATAGCAACTGATCAGCTATCCTGATTCTTAGCACAACACAAACAGCTCTAGTGGTAACAGTAACGGTGTGTAAATCAGCATTAATGAGCCCGGCTTGTGGTATGTGTGCGACTGCGAGGCGAGCTTGACCTCAGTCGTGTACTGAACTGGAGCCGCAGCTGTCGTCTGAGATCTCCTGCAGAGCGGCAAACAGACCAGTGACCCGCCGCTTCCACACAACATCTGAGACCACCACACCAGACACGCACCACGAATGAGATGCTTTTAATAAAACATAGCCCTAAGCTGAGAATGCCAAGCGGGGTTCAATAAAGCGGCAAACCAAGGCTGTGCATTACAGTGATTTTACCATGGTTAAGTAAATTTGATTGCCTTCCCAATGCAATTAGTTCTTTATGTCTGTAAATGCCGAGAACAATATACTGTACATGACACTTTAATCAATAACATGGAATGTATTTAGAAGTGTTTTAGGCACAATGTGAAGCTCCCTAATGATGGTAAAGTCACTAATGCACAGCCTAAAGTGGCGTGTTACTTTAATAAAAGGAAGGCAACACCAACATTGCATTAATTAATTTAATAACAATAAACAATTCTACCACTAAGTAATATACAAAGGTGCCAAAAACTACAGCATGAAATATGTCTCCTACATCATCTTTTACAAGTAGGAATAGGTCTAATAAAATATATTTTTTATTATGATGTTAACATCTATGATTAATTACTGAAAAAAATAATTATAATGTATATTGGGGTTGGTATATTGCCATTTTTTATGTCAAGTCTCTTCTACTCACCAAGGCTGCATATATTTGATCAAAACTATAGTAATATTGTGAAATTCTTAAAATTTTGTATGGTACTATATTATTTATTTGTGTGATGGCAAAGCAGAATTTTCATAATCATATACAGTTGTAATCGAAATTATTCAACCCCCATTGCAAATCAGGCTTATTGGCAAAATGTACAGACTTCCAGTTTTTTGCAATGAACAAATCAAACAAAAGTAATTGAAATAGATCAACACAACAAATGTTTCAAGTGGTTTCCCTAAATTCAACTGAAAACTGCTACTTTTAATGCAGTTTCTAAGTTATTCAACCCCTTCATGGCAAACATTTTTAGTACTTTAGAACACCCTTTTGCTGTTATGACCTGCAAACGAGATGTATAACCAGACAGCGGCTTCTGACAGCGTTTCTGAGGAAGCTTAGCCTATTCCTCATGGCCTCCGGCTCAGTAATATTCTTGGGTTTGCGTGCTACAACCGCATTCAAATCCCAACAGAGATTTCCTATGGGGTTCAAGTCAGGTGAATGTGATGGCCACTGTAGACTCTTCCAGGACTTCTTCTGCAACCAAGCCTTGGTGGAATTTGAGGATTGTCCTGTTGGAAGGTCCAATGACACCCAAGCTTCAGCTTCCTCATTTACGGCATGACTTTTTCTCTCAGGATTTCCTGATACTTCAATAAATCCATCTTGCCTTCCACACGCTGCAGGTTCCCAGTAGCCTACCAGAGGATGCAACACAGCCCCAGAGCACCACCATACTCAACTGTAGACAGTGTTCTTTTCAGCATATGCTTCATTCTACTTCCTCCAGTCATACCTCTGATCCATAGGGCCGAAAAAGTTCCAGTTTTGTTCCTTCTCTCCACAGAACAGAATCCCAAAAACTTATGTGGCTTATTTATATGATTTTGAGCAAATTGGATACGAGTCAGCCCACTTTTCTTGTGCTTTTGGGTCAGTAGTGGTGTACGTCATGTGTTCTAGCTCAAGCACACCTGGTGCAACTAATGAAGCCCTTGATTAGTTGCGTCAGGTGTGCTTGGGAGAACACCTGTTTTGCAGATTTGTGTTTTTGAGAGGGATTCTATTCAGAGAGTCGAATAATTTTGAGACTGCAGAAGTGATTAAAAGTTGCATTTTCAGTTGAATTTGAGGAAACTACTGGAAACATTTGTTGTGTTGAGCTATTTCAATTACTTTTGTTTGATTTGTTCACTGCAAACAGCTGAAAGTCTAAAATTTGCCATAAACCTGATTCGCAATGTGGGTTGAATGATTTCGATTACATATGTATGTATGTATATATATATATATATATATATATATATATATATATATATATATATATATATATAATTTACGCACACACACACACATATACATATATATATACTTAGAGTTAGTAATGTTTAAATTGTTGTCTTTTAGGATCATTCGAGACCATGGCCTAATCAACCTACGCAAGTTTCAGAGTAAGACTTCTTTTTTAAATTCATGCTGTTGTGCATCATATTAAAGGGGTCATGACATGAGAAACCAAATTTGCCTTGATCTTTTGGTATATAAGAGGTCTTTGTACCATTAAAACGTCCTGCAAGTTTCATAGCTTAAGACGTCCTCCCCATTATAAACGAATCATTTATTTAATCAAGCTCTAAATACAGCTCGTTCTGGATCCATGGTAAGAAGTGACGTCACGGTACGAAGTGACGTACCAGCGTTTGCATAATGACCGCCTCCAGCACAAGACAGTTACGCTTAAAGCGCAAGACAACTACGCTCACTTCGTATATCGTTGTCGCGCCCGCGCGCCGCGCGCCTCACAAGTGTTCAGTGGACGGACAGCGAGTGGGTCTGTGTACAGGGAAATTACGATGCCGCAGATGTGCTGTTCCTGGCTGTGGACAAACCGTTTATATACTGTCTATGGGACAAACAACATCTTTGAATACGCTGCGAAAGATCCAGTCGTCAGGGAAAAATGGATGCACTTTATTTTTTGTTATTTTTTGCGGACGTCTCAGTCACGGCAGTGTTAGTTTAAGCGTTTGTTCTATACATTTTAAGGATGACTGTTTTGAGCTTTGCCAGAAAACTGTTGCTCAAAGATAAGTCCGTGCCGTCTATTCTGGGCTCAACAACGACGACGCAAACTGTAAGTAATGTATTTAAAACTTTAAACTACTTTTTAAATACGCTGAAAGATCCAGTCGTCAGGGAAAAATGGATGCACTTTATTTTTTGCGGACGTCCCAGTCACGGCAGTGTTCTATACATTTAAGGATGACTGTTTTGAGGAAAAAATCCCAATATGATGCTTGGCTTTGCCAGAAAACGGTTGCTCAAAGATAAGTCCGTGCCGACTATGGGCTCAATAACGACGACGCAAACTTACTTTTTACCATGGCTAATATAAACACATTTGTATAAGAGAATCTTGAAAATATGTCGCCTTTCTAGTAGGCCTACATGTGATAGAAAATTAAAAATGTTGCCTTTATCAATGCTGCATCTTCTAAGATGGCCTGTCTGTGCATGCATTTTTGTCCGTGGTACACCCTATCATTTCATTGGAATCAGTTAAATAATGTTAAACTGTTAGCAAATGAAGCTATTGGATAATTATGCAACAATAATCCGTTTTCAAGTGTCTCGGGTTAATTTTTTTTTATTAATTCAAAATAGTTTCACTTTCCATGTGGACACGGGCTGATCCAGTCTTCGTTGTTGTGGTGATGGTTCATTTTCCTCTGATTCTGGCTCAAACATAATAAGGTTTTATCATTGCCAGAGCCATCGCTTCGCATGCATCACCCGCTATTAAACAGTTGCGCCGAATCCGCAAACTTTCTGGCTGGGGGCGTTAATATTGATGCATAGGCACTGACGTTAGCCAATCATAACAGTGGGCGTTAACACTGAACTCTTAAAGGGGAAACACCCCCAAAACAGACTGTTTGAATCAGAGGATGAGAAACAGGGTGGGAAAAGGTCATAAATCACTACATTTTAAAAGTTTTTGGTAAAAAAAACTATAGTAATACTATAATTGCACCTAAGGGAACATAATAATAAAATAAAAAAAAACATGTCATGACCCCTTTAACCAAACGCTCTTGCCATCTCTTGTACTTCATTTATATGATCAGTATGTGAGGCAATGTTCAGAAGTATCTGCCACAAGATAACTCTCCCTGACCCCCAATAACATGAGCCATCTGTGTAAAATGTTTACAATGAATGCCCGAAATACTGCGATCCCAGATCAACACTGATCCCAGAGCTGTTTTTGCCAGCTGTGATTGCTCCCCTATGAATAGTTTGGCATGAAATGAACATTTCGAATGTAATGACAAAGGAGATTGCATCTTTCGAGTCTTTATTGATCCAGGCCCTCTGCGCACTGTGTGGCTTCTCTCAGTAAATAGAAGCCCATCCCTGACTATTTCCCACTGGACATTACGGTTGGCCAGCTGGTTTCGATAGGAATACTCTTATCCAATTATTTCCTCTTCACGCAGCGAAACAAACTGGGAAATCCAATCGGGTTTGCGTGTTTTCCTGAGTCGTATTGAGTATTCGTGATGCAAGCAGAGCTTTAAGTCGTTTTTATTTATCTATCGTCTCCCAGCCGCCCTCCTCGTCTCCATGCACTCTCAAGACAAAAGCGAGGCGATAGCTACCGTGGAACTGCAGCCTTGTTGTCATGGAGACTGCAAGAAAGTGTGTGTGTGTTACGAGTGATAATGGAAGCAGTGGCCAAGACCTGATGGCTCGCAGCGGTGTTGGTTTATCCCCAATTCAAGAGAGCAAGACAGCTTGACCTGGCTGTGCGCACACCAGCCAGTCTCGTATCCCATCAGCCACTGCTGCATGGAGGGCACTGATATTGTAGTCTGATACATCTTTAGTGATGTATATACGTGTGTTTATGTGTATATATATATATATATGTATACAGTATATATATAAGTGACAGGCAGACGTGTATGCGCTTGTTTCTTGGTAACATCACACCATAGTGGAGGCAGAATATCACACCTCACGCTCACCCACATAGCAGCTTTCTGTTTCTCTCGCTCTCGCTCAGTAGCAGCAGGATTGATCGCTGATAGTGCTGCTTACTCAACCCCTTTCAAGGGAGCTGAGCTTCAGTGGTGGGTGAAGAACCATCAGGGAGACTTTCACAGGGCCGCGTGGCACAGCTGGACTCTTGATACATCGCTGTTGGCATTTGCTTCTCGAAGAAAGCCAATCAAACGCAGTTTTTCTGATGTAGCAGATTTGCTCTGTTCCAAAACCACAAAGTCCTAATAACGAGTGGGTAAACCTGGATTTTCTTTAAACCTTATGTTTTCGAGTTGGTGGCATATCAGTGAGAAAACATATTGGACACAATGGATGCAGTGTCTGTATTGATGGTACATTTTTTATAATTAGTGATTTTATTTTCCATTAACAATAAATCTATCTAAGTCGCATGTACAAAGTACTATATATAGTATTGTACATTGTAACACAATATATAGCGATTCCATTTACAGCACCTTCATAAATTGAATAAAAACATAAGCAAAAACACACCTGACCCAATACGCATTCTTCATACATCATTTTGTAGGTCTTGTTGAATTTTATGCAGAAAAGGTTCATTGCCATCTTGCTCCAACATTTGAACGTAATAGACTTTCTGATTAAAGGACAAGTTCGGTATTTTACACTTAAAGCCCTGTTTACAGATCGTATCTGATGAAATAGAACTGTTAAGATTAAAGTTTGGACACATGCTCCTGTCCCGAGAATTTTAGGTTTATTTCGGTTTCCCCCCCCACCTCCACAATGGTTGTCTATGGCCACTGGAAGATTCCTTCCTAAAAACACATTAAACTTTCGTTTACAAAGACGTGAAACTCACCGAGTGGTCAGGGGTGTTCACTGATACGGTCCCAAAAAAAATAGCTGAAAAAGATGCATTCCAACAGGTTTTATCGTAGTTTTTGTCCAACTCCATTGACTTGTATTGAATGTGCTGTGTGAGGTACGATATTACCATAGACAGTATATAAGATGGACACAGCGACCCCATAGACTTCAACGGAGAAAAGTGAAGCCCATTTGAAGCACTCACTTCCTGATCGCCAGGCGAACTGCGCAGGCTCAAACTGAGCTTGAACACGTGAGCAACGTGTCTGACAGCTGTCAGTCTTCTAGTAGCTGTGCGGAGAGAAATCTGAATCATTCCCTTCCGAATCTCGCAGAGACGGAGAGCGTGAGCATTAGCTGTCCATGAGCTAGCAGTAGGATCAACTTTATCACTCTCTGTGGGCTTCTCCCTTGACTTTATCGGACTTAATGGCTCCACGTCCCCCCGATTGCCTGCGAGCTTCTCCGCCGGTCTATACGGTAATTTCTCTACAGTGCGACAGAGAGTCGCGGGAGTTATGACGCAATCGTTAGCCTATTTTTACAAAAACGGCTTCTACGGGGCCATAACGTAAGGTACAAGGTAATGGAGCCTTTTATACATTGTCGAGTTTCTTTAGAAATAAATAATGGACAAATGGAGTCTTTGGACGCCTCAGATGTAAAGTTATTCGCTGTCAAAGTGACGCAAAAATGAATGGGAGTCAATGGAATGCTAACAGCGGGTGAAGTTCTGCTACAATGGCGGCGCCCGCGGAGGCTTCAGTTTCCGGCGGATGGATTACCCCCTTGGATATTACTCCGCCGCTTCTTCTTCTGCTTCTTCTGTGTATTCAATGAAATGCCAGCGGTTTGCTTGCAATTGGCAAAGGTGCATTATCGCCACCAACTGGGCTGGAGTGTCTATTGTTCAAGCTCTCAACGGAAGAATCACGGGTGTGACGCGTTTGACAAAATAGGTCCACAAAAGCGAATTAAACCTCAAATTTTTGGGACAGCAGCATGTGTCCAACTTTTAATCTTAACCGTTCTATTTCATCAGATACGATCTGTAAACAGGGCTTTAAGTGTAAAATACCGAACTTGTCCTTTAAGACTTCCTAACTCATAAATACAAACTGCATCTCTTATTTTGTCAGTTCTGGAGAGGCGCTATCCCAAGGAAGTGCAGGACCTTTATGATGTCATGAGGCGCTTTGCACGTGTGGTGGGACCCATAGAGCACGACAAGTTCATCGAGAGTCACGCCTGTGAGTATTTAATCCTCTTTTTGCGCACTTGATGTATAGGATGTCATCAGTTTGGTCTATACTTACTAGACTTTAGTTTTCTTCCTCAGCTGACCTAGGATCAGTCTAGCCCTGTGTTTTGTGGTTTAATGAGCATGTGCAGGACAGTTGGGGTTAGATGAACAAGCCCCCATGTCATTCATGAGTTCAGTCTGTCCGCCCCAGTATCTGATCTCTCTCTCTCTCTCTCTCTCTCTCTCTCTCTCTCTCTCTCTCTCTCTCTCTCTCTCTCTCTGTCTCTCTCTCTCTCTCTCTCTCGTTGACAGTGGAGTTTGAGCTGAGGAGGGAGATCCACAGACTGCAGGAGTACAGGAGAGAGGGAATTCAGTCCTTCTGTGGTAAGATGGAAGTTCATTCAAAAGCAACACAGCAATGATTTAGCAGAGTATTTTACCATAAAAAGGATTATCCATATTAGCTAGTCAGATTTGCAATCTGATCTGACCCGTGTCATCTGGACTGTAGGTGCTAAGGTGTATGAGAGAGTGAAGCGCACTCGAGAGGACGAGCGCAGGAAGAGGAACGTGCTGTGTGACGTCCTGCAGTACATTCACGATGCCCGTGCTTGCCAACAGTGGCTGCACAAACAGGCTGCCATGTAAGATCACTTCCTTACTGCCACCTTACTCACTCAAGAAATAATACATTAAAAGTAACTAAATAATTAAAAAAAACTATTCTGCTACCAATCCAAAAAAAATTACATCAGAATGTTGTCCTGTCTGTTTTTGTCCTGTCTACTATTTTATACCAAAGTACTTGTCTTTTTTTCTCTTATTATCAATCTGGGCGGCAGTTATACATTTTAATGTATTCCATCTGCCTATGTTTAACTGGATAACTGGACTAACCAGCTGACCAATTTCATGCACATCATCTCAAATGATCATTCTGAAATGCCTGAGCCATGATTTGGTTTAGTTCCCTCCTAGAAGCGTCTTACCAATTGAGTTCACAAACACCATCATCTGAACGCAAGATAACATGACAGCTTTTATTGTGTTTCATCTACGCGCTCTAAGTATTTTATGATAGAGGGGGAAAAAGCCACAGTGGCTTTCTTGATTGCAGCTACTTGCATTTTTATTGCAGATATTCTGCGCCAATTTTCCTGGAAGTGACGATTTTGGTCACTTAAACACGAGATTGAAGCTCCTTTATTCACAAATGTTTTATGCAATATTTTGCACACTAGTTCAATTCGCAACTTTGAATGAACACATAGCATCATCATTTACAGCATCATTACTCCAGTCTTCAGAGTCACATGATCCTTTATAAATCATTCTAATGTGGTGATTTACTGCTCAAGAAACATTTCTGATTATTATCAATGTTAAAAACAGTTGTGCTGCTCAATATTGTTGATACAGAATGTTCAAAACAACAGTATTTAATTGAAATAGAAATGTTCTTTTTCGACATTATAAATGTTTCACTGTCACTTGTGATCAGTTTAATTCATAATTTCTGAATAAAAGTATACATTTCTGTCAAACAAACAAAAAACCTTACTAACCCCAAACTTTTCAACAGTATTGTGAGACATATCAAAATATATATATAAAAACAGTTTTTGTTATTTGTATAATAACTGTCATTCCAGCATGACACGATAACTCATACTCAGTTCTACTACTTTATTGCTGCCATGAGGGCTCTGCTGTTTATTTCTAGTGTTCTTTCTTCTGCTGTTTTATTGGTATCACACATGTGATTCATGTCTCTACCTGCCTACTAGTCCACAGTGTATTCTCATTCAAACAGCTTTGGCTGTCAGTTTGTTTGTGTTTTTGTAGCTCCAGCGGTAGCTTCACAAAATTTGATGTAGATATTCAGCAAAAGTAGACAAAGTAAAAGTGAATGATGAATCAGGCTCTCTATTTATATTTTATTTAGCTGAGAACCCCAAGAGCCCCAGCCCGTCTTTCAGAGATGTTTCAAAAGCATTTGTGTGAGGATGTTTTACTTTGACTGTGTTTCTCTCTCACAGCGACGCTGGAATCACTCCTGTGGTCACCACTATCACTACCTCAGGTACAGTGCTGCCTATTTCCTCCATTTTTCACGCTATGTCTCCTCTCTTCCACTCAGGTCTCTTGTTGCAATCTTTGCGATGTCCTCTTCAGCCGTGAAGCCGCAGGCTCAAACACATTAATCTTTTCTCTGAGATGCACTGCTGTAAATGCGCTCAACAAAAAGGAAGCCACTCACATCTCTTTGTATTTCTCTCTCTCATACTTTCACATTTTGTCTCCTTTTGTCACTTGACTGCACAACTAGGACATATTTAAATGCATATGAATCTGATCACACTCTGACTGCATACAACGTTGGCTGATTCTGATAAATAAGTTGAGAAATCAAAGCATATTTCTGATTAAGCAGACATTAGTTTATTTTAAATTAATTTATTAAATGATATATGTAATGTATTTAATATTGCTATAGACCACCAGTCAAAAGTTTAGATATTTAATGTTAAAATTTAACATTAAAAGTTAAAGAATTTTCTATGTTGTTGGAAGAAGTATCTTCTGCTCTCCCTGGCAATTATTTGATTAAAAAATACAGTAAAACAGCAATATTGTAAACAATTATTACTAGTTTTTTCTATGATAATATATTTTAATACGTAATTTATTTCTTTGAATTTTCAGCATCATTACTCCAGTCTTTAGTGTCACATGACCCTTCAGAAATAATTCTAATATGCTGATTTGCTGCTCACGAAACATTTCTTATTATTGTCAATGTTGAAAACTGTTGCGCTGCTCAATATTTTTGTAGAAACTGTTATACGCTACCATTCTAAAGTTTGGGGTAAGTAAGATTTAAACATAAAAATTAACATTTAAACATTAATTTTACATAAACATTATTAATTTATATAACATTATATTCCAAATAAATGCTGTTCTTTTGAACTTCTGTTTATCAAAGAATCCAAAAAAAAATATTTAGCATGGTTTCAACAAGATTATTAAGCAATAGAAACTATGTATATTCAACATTGATAATAATAAGAACCATTATTAATACCAATAATAGAGTTGAGATTGATTATTATTATTATTATTATTAAATTCAGCACAACATTTATTTACTCCGTGTTATAAACGCTGTAATGCACAGCACAGCCCCTTGTGGCTTATTGCTTCACTTGATTATTTCTTATTGGATGATTGCAACACATCTGTCGCTAACAGTGTCAGCTCTGAATAGTCTCGCTCTGATCCACAGGCAGAAGAAGCGCACCTCCTCTCAACCTAACAGGGCTGCCTGGCACTGAGAAACTCAACGAGAGAGAAAAAGAGGTTTGCAACTCGTGATTTTGCTACTGGCACAAGCTCATTTTGAAGACATCTGCCTAATTGATGGGGTATAATGGATCCTAAACGATTCTGTCATCATCTCTCTCAGTTATGTCAGGTGGTTCGTCTGGTGCCTGGAGCGTATCTGGAGTACAAACAGGCCCTGCTGAACGAGTGCCGGCGGCAGGGGGGTCTACGGCTGGCGCAGGCCCGATCGCTCATCAAGATAGATGTCAACAAGACACGCAAAATCTACGATTTCCTTATCAAAGAGGGCTACATCAATAAGGCTTAGTGATGACTGAACTGCTGCAAGGACATCTGATAAATGAAGAATCATGCTCATTGTAGATCATTCATGTTGAGAATGAGCAATGAGAGATTTTAAGAGTACTGGTTGTATGTAGTTCGTTCAGTTATTAATTCCTCACACATCTGCACCTGTTTGTTGTTGAAGACTGACTGGGTGCTTCTTTGTTGTGTTTCTGGACTATATAAGTTGATAGTTGTGCACAAAAACTGCTGCTGTTTGTGCCAAGGAGAATCTGATAACACCACGCTGTAACATGAACACGTTTTATTTAGTATTTAATCTACATGCCTTTAAATTGTCCAATCATTTATTGAAGTCTGAATTTTTTTTGATGATCATCTCAAAGTCTTAGAAGAACATGTCTGGATCACATTTCACTCCAAATTGAACAAAGAAATAGTATATACTTTTTATACTATTAAACGTATTGTGATTTTTTTCATGACAATTCAATACCCGACACTATAATTTAATAATATGACATATGCATTATATTTTGTGAGGACAAAATGTATATGTTATAATGTGAAATTAAATAGAATAATATATAATTATTATATTGTATAATATACAGACAATATTTATTGTAGATACTGCTTTGTTTTTACTGTAGTAATGATAATAATTACAAAACTAGTTCAAGTAAAATGACACTACACATTACATCAATAGGGAGAAATTGTCTTGAAAATAATTGTACAATGCATTGTAAATTTCTTTATCCAAGTCTCTTCAGTTTCTTAATGCAAAGTGTAATATCTTATTTTGTTTTTGTTATTATTGAGGTGAAATATGATCCTGGCAAGTTTTGTGAGACTCTTGTGTATGCAGAGTATGTTGTAATATTAGAACTTAATTCATTACACTTCAGTTATTATTTATGCATAATTCATTACAATTTTTATGCAACAGTTGTGTTAGAACTACTATAATATTTCAACACAAATATGTTCTGTAAAACTTGTGGCTAGTTTTAATGTGAAGGCTGAGGAAAAAGTGCTCTGAAATCTCGAGTGGCAAACTTTACACCAGTTGAGTGTGAAATCTATTACTGTCGCCTCTCGCTCTAGTGAAACGGCATGACCTGCGAGAACCGTGACTAACGCTAGCATTAGCACACGGATGACAGAAGCAGCAAACACCAGCCTTTAGAAAGCTTATCACAGAAGAGTATGGCAGCCTGATTAATGCTCCAGATCCCACCTTTGATGATAAGCCCCTGCCCAAATGAGAAAGAGCCCCGTGGAGAAATGCAGGCCTGTTTGATGGCTGGAAGTTGTGGGGTTTGGAATTGATGTTTTTATTTGTGTCCTCCTCATTCCTGTAGGTGACATTTCGCGAAGCATGGAGGTCTCGCATTAAATCGTTTTTGAATCTGAACTGCTTTCCGCGTGGCGTGTTTGTCAAAGTACGACGGCGGCACTCTCGTCACAACGTGCTATTGTTGAATTTTGTGTCTAGATTCACATTTTTCCATCTAAATTTCGTTTGACTTCCATTTCATTTGGCATTCTAGGCAGAAACGGTCCTCGTATAAGAGCGCATCATCAGACTGGGAATGCATGCTATAATGTCCCTGATCCGTAAAGCGTTTGGCGTGTGAGAGGACGGGCAGCAGAGCGGAAAGACAGCAGATTCTGGTGTAGGAGGTAGATCTGCTGTTTTGCATGCTCATTCCTTCATCAAACCACACTGGCCTGTCTTTAAATGAGATCTGATGCCTCCTCATGCACTCAATTTTCACCCACAGTTCATAGTCATCTGCATTTTAGTTCATTTCCATCCTTTACAGAATAATTCACCTATTGAATGGGGACTGAAGCTTTCAAACTAAAAAAAAAACTAAAACATTTATCATAAAAGTAGTCCATATGAAAATAAAATTTTGATCTAACTCACCCTCATGTGGTTGCAAACATTCATTCATCTTTGAAAATATATATTTTCAATGAGAACTGAGCAATTTCTGTCTCTTCATTGAAAGTCTATTCACTCAAAACTCTTGACGGTTCAAAAAATTCATAAAGACACAATCCAAGTCTTATGAAGAGACACGATGTCTTTATATGATGAATGGTGCAATTTAGCCTTTTATTCACATATAAACTTTGATCAGCAAACATCTAGCGCTCAAACATGGTAAATGGAAGTTCAAACGTACTTGCTTGAGGTGTGAGAACAAACAAGATTTCATAAAAAAATATCTTCATTTGAATTTGGAAGAAGAACGGACGTCTTGTGGGTTTGGAACGACATGAGGGTGAGACGTGAGTAATTGATGACAGAATTAACATTTTTGAGTGATCTAATCTTGTAACTAATCTTTTAAGTTCTAAATTCTGACTTGATAAATTGAAAGTCTTACGATAGCTTTGTGTGACAAAGGATTGAGTCAGTGAGTTGATTTGTCAGCAAATCATTTATTAGTATCGATTCATTTTAAAAGATCTGACTCAGAAGAAGAGTTTATTCACAAACTGGTCATAGCAGCTTCATGAATGCTTTACAGGATGGTGATGATATGATTTATTTACTAAGGTTTGTGGGGATGCATGTTTCTGGCAATGGATTTGTCGTCTTTTCCACGGCCCTCTGTCCTAGATTTATAATAATCACCTCCTAATCGTCTAATTTTTATGAAAATTGCATCAGTCGTCTGAGGGAAATGCTCTTAGCGCTGTTTACCTCCCTCTTTCTCTCTATTGATTTGAGGCTGTAAGTAAAGCACTGTTTCTCTACTAAGAGCTGAACCTCAGTGAATGAGCGGCGACTGGTGACTTCTTCACAACCAGGTACAAAATCACTTTCCAGACACTTCTCTCTCTCTGTTCCGCTGTGGTGGAATGAGTTTCCGACTTCCAGTGTCATTAAGAATTCAACCTGTTCATTCAATCAAGTCCGCACAGGCACCCTAAAGAGATTCAGTTGACTGGAAGAGTGTGGTACTCATTCAGTGCCTGATTAGAAATCACTAAATCGCTTTGTCCCCTGAACTGTTATTATGAACGTAAATGTTTTTTAAATTGTTACATGCAAAAAACACACTAAATTTTAAGTTGTGAATCGCACAAATCATGTTGTACAGTAAATTGTGAAATTACAAAATGTTTGTTCTTTGTGTTTTTTTAAAAACTTGAATTACATTTTGCAAGCTAGCCTAACTGTGCAAGCATTCTAGCTAAGCATACCGCTAGCATTACACACTCTACACATAACCTCAGCACTGCTTATCGCTGTTGATCAGGAATTATAAATTGTCTGATTAATACCTAAATGTGAAGTGCCATAAAAAGGTAGATCAGATTAGGTCAAAAGACCAGTTAAACATAGACCCGCTCCGACTGGTTTAATCGGTTTTTATTTTGGCAATTTGATGAATGATGCAAGTCATAATTATATTTTTGTCTTTGGAATAACATGTAAAGCAAATACTGTAGATTCGGGTAAAAACGGGTGCCAAGTAGAATGTCATCTATTGGAATTGACAAGATTTTGAAAATTGGTCGCTAATAATTAAAGCAATAGAGGTTGGCGAGAGTTAGAAGAAGGAAAAGTCATTTTGAAGGTGAAACTAATTATTACATTTTGACTTTTTTTATTATTTGAAGTAACATGCACTGATAAATCATTCACAATATAACCAAGAACGTGGTTAAGAAAGTAAATTTCACCTTTTTAAGTGTCTGCGCCATTGGCAAATGCTTCGCCTTTATTGCTAGGCAGCGATTAACATGGATATAAACTTGTCTTCTGTTGTCAACACTCACGGTTTCCTTGGAAACCAGGTCCGTGGCATTCTAGAGCTGTAGTCTGAAAGAGGATCGGCTCAAGGGAGGAGGGACGGCGAGAGAGTGGACACACACACACACTCCTCATACTGTTACACATGCTCATTGCTCGGCTGAGGAGTCATGACTGAGCTCAGCACTGAAGCTCTGCATCTCTCCTCAACGTCTTTTCACCCAACAAATCCTTCTCTAACTTGAGAATAAGCACCTTAATCCTCATTCAGACATTCAGTTTGTTCAATGTGTACTTGCTAAAACGAAACAACAATGGTGTTGTTGTAACTGAGCTCTTAACAGCACACTTTAGTCTGTACACAGCCAGGGTTTGTCGAACTGGTGTGTGTTAATCGGCTATACGCACGCAGTCCTGTATAAATCCGCTTGCTAATTCGTTACTTGGAGGCGGAGATGTCTGACATGCAGGGACAGCTGGAGCTGAGGACTGTAGTAATGTCATGGAGGCTGTTCACCGCTGCTAGCACAGCTGGAGAGACACGGGTGCCTTTGGGATCAGACACCGGACTGCATTAGCAGCTCTCTGGGAGGGAAGAATTGCGTCAGTAGCCAAAAATAGGCTTCATGTCTATTCATTGTTAATCCAATTCTGCTAGAATGAATATTTGTACCACCAGCAAGAACGTTGCCTTAATTGGATTGCAAATTAGGCTCCTTCTTACAGACATTGTACACTATAGTTTGTTGGGCATGGCCTACATTAGAATTTGCTCTTGAAATGATATTCTCTCAACCCATTTAACTTCTGTAATGTGACATCAAACGGGATGCTCACAAGAAGAACTTGCAGAGCTGGACTGAATTTTGATCATAATGGCATTGATTGCATTGTGAAAAGTGTCCATACTTACCAGACACCCATCATTTGAAACTCGAGATGTCCTGGGGATGTCAATGGAAAAGTCATTTCAGAGGCATTTTGATGAGTGATTATTGATTTATTGAAGTACATGTACTAATGAATCTTTGACAATAAGACTACAACTGTGTTTTAGAGAGAAAATTGGGTCATTTGGGATTTTATGTTGACTTAAAGCTGTGGTTCTCAATCTCTTTGACCAAACACCTTACAATAACCTTATTTCAACACACTACTAATGCAACTCAACCAGGCCTCATCCTTCTTCTTTTTTTTTTTTGCATATGCCTTGGGTGAGAATTCTTTTTATTAATCGGTATGATTCATTTGAAAAGATCTGACTCAGAAGAAGAGTTTATTCACAAACTGGTCATAGCAGCTTCATGAATGCTTTAGGATGGTGATATGATTTATTTACTAAGGTTTGTGTGGATGCATGTTTCTGGCAATGGATTTGTCGTCTTTTCCACGGCCCTCTGTCCTTGTTTTATGTCCTCTCACCACTTCCTAATTGTCTCATTTTTATGGAAATTACATCAGTCGTCTGAGGGAAATGCTCTTAGCGCTGTTTACCTCCCTCTTTCTCTTTCTCTCTATTGATTTGAGGCTGTAAGTAAAGCACTGTGTTTCTACTAAGAGCTGAACCTCAGTGAATGAGCGGCGACTGGTGACTTCGTCACAACAAGGTACAAAATCACTTTCCAGACACTTCTCTCTCTCTGTTCCGCTGTGGTGGGATGAGTTTCCATTGATATCGCCTTTTGCCTATGCCTTGGGTGGGAATTATTTAAATGAGGAAAATTGTGATGTGTACGTTTCCAGAAGTAAACTCGAGAGTAGTAAGCTAATAAGAGCTGTGCGAGTAAACCTCACTCCCATGGCCTCAAGAGGCACTAGTGTCCTCCATGTTTGCACACCTAATACCTCCCATGCCGGAAACACCGCTTCGAATCCCACTCGGAGCGGTGCGAGTAAGACCAGAGGGGTTACACATGCTCAAACAGCAACATTACACTCTGAAGAACGTTGAAAATGTTAAAAGCCTCTTTAAATAATAATTTGTTGTCATCTTGACCACCTTTGGAAGTTTGTTCAGGCCCCCTAGTGGGTCCCTGGTTAAGAACTACTGCTTTAAAGGAATGTTCAGGTTTTAATACAAGTTCAGTTGTATTTATTTTTTCAGAATGAAAGTTAGGCGGTAAGGGATCAAAGTCTGTTCATGGGTTGTACTGTTGTATAGCTTTGTGTTGATCAATTGAATGTTGAAAATATGTCTTTCAAAAAAATGCTGGTAACAAACAAACCGGACTATGGGTTGTGAAATTAGAAATTACAGGAGCTATTGAACGAACTGTACATGTATATATAAGCCTTGTTTACATTTGTAAAAATGTATTTACAGAAAACTTATATGGCATCATCCCATAAAGTCTATAATCAGTAGCCTATCTGAGGCATTTCCTTGCTTTGGTACCACAAAAATATATTTGTATCTCTATCTCTGTTTCTAAATCAAGCAAAAAATCACAGTATTGCACTTAAATGGAAGTTTGTGGGGCAAAGCATTGCACTGGAATAAACATCAAAGTACACAAAAGTTTGAAAAGTAGCACAACCTGACTTAAACATTATAACATTAATAGTTGCACACTGCATTGAATACCTCCCAAACACCATAGACTTTCATTGTGCGTTCATAACTGTAATTGCACTTTTATTTGCTTACAAACTGAGGGCCAAGACGAAAGGAAACGTGGCTTTGATCACGGCGCAGATGCTGTTGATAGAGCTTAACTTGTTCTGAACCCGGTACATTCAATTAATCCAGAGATCTGGTTACAGCTGTGGGCACTGGATCTGTGTGCTCATGGGCAAGATGTCTAGATGTGTTAACAGATGCCTGAGGCAAGGCCAAACCACCCAACTTCAGCCTGTCCATCTGAAGGGAGATTTTGGGAGATGGGAGAGTGTGTGTCTCTGGAGAGCTGGGATACTCTGGAGCTCTTCCAGCATGCCTGGCACACCACGTGTATTTCTGGTCCAGCTCTCACATAAGGGCAGTGGAATGGGTTTGCTGCCAGGTTTGAAATTCTTTCCCAGTGATTTAATTAAATATTGGCTAAATACAAAGAGATGAGTTAGCGTTGTCTTGGTGACAGAATGGCATCTGAACTCTGAGAATGTGTCATGGGCTTTTGTTTTCAGTAGGTCAGATATATGTTTATTCTCCTCGTCGAGTATGGTGTTGAGAGGCTCCATTTAGATCAGATTATGGCTTGTTTCCCAACAGCATCACAGTAAAGTTTCTGCCTCCATTTAAGCCAGTAGAAACATATTAAAGCTCAGTCTCACTGGAACGACTGTGACTCATCTGACATTTTAGTCTCATTTTAGTCTTGTCTCTGTGGCTCAGCCCTCTCTCTCTCTCTTTCTCTCTCTCTCTGTCATTTTCTCCATCTATCGCTGTTCCTTTTTGAACAATGATCATCCTCATGCCAGTGAGTATCACATTCCTCTCCAGCAATCATGTTTCCTCTAAACTGATTGTTATTAATGTATTTGGCTTCTCAGATGCACATCAATTACATTGTTTAGTAATATAATTGTTGCAACAGCTAACTAGCAACACAGATTTATGGATGTCATAAATGGTTTACAAAAAATATATGCTCAGTTTAACAGAAACGTGACTATCAAAGCACATAGAATATTTAAAATGGGGACCATATCATCTGGGAATATTTGGGATTGTGAAAGTTTGTCTCTATATGAGAGCTAAATTGTTTTAGTGGAGAAAATTAAAGTTTATTAATATAAAAAATTACGAACACCAGAAATATGCGTAGGTCATAAAGTAAATAAGGGTCCGTTTTGATTTCATGTTGACTTTAATGTCAATAGGATTGTTTTGTGTATGTTAATTTGTAGCTTATGCATGTACAGTAGGTTAAAATGATAAATGATAATAATCTTATAATTTTTTTCATGAAATAAGATTAAAAATATATAAATATGTAATATAGTGCATATATTTAGGAAAATGCTCTCTAGAGTTCATTTTTCTAGCTAACTAACATGCTGGTTGGTTGGCTTTACGTGACATTGTTCATAATCCCATCTTTCCGCAGTTGAAACACTCCTTGAACGATTACATGAGACATTTCATTAAGCTGTACTGTATCCTTTAACATTGCTTCTCATGTTTATTCATGTTTATTTGGTGCTGTAACTAGTAATACAAAAGAAGACAGATTGGCACGCCACATTAAAGAGCTACAAACTGTATTTATTGTTGAATTTTGAAATAAAATTGACAGAATTTGAAAGCTGAGACTTTTTCAAGTAACCTGCTCTGTCTGTCAGCGCTTTTTCAGTGTCCTCTTTGCTCTGCAGTGTTTTTTCAGTGCACAAGAAAATGGATATGTGACATAAGAAAGGTGTATATTGCTGAATGTTTTCAGCATTGGCAGCAATGTGTAATGTATAGCCTTAATAGCCTTAAATTAAAGCCACAAAACTTTGATTTTTACTTTCCTACACTCTCAGAAAAAAAGGTTTAAAAGCTATCACTGAGGCTGTACCCTTTCAAAAGGTACACCTTTGTACCTAAAGAGTGCATATTAGTACCTCAAATGTACATATTGGTACCAAAAGTGTATAATTTTAGTACCTAAATGGTACATTTTAGAACCTATTTAAAGGGTACTGTCCCAGTGCCAGTTTTTGTACCATTTTTCTGTGTATGGTCTTTAAAAGAAATCAAGATAAATGACATTATTCTGCATCCTCCTTTACACAAGCGGTATATATATATATATACACCAGTAGTTGCAATGCCTGCATTGTTCAGAGCAACAGGAAAGCAGTGACCCGCTTGAGCTCTCTCCCCAGCAGAGAGTATCAGGTGTGTCAATGACTCTTTCAGTCTTTGTCCTCTCTCTTTTCAAAATGTTCCTGCCTTTGACGCCACTACGGTTATCCTGGAAATCCAAACAGTACAGCTCTGTGTTTGCCTCCGAGGTGAGGTATCTCAAATGAAGAGTTTGAGTTCTGTGCCTCAAATTCTTGTAGCACTGTAACGGCAAAGCATCTCAGATTGAAGCTTAGCATTATTGACCTCGATAGGCATGACGTTTGCGTTTGAGAGATCATTCCAGAAACTGCTCATGCCAATGTGTTCTGGCTTAAGTGTTATTACGGTGAATGTAAAGTGTCAGACTCCCAGACATAAATCAACAGATGAAAATTAATTAAATGAATTTCAAGTTAAAATGATCTTCGTTCAAGCTATCATTATTCAATTTATAATCTGTTTGTGTATGAGTCAAGATTTATCCATTCATTAGATGGGTGGGCAGAGAAATAGAAATAACTGAAAATGATGTCATCATTTACACACCCTCATGTTTTTCCAAACCTGTATGACTTAATTGATTCCATGGAACACAAAATGAGATGTTCAGGCTGCTTTGCTCCATATGTAACGGGCGTATGCCAGCTGTGCATGTAAACCTCACTCCCCTAATCCCAAGAGGCGACGCTAGAGTCTGCGGTCTTTTGCATTCTTGTTAGCACGCTTCCCTCCCTTGCCAGAGACCCCGGTTGGGTCAAGTAGGACCAGTTACATTTGGTGCCGTGACCCAGGTGGGAGTGAGGTGTAGGCGGGGGTGAGTGTAACGGACGTAGACCAGTAAGATCTGTGTGTGTAAACCTCACTCCCCTGGCCTCAAGAGGTGCGCTAGAGGCTGCAGTCTTTAGTGTCCTTATTAGTGCACCTGTCTCCCATGTCCTGTGACCCCGGTTCCAAACCCGCTCAGAGTGGGTCGAGTAGGACGGGTTACACATAATAAAAATGTTCTCAGTACCACGTTATAATAAATTTCACTAAAGTTAGCATGAAACAGACTATGCTATAGTCTTTTCTTCCCTATTGTGACATCCAAATGAAACAGACCTTTGAACTAGAAAAATGTTGCTGGGACTTGATTTTGTTGGTGGGGAATTGATTGGATGGTTGTGGTTTACTAGTGGTCGATCTCATGTGACTGACAGGTTGTCCCGCCCTCGCGCCAGTAAACACGGCATCAGAGAAGTTATGATGTTAACTGTTAATTTGATTAAAGATTATGAGGGCACATGGAATTTTAAAAGTATAATGATGTGCACAGACAAAGCATTTTATTATAAATACTGCAATATTCTGTAAAAAAATATATAATTGTCCATTTTGATTTCATGGTGGCTTAAAAGAAAAACAACATTGCTACATATAAAACGCCTAAAAAAATCCTTACTGAGAAAGTCATGACAATTTCATGTTTTATTGGCTGTATTTTATGCAAAATACAAATTTTATGTTCCAAAGAAGTGAGTAAATAACATAATTCTAAATCATGAGTTAACAATTCATTTAAACGTCTTTATAATTTGACAATAGGAGATTGTGTTTTATTTGAGAAATGTACAATCCATAAACTCTGAAAGTTATGATTCGTTGCTTGTTCTTTATCTTTTTAGTGTTTCCTTTTAGTCCTATATTGACAAACAGCATCTAAAATACTGGCAACTGGTCTACAAATACAATTAATCCAACAGTAATTACTAAATGAGTTTAAAATAGATATTATATTCTGAACTCCAGTAAAATGACCTGTATATTTGCACCACCCTCATAAATATGATGTGCCTGAGGCTCTTTACATTTATTATAGTGGCGTAATTCTCATGTCCACATGATGTTTGTTGCTGAGAATGTCTTGTCATATTTGCAGCTGAGTGTGGATCGTGATGTGACAGTATGAGGACTGACTGGCTGTAGTGTTGGACGGGGGAGGCGCTTCTGTGCTCTTTAAGCGTATGTTTTCCCAATAGAAAATTTCCTGTTGTCATACGCACCATAGATACGCGCGCGCGCTCATCTCCATCACGGGGAAGTGCGTGGAGTTGTCAAATTTTACGGAATATTCCCGAAATATCAGATTGTTTGCGTGATAGATAGCCTACATTCTGCCATCAAGTGAATGTGTAACCCGTGTAAAATTTCAGAGGACAATGTTTTGTGTGTGAGGTAAGTTGAGTCTGTTCTTTGGTTCAGAGGAACACGAGTAATCTTGTTAAACAGAGTCTACGCTGATGTTGACGCAACAGTGTATGTCGCTTTTGTAATGTTTATGTCTTTAAATCTCGGAATGTAACGTATTTACAAGTGTGTTTGTCCGACACAAAATGTTATGCGTTTTCTGCTTCTATGAAAGAAAAAGCAAATGCGCAAAGTGAAGACAAACAGTTCGCGTGCGTGGAGCTAGTTGTAATTTTGCGTGATGTTTTTGCCATGTTCTCAACGATGCTTTAATAATTTTCCGTCACTAGACTTTGAACTACACTTAGGTCCTTTCAAATTGAGCAGCCAACAGGTTCACCGTCGTATCAGTTGTAGATATTTAGTAGTAATATTTCTCATTCAAATGCTTTTTTGGAAATGTGTCATGGATGCCATTGATGGAACAGGTTGCTGTGCGTGACTGAGTCAGACATGAAGCGCTCAATGCAACAAAATACGATCTACACTCATTCACTGGCATTAACCTCTTCCTCTCACCTCAGTGTTGACATGTTATAATATTATTGTCGCTAAGGTTTTCCAGCTTTCTTTAATGATTTTTTTCCAACAATCATGTTGTTCACTCTTAACAAATAACACACTCCAGAAACTCGCAGTTTTTACACCTGATAAAATCGAAATTAAATTAAATACAAAAAATTAATTTTACATGTCCAAATAAATATTTTACAACTCAAAATCATTGTATGCTCTAAACAAGCTATATCTGGTTTGTGAACAAATAAATATTTGTGTTGCATCTTTTAAAATAATTATGTTAATCACAAATCTGTCCAAGTGTGTTTTGTTTTATTGGTACTTTAAACCAAACTATATTGTGTAAAATTAATATTCATTTTGGGATTCAGTACATTTTTATGTATCAGTCACCTTGCTGTATGGATATCGGCATGGGTATCGGTCATTGAAAAACCTATATTTGTCGACCACTTAAATAATAATTGGTCGACCATAATAATTAGAAATTCACAGAAATGTAAAAATTAACAGTGCAATATAGTATTGTATTTTCTTTTATGATTATAGAAAACCCATTATTTAAGGAGAAACAGGACTGATAGACCTGTTAGGCAGATTGTCTGTTTTATCTCCAGCATAATAAAATGTAAATCTTTAAAATATTTGCATCTAAAGTGTCACTAAATCTTTATGTTGGAATCACTTGTTGAATGAGCATGGATTGTTTCATTAGGCCATTGACAAGATTAAGCTGGTAGAGTAAACACGGCTCAGGTTTAGTTTCCTGTTTTCCACATTTGGTGTGGAAGAAGGGCTGCCATTTTGGGGCTCGAGTTTCTCAGCAGGTGTCTCTCATTCCCATTAATGCTTGCGGAGGTGGAATCAGACTCTGGGAGTATTTCCACACACAGAATCCGAGACCTGCGGCACTGAATCTGTGATGTGCACTAGTGTTGGCAGATCCAGAGTCACACACTGAGTGATGAGTGCCTGTATGGGTGCGGATGAGGTTGACATAGCAGCCCATAACTGTCATGCCATGAATACGTGTGCACGCCACTCCACAGGTGGAGAAAATGATTTACTGCGTTTGTAGCAAAATTGCTTGCTGCCCAATGTAAAATACATTAATTTAAGATTAAGTGGTTTCTTCTAATTTACTTGTAATTTTAGTGCCTTTAGACATTGTGTTTTGATAATAAAATATAAGAAGCACACATTTATCTTTGAAGAAATAGTTGCAATGCATTTGCTAGTGCCGCTCTCATGTCATTCCAAACCTGTATGACTTTCTTTCAACCATGGAAAACAAAAGAAGATATCTTGTAGCTTTTTTTCCCCATACATTTTTCTCTCATACCCGAACCACTGCAGAGTGACTTTCATATTGAGTCATATGAATATCTTTTTAGATAGATCGTTTGTTCTTTTTTTTAAGCTTGACATCCATCGCCTGGTCATTTTCAGTTTTTCAAAATCTTTTCTTTGGTGTTATACAAGACTTGGAATGAAAGATTTGGTATGATATTTTCATATTCCTACAACTGCTTCATGTTTAGAAGCAATGCATTCAGCAAAAAGTAATGCAAAAAGAGCAGGCCTATGTCCCTTCATTTCCTCTCTTTCTTCTCTTCCCACTTCTATATTCACTTACTTGTATAAATAGCTGTGATAGTCAGCAGTGAGGCCTTTGACCTTACCAGTACTTTGGGTTGCTGAGATTCATCTTTGCTCTTATATATCAAGCCTTTATTCCTCAACACCTACAGTAGTCATTGGGTCACGGCACCAGAAATGAATCTTTTAAAAAACCTTCCGCTTCCCCTCCACAATAGTTCTTAAGGGGGTCCTTTTATGCTAATTTACAAGTAAATCGTTTTGTTTATGGGGTAATATGTTTACATAATTTAACTTTTTTTTTAAAAAGCTATTTTTTTTACAATTTACATTGTTGCCGCACCTTTTTTCACCTGCTGCTTTGCTTTAGTTTTGGTTTCTTTGTGATTGGTCTACCGCTTAGATCATGTGTTGGAAATGTAACACCCCTTACCATAACCAGCGAGTATCAGCTCTGAAGGCTTCCTGAAGTACTTTAAACACTACTGTAATGGTGTCAGTTTGGCAATATCAGTTCGAGTCTGAGTTCAATAATGAAAGTCAAGAAGAACAAGATGAACCACCTTCGCATGCACTACTTGTGCAGGACGTTTCACAGTGTCTCTTACATAAAATCTCATTTATAACATCTGACCTGCATCATGCATGGTTCAGAAAGCAGAAAAAATGGGGAGAACAACAATAGGTTATGGTTGTATACTACTGAGGAACAGTGTTAAGAATACATTTTAACCACTGTTTCCTCAGTTCGTCCGACTTAGGCAGGCCAAAAATAGGGGGTTTAGATTCGGGGTGGAAAAATATTGTCTCTTAGACATTGTGACAACTCACTACTAATGCAACTTGACCAGGAATTATTTAAATGAGAAATATTGAGATGTGTACATTCCTGGAAGAAAACTCAAGGCTACAATCGAGGCGTTTCGGGGAGTTCAGAAACAGTGTTTACTGATATAGAGAATAACTCCCTTTGGAGTGACTTTGTGCTTTGTAAAATTGCAGACCTTTTTCATGCTCGAACAGCAACATTACACACTCAAGAGTTGAAAGTAAGTTGAAAATAAAAAAGCACAACACTCAAATATGCACCAATGACATTCGTTCACAAGATAAGCAATAACAAATGACATGACGACATCTGAACTGACATCCCAGATCCGGCTCACATCTGGTACATGTGGATTCAATGCGGACCAGATGTGAGCCGGATCTGGGCCGACACTATGTTGCTGTCTGGGATGACTATGATGCCATACTTGATTCGAAAGCTACAATTTACCCAAGAACACTTAGTCACAATGACACTGCCCGCCCTTTAGTGTTAACAAGCCCATAAGCTGTGAAGAAGAGTCTGTGCGGCACCACACGTGGCATCCGAATTCAGTGATTTCAGTGTGAGAATTGAGTGACAGCCAGAGAGAAGAGAGACTGTGTGCCCGTTTGAAAGGATGGTAGAGACTGTAGATGTTATTGCGATCAGAGTCCCTTGAGAATGGCAGGCGGGCTGTTTTTCATTGATGTAGAGGAAGGCTCAGGGAGACAGCCAGCACAAACTGGGGCAGATGGGTTTTATTAATGCAAACACAGTATAGCAGACACAGTGGCAAAAGGACCATCAATTTATGGAAGTGCCCTTGTGCCCAGTGTGCATTTCAGGAATACTATCAATTTAATGCAATTCATTAATACAATATTTGTTTATTATTAGATCATAATCATAATTATCACATAAAAATATGACATTAACAATATATATATATATTATAAATATAACATTGTCAATTGATTAAACTCAATGAAATAAAATATATGGTGAAACGCACAGCAGAAGTGGCCATATAAAGCGTCAAGCCATCTGCAGCTCTGAAACACGGTGGGGAACTAGCACAGCACAGCTGCCGTTTGCACAGACATCAGATGTAATTCTAATTTAACATGATTGGTTTGATATTTGTGGCATACTATTAAGGGTCAGTCCACTGCAAATGATATGAATGTTATAGAGCCCTCAGGCATGACGCAGCACACAAGACATAAGTAGACCGTCTGCCTTTCAATAAAACATGTTGACGTCTGAAAGGTAGGCTGTAAAAACAGATGCTCTACACTCAGTAGTTGTCCATGCCTGCCAGCGACTCGAGCTCAAGAAATCGGAGGATGCAGATTAAAGCACACTTGGAATCCACAGGGGCTTCTGAGGGCCAAAATTGACGACTGAATGATTGTGTTACCTGAGAACATGATCGTTGGGTCCAGAACACAACCTTCCGCTGTGTGCTTCACTCACATTTTCAGAAGACAAAGAGTTTTTTCAGGCATGCCTTTACTCCGATCACAATGACATGTTTGTTGGTTAAACCCCCAAGGCATGCTAGAAATGAACTTGTTCTAGTGCATTTTGAAGTAATTTTATATATGTGTTAGTGCGTGATAGGGACATTGATTTTAAGCAAGTCTTTTAGCTCGGGGTGTAAAAATGCATGCATCAATCTGACAAAGAAAATTCAGTGCATCAATTATAATGATACTTAATTATAATGATAAAATTATAGTAATACTCTTTGCGTTCATTAATGGATGATTCTTCAATTAGGAGCACGTTTGACAAGAACTCTTGAAAAATGTAACTTCTTCATCCATGTTAAAACATTTATTGCATATCCCTGAATAAAGAACTGATCATGGCCTTGGATTAACCTTAAATATGCTGGTATAAAGTAATGGGAATTTTAAAATCTGAGGCAAAAAAGTTGGATCATCTTAGACTTGGACAACACAGGTTAATTAATTCAGGTCTTATTTAACCTTGATTGAGTCGTGTTTAAAGTTATTGTAAAATACTCTATAAACACATACATGTCACCTCATTACAATAGTATTACTGCACCAAGCATGCTTTCCATTGCATGTGTGATTCTTGGCAACCTTTCTGCTATTTGTTATCAATAAATTATTACATTTTTGTTGCTGTGTGTTTATTTTATGAGATCTTGCCAGGTATGCTCAACATGTTTCTATAAAGACAATAAGTCCACGAAGCTGTGGATTGCAGTGATTCTCCGCTCTGCTTCGTGCCTAACAATGCCCTTCACTTTTCATAAAATCACTGTAAACCACAACTTCTTGGGGCAAAATAATTTATTCAGATTGAACCAAACCATGACCAAATTTAAAGTTTCATAATGTATGGATTTTTTTTTAGTAAAGAATTGTTATTCAGTCAAATCATTGTCAGCTTTACAACTCCAAAAGGTGTTTTTCCTGTAGACTGAGGCACTGGGCTGCCCTCTTGTTCTGTGCGATACATCAAGCCTCTGTCAGACAGTGTATTCGCGTATAACAGGTTTCGAGCCTTGTTCTTGGTTTGATTAATAAGGGTTCTCCAGGCTCCAGTAAACACTTGCTCCGTATGGCCCCCACACTCTCGTGCACAGCTCAAGGGACGTGAGTCTGACAGAAGGGCACATCTGCTGGGTACATACAGCAATTACGTCCATTAAACCAGCATTCAGCCATGCTAATGTTGTTTTACCATCGTCGAAGAAGCTTCAGTCATCGACTCTTGTAAAGCACCTCTCTGGACTCTTAAAATGTCTTCAAATTCAAATGGACATATGACTCAAATGTGACGTGTGAACACTGCAGATCACTGATTGGTCAGAGAGAATCGTCACTACCAGCATCATTGGATTTGCAACACAAGACACCAATCCCACTAGATATAAATAGTCAACAGCCACCATTTGTTCATACAACTTTTTTTTAAACGACTTGCTTTAAACGACTGTTCGTTTGTGTTTGTCACGTTTACGATGATGTCACGGCAGTAGCCTATAGGCGGGGCAACTATAACGATCAGTCTATAATCCCATCCACTTTAAAACAGTAAAACTGTAGTAATTTCTGAAATGTTCTTAAAAACGAATCATAAAATGTCCAAATGCACACACAAAAATCCCTAAACGCATTTTATAAATCAGTTCTTGAATCTTAAATTCAAGCTCTATGTGAACAAGCGCCTCAATTTCACATACATGCTTTTCAGTTGGCGTACGCAAAAGAACATTTTCATATCATAATTTTTGCCTTTATACATCTAAATGTTCCTTACTTATGATGTAATCTGATCATATGAGCTTTTACGACTAACTAGAAGGTTATAGGTTCATAACCCGCAAAGGACATACGATGTATAAATTTTGTGCACTTGTTCTACAACAAACTACTTGTTATTCCAAACCAACTGACTTGTGTTGCTCTTGGTTTGTTTTAGGTGCACCCAACGGTCTGTATGATCTCATCATTCACTTTGAGATGACCACGGAGAACTGAAAGACATCCTGGCGCCACCTCAAGGTTTCTATTTCTCTGTCTCCTTTCTCCGCTCCTCTATGGGTTCCCGAAGTCAGGGGTTCTTCCACCACCAAGATCACCATCACCACCACCATAACCATCACCGCAGTTCAGTGGTGCCCACGGCTGTCCCGCGACTGGTGCCCGAGACCAGCAGCCTGTTGGGGGGCATCGCCCAGATCACTCCTTCCCTGTTCCTTGCCCGGGGGAATGTGGCATCCAACCGCAGCCTCCTCCTGTCCAAAGGGATTACCTGCGTGGTGAACGCCACCATCGAGCTGCCCAACTTCAACTGGCCGCACATGGAGTATGTGAAAGTGCCACTGGCCGACATGCCTCATTCGCCGATCTCGCTTTATTTTGACAGTGTGGCTGATAAGATCCACAGCGTGGGCCGCAAACGGGGAGCCGTCCTGGTGCACTGCGCGGCTGGGGTGAGCCGCTCCGCCTCACTCTGTTTGGCGTACCTCATGAAGTACCACAGAGTTTCCCTGGCCGAAGCTCACGCCTGGGTCAAGGCCCGCCGACCCGTCATTCGGCCTAATGGAGGGTTCTGGCGACAACTCATTGAGTACGAGAGGAAACTGTTTGGCAGGAACTCTGTGAAAATGATCCAGACACCATACGGTGTCATTCCCGACGTGTACGAGAGGGACCGCAGGACCTTGGCACCTTTCTGGGGCTTGTGAAGAGGGGTTTGGACTTCGGTTCAAGCGTAGAGGACAGGTCCGACAACCCATCTTTGACTCCATTGTCTTCCGGGCTCTCTCCGTACGTCCACGTGTCCCTTCTGCCAGAGTATAAAGCCAGACGGTAGTGCTTATGTCCATTTTCAAGAGGAAGAAGTCACTTTGACTGCATATTTCATGAGGTCAGGAGTTATAATTCATCCTTGAATGCTGAAATGAATCTTGGCGATGATAACGGTTTTTGGAGCACTTTGGGAACCAAGTGTAGTGCTGAGAATCAGAAATTCAAGACTTACAAAACGTAATATTCTGAGGATGCTGTTTCACTTTCGGCTGTCGTCTTTGTTGAGGCAGCAGTCTGATCTTGATAACTGGTAGCATTTGCAAATAATATATATACATATATATTAAAAATATATTATATTCCAAGGTGTATTTAAAGGTGTGCAGAAAAAAAAGTAAACAAAAAAAGACAACAGTTTTGGGAAGTTCTGTGAAGAGTTAGAAAGAAGCTGAAAAGTTTAACACCTTTGTAAACTATTTGTGTATATTAAAGGAAAATTTAATGAGCATACCATAAACCCTGTGTTGGAATCTGTGACGTCATTGTGAATACAAAACAGTTGCATTTTGAAAGGTTGAATAAATATGGCAGTCATAAGCAAGTAATATTTTCAATGAATAATATTTTGTCTATTTGGTCTTTTTTGCAATTCTACTCAGTTTTTAATTTTTAACTCAATATGTTTCTTTCCAATGTTTTCTGCAGTGAAGCAGTAATTATAACCGGAGGACATGAGTCTCAGAACTCCTAGCAAAGCTTTTACTAATTCATGTTAAAAATAACAAACTTCATGTAAAAGAGTCCAGATTTAATTAGTGTGATCAAATGAATAAAGGGTGTAAAATTTTAATGCATTCCTTGTGCTTTTTTCAGGGTTCGTTTTGTTTTTTTACTTGTTCTTTTGAACACTTTTTAATATTTACATCTTAAATGTGTACAAATTACAGCAATATTACATAGTTTTACTTGTTGATAAAATAATATATCCCTTTAATCTGTATACAGTACACGGCTGATGAACTGGCTGTTGTTAAATGGATGGAAGGCCTTTCTTCCATCTATGATACCTAAATTGTGGAAAATATTAATAAAATATGATACCTTAAATTATGATACCTAAATTGTGTAAAAGGTTCTAAACTAAAACAATTTAGTTTAAATGTTATATATATATATATAAATAAATTGTGTATTTTTACAGTCTTAAACACACTACCAAAGTTTAGTTTTCGTAATGAATTAAAAAAAAATTGTTTACTGAAAGGTTCTTTGGGAAACCCAATTAATTTTTTTCTTCAATGGCATTTCTGCAAATATTTACTTTTAGAATATTTATTTTTAAGTGTGTAGGAGCATGGAACAGAATTTAATTTCACTTCCTATGAAGTATGTAGAATGTCAGGATTAACAGGAAGTCTCATTAAATCGAATCCCTGTTGTTCAGCGAAGACTATGTGGATAAAGGTTATTAGTCACGTGTATAAAGACGAGTACAGAACATCATGCACTCTGGATTTGACAGCTAACAGCCTGTCAAAACAGCATCAAAATGTTGGGGAAAAAATAGATTTAAAGAAATCACTCTTCTTTTGTATGCACAGACTGGGACTAAATCTTAATGTATTTTTACAATGTTAAAAATTCAAAGTCTTGTACCCTTGGAAACTGTTGCCAAGGTAATATTGCTGTGAATGGCGGCTATCAGCGCTGAGTCAGTGTGAGGGACGTGTTGTTACAGGCTGGCCCTGATACAGATGAAGAAGTGCAGAGTAATCGCTCTAATGTGGGACACACACATTTCACATTTGTATTCAATACTAACATTCAAAGACTTTAATTTGCCCTTACTGGCTTCAAGTATTAACAGAAATAGAGACATACACGGACACGCAGGATCATTTTATTAGAAAATGCTCATAAATTAAGAATAATTAATGAGTTGAACTTGATTTATGATACAATGACAATAAAGAGCATTAAAAGACCATTAAGACCTCAGTAAAACACCAATGACCATCGTGTACACAAAACCATTTCTTTTGTATCCTCATCAATTCATTAATAGTGCCTCAATGAAAAGAAATTACTTCATTATGAAAGTTTAGAGTCATTCTGCTTGAGTCGGAAGAAGGGGAAAAGGCTTGACTTTGCATCTCTTACATTCCCAGACTTTTGAATTTCCTTCAGTGTCACACAACAAAGTCCTTTAAAAGCGTCACATCTAAATTCAGAACACTAAATATCAAAACATTTCAGAACAGCTCCCAGGCTTTGATGCGTTGGAAAAGATTCTCAGAAACTCACAAGCATTCAAGGACCGTTTCCAGACCCACTACAAAAGTGACTTGTGTTCCAGCACAACTATAACAGAAAACAACGACACATGAAAGAAAACACCAATGTCTAAATGTTTCTCTCTTATTTCAGTAATATCTGCAACACGTTTTTGATGCTTTCCAACGTTTTCCCTTCATTGTATTTTGGATTTTATATTAAAAGTCTAATATTGATAACATGCAGAACAGCTCCGCAGTGTTTCCTTCACATGGTAGAAAAATCAACAGCAAAGAATCAACCAACCAGACACATCTGTACATGACCGAGTCAGATCCAAAAAGGTAAAGGCAAAGACACATTTACAATATTTTAAATAAACTATTATTCAGTAGTACATCTTATCTGATCTTCCTACAGACAATGGCAGATCTAGATCTAGTTGCGTCCGCATGTTCAAGTGGCGAGAGCTGTACCGGTTGAAAGGCAAACAGCGTTAAACAGTTAAAGTGACTCCCATGATGCTTCAGGCGGCGGCTCGGGGTTCTAGAGCAGGTCGGGCAGGATGAGGCCCGGCGGTTTGGGCTCCACGCAGTTGATCCAGAAGTTAGCGCAGCTGGCGTGGTACTGGTGACCTCCGTACATGAGCTTAAAGTTGTCCGTCTCCGAATTAAAGGCCTGCAGAGGATTTGTGCAAGAAAAGGTGAGAAAAATTATTTTATAAAATAAAGTCTGACTTAATGATAGGGACAGGTTGTGGGTGATCTACTAGGATTTTGGCCTGGTTTCACAAACAAGGCTTAGATTAAGCCGGGAATAGGCCTTATTTCAATTAGGGCTTTGAAGTAGCTTTTATAAACGTGCCTTAAAACAATGGCACTGACACATTTTTTCTGTCTCAAGATGCACACCAGTAATGTGCGATTACAGTAAAAAATGCATGTTTGAACCGTTTTAACTGAACGCTAATTGCACTTAAGTCTGGGACTAGCCTTAAACCTTGTCTGTGAAACCAGGGGATTAAGTTTTTAAGGTGGGTTTAAAAGAATGTTCCAGGTTCAATACAAATTCATCTTGTTTTAATCCAATATATATTGGTATCAAGTCGGTTATCTACCCTATTTTTACATTTAGATTAGCATTGCGGTCATCTAACATCAAACTAAAGGTAATCTTTAAAAACAATCTTTAAAAGGTAAATTAATAACTAACACTGTATGAGAAATGTATATTCATTTTGAGATTTTCTAAGAACTACATTTAACAGTTCCTTTAATGTTTTGATGTCTAAGGGCACGCTTGCATGACAACGATACACTGGTTTAAACAAATGCGAAGAAAAACTTTTTTTTTTACTAATGTCAAAACAATCCCTGTTCACACAGATCCGCGAAAACGACTAAAAGCGCTGTTCTGCTGCCAGGCCAGTAGTTGGCGATGTCATTTCGTAGAGAAACACTACGACACAGTACAACATGTGACACAGTATTCACAAATTCACGTTTTTGTAGTTTAAATGGAGAAGATAATGGTATGTTTTTCAAAAACTTGCGCTTTGAATCCCATTTTCAAAAGTTTGCCTTTTCAGGCCGCCAAAACGCTGTTGTCGTGTAAATGAACGCCAAAATGCATAAAAAGGTTTCCATTTTCAGTTGAGAATAGTGTAGTGTAAACGGCCCCTAAATTCACTTGTCCCAATTGAAACAAATTTATTTATTTTTTTGGCACTATAGCAGAGAATATTTATATCAGTTAATTATCAGTTTTTGGCTATAACAAGAAAACATCACTTATCTGTATTGGACAGAATTTTAATAAACTACACTTATCACTATAAGACTAGTAATATTAAAATGTTAATTTACTAACCTTCTCTGATATATAATACAATATTTTAAACTTCTGTCATGACCATGTAAAGCCACTAAACACTGTGACCAGAAGTTCAGCTCATAACCAGAGTTATCATCATTACCTAATGCCTCGTTTCCACAGAGCGGTGCAGGACAGGACAGTACAAACGAGCCATAAAAGCGTAAACTTATTTTATTTTAAGTAATACAAATTTGTATGGATTTATTTTATTTCACTTAATGTTTATTTCAGCTTGTGGCCAATGCAACATCTCATATTAATTTAGTTCATGTATTAAAATTAAATATTAATAACTAAAACTTAAACTATAGACGTATTTACAAAAACAAAAAACGAATAAAAATGATGCGAAACAATTTCTAAAATGAAATTGGATTAAAAAATATGAAACTATAATAGTATATGAATGATACTAAAATAACACTGTCTGCCCATAATGTACATTTCTGAATGACATGTCAAAATGACCTTGTGAAACTCACTCAGTCTCGATTAGAGCTCAAACTGTATTGAACCCAGAAAATTCCTTCCAACTTGTCTCAACAAGTACTACATTCACCCTGCGTCTCCAAACGACATGTTATTAGACCGCACATTGAACTAGTCATATAGTATCTGACTGCAGGGTGGCGTATCACACACTTCATAAAACAGACAAGAGCTCAACCGTGTACTGACATCATTGTAGGATCAATAAAGAAAAAGAAGTGCGCAATCCTCCTACATAAGCTCTATATATAGAGAAGCGAAACAAGAACCCAGTGAACTTCACTCAATATATCGATGCGAAGCGTGCGTTCATTCTGAAAGTCACAGCTGTAGTTGGGCATTTGTGATACGGCCGTGATGATATGGATGTTATGCAGAATGAAGCTGATGCTGGAAGGAGAAATGACTCATGTTGTGAATCATGCCCTCCCACACTGATACTATGCACACGCACACAAACTATTTCTTCTATATTCTCTTGTAAAACAATATTGTCCTGTTTAAAGGATGTTTGATAAAAAGCTAAACGAAAATCAAGAGGGGGATCTTGATATTGGTCTCTTGTCAATTTGTTTTTACTTGTGTACATTCCTGTACAGATGATCTAGAAAAAGGGACACTTGCGACTATCTCTCACAGTTCAAGTTGTGCCTTTATTTCTTCTAATTGCAACTTTAGATCTCATAATGTGACTTCAAATAAAACAACTGCAACTTTCTCAATTGCATCACAGTGTGACTCTCGCAAATGACACTATTTCTAGTACCGTAATTGCGACTTTATCGCAAAAGACTTATAATTGCTACCTTATTTCTTGTAACTGCGACTAGATCGCAAAAAGACCATCATAATTGTGACCTTATTTCTCGTAAGTGCGACTATATCTGCAAATTACACTATTTCTTATAATTGCAACTATTTCTCGTTATTGCGAATTTATCTCACAGTTTGACTATATCTAGCAACACTATTTCTCGTAATTGCAACTATATTTCTCATAACTGCAACAATATCTCGCAAATTACAATATTTCTCGCAACTGTGAATTCACTCATCGTGTGACTTCATATCTCGCAAATCACACCATTTCTAATAATTTTGACTTTCTCGTAATTGCAACTATATATCTCAGTGTGATTGCATTGCCTTGTTTTAAAACAGTATTATTAAATTATAAAATATTTTATACTATTATTAAATACTAAGTCACTAATCATGTCAGGTACATGCATATATATATATATATATATATATATATATATATATATATATATATATATATATACATATACACATGCATATATATATATATATATACATGCATATATATATATATATATATATATATATATATATATACATATACACATGCATATATATATATATATATACATGCATATATATATATATATATATATATATATACATTATACAAAAATATGCAAAATGCATATATAATATCTTCAATTTCTATTATTAAATTGCAAAATCCATTGAATTAGTAATCTTCAATTATAAAATGAATTATAAAATATTTATGATAAAAATAAGAATACAAATTAATGTAAGATAGTTGGGAAAACCAAACTATAGTCAAAGATAAATGATATAGCATATGTCTGTCTCTCGGATGCACTTGCTCATCCCTGTACTAGGAAAAGAAAAGCAGAAAGTGAGAGAGTGTACGTGTCGGAGTAGACATCTGAACAATGCTGTGTGATGAACGGCTGATCCCGCAGTGTGTATTATGCGTGTGTGTGTGTCTGTGCTGCAGCTGCTGCACAAGCGCACTTGCTCTCCTCTCAGATGAACAGGTGGCTCAGAATCACTGAAAAGGTCATCCTAATTCAACCGACCTTGTTTAGCTGGCGGAAAGGTTAATTACTATCTGATTGCAAACACAGAGCGCATCCTACCTGCACAGATGACAACCCTTCTTACAACAAAGTCTGAAGGACAGTGAGGGACACTTCAGCTACATTCACTAAAGTGAAGCTTGGAGGAAAACAGTGGAATATTTACCCTTAATTTGGAGCGACTGTCTTTTGTCAGTGCCTGCAAGTAGCATAAACAAGTCAGCATCAGCGTTAGTATAGAGCTTTTTTCTTCTCTTTCTGTTTGGTTAATGAGGAAAAACTAGAGCACCAGAGAGCCCACAGTGGAAGAATGTGTCCATTTAAAGGCGGAAGCTTGTTGCAAATTAGCTACAGTACAAGACAAGAAAGGGCAACTGTGAAAACAATGACATGTAACTAGAGCTCCTAAGTATCATCAGAGATAGCTTTGTACCAATAATAGGGGTTGTGCAGAGCACCGCAATGCATATACAACCATTTTCTAAAATGTTTTAGGGTGCTTTCACACTTGGTTCGATTGCCTGGCCTGAACCGGAGTTTGATTGCTCCCCCTCCCCCTGCCGGGCGGTGTTCAGATTATATTATTTGGGTCCGAACCGTGTTGCGTTTGCGTCAAAGCAGCAGCTCTTTACCCCCGTTGCTTGGCAATGACGGCACAGGGGAAGGCGGCAAAATGGATAGCATTGCTCACCTCGCAACACATTTTTTGTATTTGAACCATTGGTTGTTTCCAACGCTTCAGTACGTAACGGCACTTGCGTCTATCTGCTGCGAATGTACTGCAAATGCTCTAAAAAGGCTGAAGGTGAGCAGAAATGAGATATAGGCCCTATACCAAATGGCATCCTAAGCACTCGCGGTCTTCCTACGAGTCCGCACTTTCATGACGTAGCACCGCTTTGACTGTCGGGAAGAAGTCTGCTGTGGAGCTCACATCACTGAGGGCTCGGCAAAAGTGCGCATCGATGGCGCAAATCGACCGCAAAGGGGGGCGCTCGGGAGCACCCTTTTAAATCCTAAAATGACAAATGGGACACCCTACGGTCTCATGGACTTAAAGCTGCAGTCGGCAAGTCTGGCAGATTGAGGGGACTTAGCCAAAATGTTGAATGTTTACGACTCATGCCCCTCCCCCACTACCACAGAGCACCCTCCCATCGAGTTTGAGCTCGATATTGTAACGTGCACGAGAGGGGGATCTGTGGAATGTGCACGAACTGTGATTGACAGTCAGATCTCGCACAACCCTGCGCTGATTGGACCAGAAGAACCGGGAGCGGTGGATTTTTGCAAAACAAATAACAGGCTCAAGGTGGAGGTAGAAGCACGGGTTTATGTTGTTCTGTCGGAGCATAGTGTCGGTTTCAGTGAATATGATAAAAAAAAATCTTGCCGACTGCAGCTTTAAGGGACACGTGCACACGGCAGACCGAAAGTGCATATGAAGTGTGCCATTTTAAGACAGGGACATACATTCTCTCGGCTTGCAGAACGCATGCATTTGGTTCGCTCTTGCGTTATTATATCATTCGATCCGCACCAGAGTTCGCTTGGAAGCGGACCGACACACATCTTTTCAGCAGTCTCAGTCCACTAGTTTGGTGCGCACCAGGGTTTGGGATGACAGCGTTCAGTTACTCAAATGAACCGCACTAACAGAGCAATCACACCAGGGTTCATTTTAATAGAACCAAACATGCCAAGTGTGAACACACCTCTCGTATCCTCAACAAAGCTGCATTTATTTGATCAAAAATACAGTAAAAACAGTGCTATTGTGAAATATTACAATTTCAATTCAGCATCATCACTCCAGTCTTAATCGTCGCATGATCCTTCAGAAATCTTTCTAATAAGCTGATTTGCTGCTCAAGAAACATTTCTTACTATTACCAATGTTAAAAACGGTTGTGCTGCAAAAAATAAAGAAATCATTTAAAAATAATTAAAAACAGTTGTGCTGCTCAATATTTTCATGAAAACCGTGAATTCCTTTTAAATTTAGGATTCTTTGATGAAAGTTCAAAAGAACATTTATTTGAAATTCAAATTCAAAACTGTCGATTCACTATTTAACTGACCATGACATTTCAAAGACTGTGGCAACCATTTATAAATGCAAAACTAACAGGTTGCATGTTTTTTTGTCTGCAATACTTCCATTAAATTAGCTGCAAGGGCACTAACTAGCTTGTTTGTTTACCAACCATGTCATGGGAGGACGTTCAAAACAACAAGACTTCTTACATGTTTTGCTTACATGTATTTTGTGAGCCGATAATGCATAATAAAAAAAGCATAGAGGCCGAATATCTAATCAAAGATCGATGAACTGCGGTTTCTGAAATCTGAAACATTCCACTCTGCCAGAATTCTTATTGCGTTTGAGACGGCTCCTGTATGGCATAATGTAAAAGGGCTAAACTTTGCTGAAGTAGATACAGCATAAATACAAACTAATGGCTTCCTTTCAACAGCTACTTGTTATTGTTTTTCACATTAGGGGCAACCAGCTGTGCTACAGGTACTTGAATTAAATAACCTGCCATCTATTCCAATTTTAGCATGGATGCACACCTCACAGAGTAAGGGTTTTTAATAGAACGCTGTATTAGCGCGACATTTAAGGCTGGAATATACACTACATGACTTACATTCTGAACCGATTTAAAAACACTAGGCATCATACACTTGTCGACTTAGTCAATGTAGTGTATGGTTCCCAGCTTAATTACAGAGGATCATACACTACCAGACTTTCAAATCGTTCTGAACAAAAATTCATCATATTATATTTCTGGACATACAGCATATAATCTAAACACTTCTAAGCAAACATTCATTCTGAATGTTGTTTACTGCACACATTCTTTTGAGAATCTATAATTACTTATTAAAAATGGCATACTTCACAAGACAATTAACTATATCAAAACACGTAATTGTCTCTGCACAGTTAACTATGAGAAAGTATTAAAAGTATGCCATTCGCAGGTTGACTCGGTGAAGCATGTAACCAATGGGACGCTTTCTAAACGCTGTTTGTTGGAGTGGTCTGATGCATCTAGCTCAACAAATGGCGGGACTACACGTAATGAGAAGTTTCGCAGGAAACCGAATAGATTGTTTGGGAAACCTGATGGATAATCTTTATTTTTGCAGTTCAATTTGGTGATGCTAGTTTTGCAAAAACCTTTACAGAGATCACAACTTGAATTGTGTGGTTAGCTAGATACATTGGAAAAGCAAGCCAAACGCTTCAAGTGGCTAACCTTAACATATAAAATATTTGGTAAAACATTTGAATTTTTTTTTAGAAATATAAGTTTCTGACTAAGCTTAATTTTATGATAATTAGTTATAATATAAATGTTAAATAATTGTAAAATTGTAACTATTTTATATTAAAATTAACGTTCAAAAATTTGGGGTCAGTACTTTTTTTTAAATTTATTTTTATTAGTACTCGATGCATTAAAATTTAACAAAAGTGACAGCAAAAACATTTAGAATGTTACAAAACAATGTTTCTATGTCAAAACCTTTCTTTAAAGACTCCGTAAAATAAATGAATCATGGTTTCCACAAAAGCATTAAGCAGCACAACTGTTTTCAATATTGATACGAATCAGAAATGTTCCTTGAGCAGCAAATTAGCCTATTAGAATGATTTCTGAAGAATCACGTGACACTGAAGATTGGAGTAATGACGCTGAAATAAATATATATATATATATATATATAAATATATATACTTTTTTAAATATTACTGTTTTTCCACTATTTTTGATATTGAATGCAACCTTGTTGAGCATAAGATACTTATTTACAATAAATAAACAAAAACTTACCAACCCCAAACTTTTGACTGTTAGTGTATATACCATTTTATTTTAGTTTGCATTGCAAATCTATGCAAAGTGTTGAGTTATTAATGCACTGTTGCCCATTCCTGCAGATAAACCCTGTTAGCAGATGCAGCAGGATCACATCCTTCCCCGGCAGGGACAGAAACTGAATGCAAGCCCAAGGTCAGCAGAGTGAATCCACCTGTAGCCCAACACCCCCACATTTAAAAACATCTCATCCCAGAGATGCAGCTCCACCTTCAAAACCCTGATTTCATTCGCCCCAGACAGTGCCGCTGCGCCCCAAACCCACCAAAAACGTAATTAAAAAGCGGGATATTAATCGGATGTCAGGAGCAGACGGAAACGGCTCTATTAATCTGCGGCGGGCTGGATGTGTTCAGCGGATCTATTAGCACCTGTGTTTTTGGTTGCCGTGACTGATGACTGAGCTGCATCTGCTCCTCAGACATCCGTCCCATGATTCCTTGCTGCTCTGAGCCCCTCCTTCCCTGATTGCACTCTGAGCAATGTTTACCCCTTATTACATCAGCAACCCTTGACCGTTGCATTAATGTGAGGGAGATTCAGGAGGGTTTCAGTGAGACGAGGAATCTTAATGAGCTGATTGGCCATTATATGTTAACAAAGTGACAATTACGTGTTTAGACCAGTAGAGGTTTGGATTGTGCTTATGAATAGAATAATTAATAATTAAAAGGGATAGTTCACCCAAAAATTGTAATTCTGTCATTTAAGTCCAAACTGTTTGGTAAAAAAGTCTATACTAAAATAAAAAAATTAATGAAAACAAGAACCAAGTCAATTTGGTAACAGCATACCGTCTGACTGACAGGTGGCTTCTTTTTAAAGTCATAGTATTATTGACGTCAAACTCGTGACCAAATATAGTGCACAAGTCATATGGAACTCTTTAATGCTGTTTTTATGCCATCACTTTTAATTCACTTGCATGGTCTGGAAAAGAGCAGCTAGGACATTCAGCTAAAAATATTTTATGTCCCATAGAAGACAATAAAAAATAAGGGTTTGTTGAAATGAAAGGGAGTAAATTACAAAAAAATTTGTGTGAACTATTCCCTTTCATACGATATTTCATTTGACCCATACCACTTGTTCTTCACCGCCCCGGGGAGCCAAAATGACGAATACATCACCTATTTGCCGCCTGCCTCATGCTTTTTGGCCGTCAATCAGACTCACTGGCCTCTTAGGCAATACGAGCTCGACATGAAAGATTTCTGTAAATGCTCAGAAAACAGGAGCTAAGAGCTCATAGCCAAATTAAACACCTAAAGCTACTTGAATGAAAGCGTGGCCTTGACCGAGCGTCTGTAGATTTAGATGCATGAGTCAGAGCGCGCCTCTGAGAGCTGTTTTTGGCAGTCTGAAAGGAGTTGAGTGGCTAGAGGTGAGTTCTGGTCATTTTGGCAGCAACACACGGGTTTGTCAGTCTGACCCCTACAACAAGCTGCAAATTGGAGTTGAGGCAGTTCAGTGAATCCTACTCTTTTAAACAGGCGTCCAAAAGTGTTCTCGTTTTTCTTCTGTAAAATTGTGAAAAATCAAAGAAATAGTCAGGAGGGATGTTTTTGTTGTTGTTGTTGTTTTTTTTTATGGGAAATTTAAAGGGATAGTTCACCCAAAAATGAAAATTCTGTCATTAATTACTCACCCTCGTGTCGTTCCAAACCCGTAAGACTTTAGTTTATCTTCAGAACATGAATGACCCTCCATTGACAGCTATGAAACTACCACTTTGACGCTTGAAAAAGTTCATAAAGAGATCGTAAAACGAATTTTCTGAAGAGACACGATGGCTTTATATGATGAACAGATTGAATAGGCTTTTATTCACATATTGACCAGCGAACATAAACAGAAGCTCAACCGTTATATTTTCATAATGCTTTTATAGTGCTTTTGAATTCTTTCTTTTTTTGAACCAATAAATCTCTGGTTGACATTCATTGTAATGGTATGGAAAAGAGAAACCAGAACATCCTTCAAAATTCCTGTTTTGTGTTACACAGAAGAAATAAGAGAGGTTGGAACAACATATGGGTAAATAAATAACATAATTTTCATTTTTGGGTGAACTATCCAACATAAAATTCAATAAATTTGTGTTTTGTGTGTTGCCAATGATTGTATGCAGATGTGTGTGTGTGCTTGGTGTGTACAGACCTTGCTGCGCGAGTCCACGTTGAGCAGACACACTCCGCACGCCAGTTCTTTGGCATTCTTAATGCCGTGCCTCAATATACATGAGGAGAAGTCCAGTGAGCACTCATCGGGCTAAAGAAAAACACACACAATCATCATGAATTAAAAAAAAAGCATTTGGGACTACATTGTGATCTGAAGTTTGAGTGACAGCGATTTGTGTGGAGGATGCAGAGGCTACTGAACCAGTCCATCAACCTCACCGCAGTTGATTGGCCCTGCAGATCAATACATCAGCTACAGAATCTGTCCAAAACAGCACGATCCGAGCAGAGACAAACCCTCCACTCTCTAACCACGTTCATGTTTATTATGCTTCAGAGCGTTTGTGGGTTTTCGGCAGTGTGCCTAGACTTCATTTTCCCAAGCTGATGTTATCTGACCGCACAACTCTAATATTATCTTCTGGTAACGATATTCTCCCATGAGTACACTGCAGAGAGCTTTGTCATGCAATTTGTTCACTTTCCACAGATAATGTATCTCATGACTTTGTAAGTATGTATAACGATTGTAACTTTAAAGATATATACAAATCCCATGATTTTTGTAAGAACTATGATATATGCATTGAAATATTATCGGATAAGTTCAAATTTTTTCATTAACTCCTGATATAATTCTTTCAAACTCAAATTGAGTTACATTTTATATGATATACTTTAAAACTTTTGTAAATTAATTGTTTTATGTTTTTGTTTACTGACTATCTGTTATAAAATAATATTCTAAAATGGTTTAAGCTGGTTAAAGGTAGGGTAGGAAATTTCAGAGAGGCTAGCATAAGCTCGTTGTTTTGCATCAGGAGGAACTGTAAAATGTGTCTGTTGTTTGTTTGCGGCGCTTGGTGACTGACTATCTACAACTCTGCATAGCCTCATGGGACACATTGATGACATGCAATGTCTTTTGGGCCGAATGCAATGATTGGATAAAATAATTTTTGGGTCCTGAGACTTCTACAGAAGATGTCAATTTTTTTATATTTTGACAACTTCGAGTATTGATTGCTATCAGGATGTGAAGAGTGTTTTAAACTACCGGTAGTGTTATTGCCTACCCACTTCAAGTACCAACACTAAACTGGTTAAGCTCCTTCAGAACACACCATTTGTTGAAAGAAAAAATAAATTAAATTCATTTTATATATTTATTTAGGCTGTATTTTGTACCACATTTATAGAAGTGTCTACTGCTCCAGAGCTCACAGCTCACATAAAGCACAGTTTACCTCAGTTATACTCATCCTAAATTTTAAACCAACCAATCATCTGTTAAGCATTAATCAATATTTGTGTCTTACTGGACTCTACTAGACTCTACTGTTCTTACTACAAGATCTGGTATTGTTTATTTGGTAAACTCACAGTGATGTTTGCCAGCGACATGAAGCCCATCAGGTTGTTCCACACACGGCTGATGTCTTTAAGTAGCTCCTGTAGTTTCTCCGAACAAACGGCCGTGGCTTTGATACCCAGCTCCACGCGCTTGGTTACGCGATACACTTCCACCACACCTGATATATACACACACAAAAAACAACAACATTTATGTCATGTAAAAAACTTCCCAAACACATGAAGAACACACTTCAATGAAATGCAAAACCAAGAGTGTCAATGAATATAGAAATATGCTGTGATAATGATAGTTGTGATTGCTATGGCATGAGAAAGGCTGGAGGCTATTCATCATTGCAGTCAACTCAAATATGCTCTTCCCTCCTAAATTTGACACTAAAAACAAAAGAACATGTGAACAGTGAATGAGTCAGTTTTTGCGGAAACAATATTCCAGTTTTCTCTTGCCATCATTACTATAGCAACCAAAGTGAAAGTATTACAGATATTGATAACACTGTGTGGATTTGTGTGCAGTGCGAACAGACCCTGTGCATAACCAAACAGGAAAAACAATAACCCGGCGGTGGCGTTCCCAGCACTCCCCAGTGCTGAATGTCCTTTTAAGCTGAACCCATTAGAGCGGCCCAGAATAGTTGCTCTGCTCTGTAACACTAGCCTCCCCCGGTCAGACCCACAATGCCCTGCTCTGTCTCCAATCACAATCGCTAGAGCCGGATCAAAGAGCTTTAACGGTTGGTTTCTATGTAACAGCAGCACCCTGTGTTCCCTTACAGCCAGCATAGGCACGTACAGCTCATTAAAGCCACCCTGAGTGTGTGTGTGTGTGTGTGTGTGTGTGTGTGTGTGTGTGTGTGTGTGTGTGTGTGTGTGTGTGTGTGTGACTACAGAAATAGGAAGCAGATAACCAGAACACCTGGCCTGTCTGTTTGACGGAAGACTGCAGGGACGCATGAGGAGCAGGTATGAATGTGTATGAAGATATTGTGTGACATGGCTGATCTTATGAGATTTACTGATGTCTGTTATGATGTGTAATGCTGGAGTGTGAATGTAGTCGTAGTCTCACCCAGGAGGTACTCCATCCCCTGTGCTGACTGGATGACCTCTGTGCACACTGTGGAACTGCTGATGCTATTAAGGGTGTTATTAGCAGTGTTGATGACCTGAAAGGGGAAGAAAAGACATCGCTGTAACGTGGCCATATTTTACACTATTCCCCGGTTTCACAGACAAGGCTTAAGACTAGTCCTAGACTAGCATGTTTAATCGGTTTTAAACGAAAGTAACTTGGACTAACATCTTCAAATGTCTGTGAAACCAGGCCTAAATGTCATAAAAGCCAAAGGGGTACATTGTACTGATAAGTAGTATTCGATATCTTTATTTGCATTTTGCAGAACACAGTAAGCCATAAGGCCCAGACACACTAAACCAACAAAAATCTAGATGCAATGAAAGCCAACTGTGGTGTCACCTGCATTTAAGCCAGTTGACCTTGAACACACCACAAAGAATAAAGCCAAGGGCCAACTAATGCAAATTCTGCGTCTCTGTTAAAGAAGAAATGTCTCCATACCAGCAGGTGGCAGCAGACTGTTATCATCAGGACTGTGGATGAACAAACCATAAACAAAGCAGCACTTGTTGTCTAGACTTCATTGTTTGCTTGCGTCACTTCTGTTTTCCTTCCAAAATCAACAGCCAATCAGAGATCCCTTTTACCGTTGGGCTCTGCCGCCAATTCAACATGCTCAATCTGCCGAAAATCCACCGCCCGGGGTCCAACTAGAGCCAATGGTGAGGAACACACCGCAAAAACTACACCGACATGCCTTCAATGATGGTCCGACAGGTTTGGAAAAGGTAAATCATGAAAGATTTTTCTTTTTTGGGTGAACTAGCGCTTTAAAGAGACTGTATGAGTTTCTTTCTTCTGGTGAACACAAAATATATTTTATAGAATGTAGGTAACCAGACAATTGACTGTAGCCATTGACTTCCATAGTATTTTTTTTTTCCAACTATGGAAGTCAATGGCTACCGTCAACTGTTTGATTACCTACATTCTTTAAAATATCTTGTTTGGAAAAACATGAGGGGGGAGTAAATGATGACATAATTTTCATTTTTGGGCGAACTATCATTTTAAGTAGTAAAAAAGGGGTGAAATTATGAAATATGTACACAATTTATGTTTACTTTTTTTTTTTTAATTGCCAGCCTGAAATAGTCCCTTTAGTTTTCCCGCACCTAAAACAGTCCTTCTCTGTAAATCCATTACTTTTTCCTCTAACAAGCCAGCACAGCACTGCAACAACCAACAAGACATGTTGGCAATCAAATTTATATGTAATGATCATAATATGGAACAGTTTCTAAAATGCTTCTATGAAAGATTCATAAAATTCCCTCTTTATAAATCAGTTCATCTTAAATTCACAGCAATGTGTACAAGCGCATCAACTCCACCTACAGAACGCCCACAAATATCCGTTTATGGTTCAGAAAAGTATGGCACTCATCATCAATAGGCAAGGAAATCCAAGCACGCTCTCAGAAAATGTATGTGCTTGTAGGCATTTATTATTGTTATTTTCAGGAAATCATTCATATAAATAAATTCATTTCAGTGATGTAATTATAACAAAGCAGTTACAATTTGCACATATAATTATAGTAATGCACATCATTCCATAATTATGAATTATTCAAATTACTGGTATACGAGCACCAAAAAGTTTGTACGCATGCTCTTCAGTTGGCGTACGCATAAAACATTTTCACATCAGTTTCTGCCTTTATAAATCCCTATTTGTTCCTCACTTAGGATGTAGGATAACATATATGGAATTTAGGACCGATTGCATGTGCATTTTATAAATAAGGCCACAGGTTTATATTTGTGACAACATTTTGGGTTCCAAAATCCTACTCTGTATAACTCTGTCAGTCAAAACATATTTGATATTTAATATAGTGACCTCTAACAACCAGGCAGCTTTTGCTACTATACCTTTGAAACAGAATTTAAATGACCTCTGATGATTGGCTATCGTTACTGCTTGTGAAATGAGCAACTGCTGAATCTATGATCTGGCTGAAGCAGTCCTCAAGCAATCAGATCACACTTTTAGTTGATTTTGGTATTGTGATATCATGATTCTAAGTCTATCTAGACTTTTAAAGTGTATACAAAGCTCTTTATGAATGCGTGTATGCGTCGAGGTATACGTTACCTGCAGAGCGCTCTCCAAACACCTCTGCCACTCGTACGCATATCGCTCGCTCTCCTGCCAGGAGTGTTTGGACGAGAGACAGTGGGAGAAAAAGATGAAACTGAATGAGAGCTTTGTTCATTGAGAAACCTCAGGCTGTATTCAACAAGGAGAACCGGTCTGTGTGCTCAAAGAGAACGAGGGAGGAGAAGAACAGAGCAAGTGACTGACCTCCACCTCTCCTGTGAGGTCCTTGTACTTGTCGCGGATGATCGGCAGCGCTGGTTTTTCATTTAAAGTGTTGGAGCGGTCTCTGAAGGGCTGCTCAGGGGCAGGAGAGGGGATGGACCGTACAATTTCTTTCTCTCCCAGACTGTGGCTACGCTTATGGGAACCTTTGTACAAATATAGGGGTCAACGACAAATGTGAGTGTACACAATAAAGAACATTAAACAACTAGGTTTAAAATGAGTGCCAAGTACTCTTTGTATTCTTGTTGGACTCATATGAAAGTTTACATGAAAGTAAAAAAAAATTATAAATTAAAAACTTTTACCATTTGCAAGAAAGTTTCAATTTAATGACTGAAACTGATAATATAGTAGAATGTTATTTAGAATAAAAAATGTAATATATATTATCCAAGCTAAAAAAATAAACTATTAAAATGTTTTTGGTCATTGAAAATCAAGCTGAAATAAAATATAAATATTAGACAAACAAATTAGAAATAGAAACATTAGAAACTGAAACAAGTTGGAAATACTAAAATTACTAAAACTGCAATAAGTTAAATGAAAATAAATAAAAAATTAAGGATGAAAGCACATTACATTACTAAAACTTAAAGTAAAATTAAGATGAAAACTAAAAATATAGTATTTTTTCATATTTTAAATTAGTTCATATTTTTTATAACAGTATGTAAATAATATAAAAATAACACATCATGAGTCATACCACAACACTAGCTTGTAAAACCTTGCCTTTTAATTTCCTAACATTTCCTGTTTTATGGGTATTTTTTATGCATGTTGATCGCACCACGTGACTTTGGCGGACATATAATTTAATTATTTATTATTATAATTGTATAAGGTTTTGTTAAAACATTTTTTTTCAAAGAAATAATGGGATTGTCAAACTACTTTAGGCGTTTCAGTTAAAAAAATTAAATCTTAGTCAAGACAGGTCATGTGACAAAGGGGATGACGCATCTTACCCCATACTCGTTCTATATTTTAATTGTTGATCCTGCTGTATAATTAAAACTTTCCGAAGCACACAAACTGTCATTGCTAATCCACGGTGGGGCCACAACACAAACCACAAACACCTCATTTGCAACAAATGATAATTATGTGCAAAAGAGCAGCATAGTAATACAGACATACATTATTCATGAGGCATCACACAGTCAAAATGGCACGAAAAGCATGCCGTGCACACATAAGCAAGGAGACGGACAGCGGCACAAGCAGCTCATGTGACGCAGCGACAGGTAAATCACCCCCCCGCTGAGAACCACATCAGTCTCTGCATGGTTTCAGCCGCTAATCCATTCCTGCACAAACCTCACTCCTCAGATTAACTGTCTGATAGGAGGTCGGCAGAGGAGTAAACCCTCTTTTGTTTGAACAAATGAAATTTAGCGGATGTGGGTGGGGATCAATAAGAGGCAAATAAGCTTTTATGTCATTGAGTAAGTGCTAATGCATTATTGGGGAGCGAGGATGAAAAACCAAAGTGATGAGGGATTTGGGTGGTGATGTTTATATATTGACGTTGCCGTGCGCATCAGATGCCACTCTGCCATCTGTTGACTTTCAGAGAGAATGCAGCTGTGGAGATACACTGGATCCAATGCACGCATTGGGTCTCATTCACTAATAATTGCGTGGATTATTCCGTATTGGTACGCACATGAGAACTTGCTCTTAACCTCATTCTAATGTTAATGAATTTGGATTATAAATGAGGGACCGAGTGCCCAAGGATAGTCATTTGCATAAAACGTGCTTTCGTGTTTCACAAAACCAAGTTTCACACCCTTTCGTCACTCTCAGAAAGCCTATGATGCTTACTCTAAAGATGGGTTTTCTTCTGAGCACGTGCAACAAGATCCTTGAAAAATGCCATCCTCAAAACCAGTTCCAACACAATAAACACCTTTTATACAGACCCAGATTACAGAGCTCTCATTTGGAGCTGTACATGCATGAATCAGTGTTGTTATAGAGAGAGCTATAATGCAGCTTTTCTTACCGTTTCACTGTATATTAAGAAATATTTCAGATGCATCGCATCATAATGCGATTATAAAGTCATCTTGATTAATTTAGAATACATTTTTGTACAAAAGTTATTGGTGACTCATGATTTGTTTGTAAAAACATTTTGTATGCAGATTTCATACACAAATTCCCTTAGGGAATGAGATCCATTTGCTGTCCCTCTCCGGAGGCTGCATTTGTCGACTGCATACGTCATTGAGGCGGCCTCATTTCAGAAAAGTAATATTACATTGCAAAGTCAAAAGAAATTACAACAATTTACACTTTACAAGAAATAATGGTACATTTTCTAATGGTTACTTTTCTGAAATGAGACCTCCTTGATAATGTATGCGACCGACAAATGTCCTCTGTAGGACGCAGCCTTCGAAACAATACAGCTACCGCTATGCTAATATTTGAGCATAAAATATTGTGATGACACTTACCCTGCACGGACAAGTCAAAGGTGGCGAGTTCGTTCTTGATCATCTCTTCGCTGGATTTGACCTTGGTCTGTGTGCTGGCCTTCAAGAAATCTGACTTGCCAAATTTGGGCTTGTCTCCTTGGAATGCTCCAAACTCATCCGTCATTTCGCCCTGGTTGCTCTCTGCCTCTGTGATTCCAGGAGGGGAGTCGGATTTCTCAGAAACCGTGCTGGCAAAGTCGCCAAAGTCGTCGTCGTCATCTTGGCCGGCCTGTTCAATGGAGCCAAAGTCAGCGAAGGCTTCGAAATGGTTTTCAGCGGTGGAGCCACCGTCTTCGATTGGGAAGGTGGTCACCTTGGCAACGGTGGTGTGGGTGATGTTCTCAGAGCTCCCGAAAGATGTCTCTTTCCTATGGACAACAGCTGAAGATGGCAGTCCACCAAGAGACTCTCCCTGGAGTTTCTTTCCTTGACCAGATGGGAGATCGTCCTTGTCGGACCAGTCGTAGCTGCCCAGACTGCTGACGGCGGACGTGCCAAAGGGGTCAAATTTCAAATCATCAGACTCTGTAAATGACAACATGGAACATTCATGAACTTTTAGGTTTCAGTGGCTTAAAAGGATAGTTCGCCCAAAAATTGTTCACCCATGTCATTCCAAACCTTTAAGACTTCAGTTTATCTTCGGAACACGAATGAAGATCTGTTTGATGAAATCTGAGAGAGAGCAGCTACACAACTACCATTTTGACTCTAAAGCTTTAAAACTAATCCATATGAATGGAGTTGTTTCGTGCAACTATTCTGAAGGGACTCGATCACTTTATATATTGAACAGTTTGAATTTAGACTTTTATTCATATATAAACATCCATCAACCCACACATCAGTTGTGGTAAACGGAAGCTCAAGCATATTCACTTGACTTGCGAGAACCAATGAGGTTCAGGAGGAGCAAGTACAGTTGAGCTTCGGTTTATGTTCACTGATCAATGTTTATATGTGAATAAAGCCTAAATTCAATCGGTTCATCATATAAAGCGATCGAGTCTCTTCAGAAAATGTGGACTAAACCGCTTACCGGTAGTTCATATGGATTCGTTTTACAATCTCTTTATGAACTTTTTGAAGCATCAAAGTGGTAGTTGCATGGACTGTCAATGGAGGAACAGAAATCTCTCAGATTTTATCAAAAGATCTTCATTTGTGTTCCGAAGATGAACGAAAGTCTTACGGGTTTGGAACAATATGAGGTTGAGTAATTAATGACAAGATTTTTAATTTTTAGGTTAACTTACCCTTTAGAAATGTTTAGTACATTTATAGTTTCAGAACAGTTTAGCAGTTAAGTACTTTCTTGTTGTAGTATAATTTTAAAACAGGATGTTCCAGGTTCAATAAAAGTTTAGTTTTACTGACAGAATCTGCATTTAATTGAAGCAGCATTTATAGTAGTAATACTTTCAAAAGTATATGAACCATGGCCATACAAAAACATGTGTATTTAGGCCATCAAGTTGTCTAAACTGCCCATTTAGTGGTGGGACTACCATTCTACGCTCATAAACTTCTGGTTCGGATTTTATTTAATCTCCACCAGTGGTTCTCAACTAGGAGGCTGGGGCCAATAGAGGGTCTCAAGATGACTGAAATGTATTTTAAATGAATAAATTATAATAAAAAAATAATAAAAAACTCCCAACTAAATTTAAATGCTAAAAAACATGATATTAGAATATAATAAAAACAAATAATAAAAATATTTAGTTTCTCTCTAAATAACTGTCGTCTTCAATTGAACAATTCACAAATCATGGATGATTAAACATATCATCAACACTCCTAGTTTCGGTCAATAAAAAGTTTGAAAACAAACAGCTTTGAAGAAATACCAGAAAATAGCCAATATCAGGGAGTCTAAAAGGTTGAGAACCACTGATCTAAAGTCCCTTTTTGATATCCACATTATGTGAAACTTACCATGTTTACCAGCTTTCCATGGTCAGCAGCTGAAAGACTGGATTAGAATAAGTGGCTTTATAACACTCACGTTAACGCATGTGTACATTTTGGAGGTATATTTCTGGAACATGTATTTAACATTTTTTTCAGTGCAACCTTTTGCCCTACAGACTTCCACTAAAATGGCATATATAGTGCACAATACTTTTTTGACGAATGAGTTGTAATTATTTGTTGTGGTGATAAAGACAGTGAATAAGACAGTGAAACTTACAATACAGATTCAACTTAGTGTTGAACCCTCAACTTTCTTTATAAAAGAAGGCAAACAGTCTTTAAATCTCTCCCCTTTATCTAAATATGCTTCAAGTTAAAATTGCATTTTTTTATTTTTATTACAAAATCAAGATTTGTAATTATTATTAAATATATAGTGTACATATTATTAAGCCTTAGGGGTCTTTCAGACTGGGCCGTTTGCAGCGGTTCGAGTGCAGTTAGTCTCGGGTTCAGCATCCCGGTGCGCTCCGTGGTCCGCATGACAGCTTTCACAATACCAATTTTCACCAACTAAACTTTACATTTTTTTGTTTACTCCCTTATGCATTAGGTCAACAAATGGCTTAAAACCAGACAAGTGAAAGTGTCACTATGTCTTGGTTACGGATTCAGGATGGTCTCAAGTGCTCCCTGGTCATGATGAATTATTCCTGATATCGTCATATGATAAAACCCTGGTTCATTAACTAGAGACTTCGGGCACACAAAGCCACTCTAATGATTCCCGAGACCTTATCTACATCCAGAAGTCATTCTGAGCCGGGGAAGAAACGCTCAACTTCTTATTCACTAGATTGGGGTGAGTGACATCTGTATATGAGGATTGATGAATGCTTTTCAGATTTGTTACTCGAAGTAAAACTTCCTTTTGGAAGGTCAAAAATAACCGTGTCAGCCATTCTGCACCTCTCATTTTTATAAAATGAATCAGTTTTGACTATTTTTTATAAAAACGCAACTAGACTGACTCACCAAGAGATATGTTTGCCAATTTTCTGGCTTTCAGTGTAGTGATGATGTGCAATCATTCACAATAGCATACAATCATCCACACACTGACAGACTGATAAAAGAACTGCAATGCTGCATTGTGCTGTGCACTTTGAAGCTACGGCATGCACTCATTTCAAATACAGATAAATAAGCAGGAACTGGCTTCATTTTAAGGGGATAATGTTGATTAAAATGAAAAAATTTGAAAAAACACGTAATTTTACTGAAATGTATAATTGATTGGCAGCTCTAGAAAAAAAAACAATCACATATGCATGACAATACCTAATTCCCTCACAGATGAGCGGGGCACGACTGTTCACACACTCAATCCATTTGTGAAATTGACAAGAAGCTGGTGCAGTGTGATAATTCTGATGACTAAATCTGCTTTGGGTGGCAAGATTGAAGGATGGAGAGAGAAATCAAGACGGCACGCATGTCTGCTGTACCATTGTTCATATTTATTACGACAACATTGGCAGAGAGAGAAAGAGAGAGAGGTCACAAAATTCCATGAAAGATCTTGTTACAATAGTCTTGCCAAACTAACAATTAAAAAGTTTTTTTTTTTTTTTTTTTTTTTTTTGCATTATAAGAATACAAGGGCATGCAAAGTCAGAAAAAGCAGAAGTGAGAAGGAAACAAAAACAAGACAGAAAATCCCAAATCCAGATGCAGAACCCAGCATTGAGAAGGCACATTCACAGATTAAGATTAGATTAGTTCTCATTGGTCAAAGACACACTGTAGTCGGACTATAAAAGGAAAAAGCAACCAGAAATAAGGGAAGGTGATACAGAACATTTAAGCAAAGATCAAGGTGATGCTAATATTGGTTTTATGCAGCTTATTAAAACCCTTTTGAGAACCTGAGAGCGTTTACGGAGAGACTCGTTCTTAAATTTTGTGATAAATTGGCAAGCCACCACCCGCAACAACTCATCAAAACTTCAAACTAGGGCTGCACAATTAATCAAAAGAATAATTGAGAATCCGCTTAGGTCTGCCCTGATTAATTGTGAAAAGCGTCAATTACAGAGTTCAATTTGGGTCTACTACTATTGAGTATTGTAGTTTGTAACCAATCAGTGTCCAAATGAATGAAGGGGAATCAAAGGTGCCAAATTAGTCACTCACAATGTACACTGCAAGCAAGTGACAAATCTAAAATGCTCCCATTTAATGTCAAATATTAATTAAATGATTAATAAAATTATAAAATTATGTATTTATCTAATTGTATTAAGCAAATACAGTTGAAGTGTACCCGTTCTTGTCTTAGGACAACTTTGTTGATCCACTTCAAATGTTGACTACTGTAGTTCTTTGATTTAGATGTGTAGCCTACATACAAAATTATGGCATGCAGTTGCCCCAAACAAAATTATTATATTTAATTAAATTCTATCAATCAGAATTATTAATCGCTATTTCAATATTTTGTCATAATCGTGCAGCCTACTTAAATCCAGAGCCAATTCTTCTAAATGGACGTTGCTTCGCATCACTCTATTAGGTGCTCAAAGGGTTAAAAGAAACCAGATAAATCTAGCCTATCAGAGCATTTATTGGTTTGAGTGACAGGTAAAGAACGACAAAGAGACAGCACCCTTTTTCTCTCGCCATCCTGTACATCTCAGTAGTAGATATTTTTGACCCACACGAGTCAAAAAGATAACAATTTCATATCACGGCAAGCAGTATTCCTCATAAATACAAATAATATGCTTTCTGGCATAAATGCAACACAATCAGGAGTATTAATCAAGTCTATCTATATTCAAAATAAATAAGAGCTTATTTTCCTGTAATAAAAATACACTATTAAATTTGCATGTATACATTTCCATTCTTGATAAAAACAACCTATTTTGTTAGTATGCCAGAAAAACTGACTAATCCTACTAATTGTTTACTGCATGTATATACTTGTCAATTTCACAAATTGAAGGCTGGCACACACTGGTGCGGAGAAAAGCAAAGTTAGAAAGAGTTCCACCTTCAGTTTGGTCTACGAGAGCAGACGCAGACTCTCACGCACCGCAACAAACCTGAAGTAAAGTCACCTTCTCATGGAAAGACCACGAGAAGCGCTCTGGCCTGGAAAAGAGATAGTCTATGGTGGTTAGCTACACATCCAAGGGCGTAGGGCAAGTGTTGGGAAGCCCAACACTCTCGACCTGCTACAATATTTATGCTTGGGCCCTAGAGGTGTCCAGTAACTGAGCAAGAAGCATTTGTGTACGATGTAACTAAAATCAACAGTGTTTGACAAGTTTTAGGTAATGATGACAGAATTCATTTAAGGCAAAAGGGATTCCTACAGACCTCAGTCAGAGTGGAAGGCAAGTTTAACACGACGCATGAGATGGAATTACAGTTCATTCAGTATGTTATATTCTTAACATATATCTGGTTGCTTAACATTCAGCGGACAAGAGACTGAAAATTGAGAGGAACCACATTTCTTGAAAACACTGGGTTGTGATGCACTAATACTAAAATTCTGGTCGATACTGGCATTTGATTTGTATGTTCATATAGCCAAAAAGGATAAATAGCTGATATCAAAGGATATATGATTTTGTTTATTTACCTAAATAAACTGTAAACACTACAATCAGTTTAAATAAAGCGCACTAAAAAATGTGCTAATAAAGTCTCAGCACATAAATAATTTATAAATAAATTACAGCTGAAATAGTATTTCTTGTCAAATGCTCTCCAATAATCTTCGTTTATAGCATTACATGATGACAAAGCTAAAAACGAGAATTAAATATCCAATATCGACTGAAACCGATAAATTGAAAAATTTGTAATATCGATATAGTACATCGATATTACATCATCTCTAGAAATACACGTAGTATCTCTAAAATTAAACGTGACCTAAGATCTTTAGAGAATACAACATATTGAACAAACTACTTCCATCCCTCACGGCCTTGTTCTGCTCAAGTCTAAATACGGCTACTAAATATATCTACTACTACTATATATAAATTATGATGAAAACCTCCCCTTCAAATATTGAATCTGCAGTCATTTTAGTGGCTTTCATGTGAAGGTACAAGAGTCAAATCGGAGAGGTCAGAGCTTTCATTACATTTCCAACTTAAGTTTGACATAAATGCAAATGGTTTCTACTAGTCAAAAACTGGTAATTACTAGTAAGAAACGTGTAATTATAGAAATTCTGACAAGGTGTAGCAGCAGTCTATTATTTTCAGGGTCTGGTTGTTGGCTCTGGTGAGACCACACAAGTGTATGGGAACTCTTCCTACTGTGCTTCCTCATCTCCAACCAGTCTGTGCACACGAGGGCTGATATGACGGCTGACTGAATGAAACACCGTGACTGTGTTCTCACCCTGATACATGATGAAGATGAATGATCAAGGGAGCACAAGCACACATTTGAGGGATGCATTTCATGCAGACCAGACAACATGAGAAGCGGAGAATGAGTGTAAATAAATGCTGACTGACTGACATTAGGAAAAGACCGCTGATTACAAACCGGCCGATCAGGAGCTCCTGCCAGTCACGAGGCCTCTAAGGGAAAATCTCAGTAACTTGGCGCCCCAATGTGCACTAGTATCAGATGCCTGAGGTATGCAGCTCGAGTACAGGGCAGCCAGTTCATGCTTGTGTGACACGACTCGTGTTAAATAAGTAGTGCTTTGTCATTTTTGCTTATGTATGCATCGAGGTTTCTCCATGCACATGCAAACACGGATAACCATCACATGAACGGATACATGCAAAACAAGTGAGTCCAGAATGATATTATTAACTATAACACCTTTTCTTTATAACCAAGAGAGCTTTGATAGAAAGGTGGAATTGTGGATCAGATTAAGCAGAGAAATGTTAAGCTCATTTATCATGCTAAGACCTAGTTGCCCGCAATGGAAAAAAAGGCTTCGGTGTCATTAGCATATTAATCTGGCAGTTTATATATTCCATTTGAAATTCTGATGAGCACAAAATGGCTCGGAGTCAAAAATCTGAACGAATGTAAAGCCAGACGTCTAGTGTTTGCAGAATTCAAATGAATATTGCCATCTTGTGCAATAATCTTTTGTCCTTTCTCATAATCGTCTAATCAAAGATTTGAATGTGAACATTATAAAGTCAAATGTGAACATTATAAAGTTTGGCGCTGCGCCAAAAGCCCTTTTTGTTATATCCCACTCCAATCAGTTTAATTGTTGTCTGAAAAGCATGAAAAAGCAATATTTACTAATTCCAAATCAAAACTTTTTGAGAAATGAATTACATTTTTGGAAATTAATTGTTGGATCAAATTAAAATATATATATTTTTAGGAATTTTGGGGAAGTACATAGTGTCAAACACAATGTGCAATAATGCCTGTGTCAGAAAGCACTTTTTTTAATGTTAATTTTCACTTAAACTTATTTCCCCACATAGCAAACTACAGTATGTGGCATTCACTATATAGTAGTATGATTTCAGACACAGCAAGCATACTGTATAAAATACACTAATGCCTTCAAATTCATGTTTTAGACATTATCATAATGCCTCTGTGTTGCATCTCACGGAGTTCAGTATGTCCAGATGTAAAGAATGGACATGTGAAGCAAAATTTCAAATTTCCTGTCCAAAATTTTCTTGCCACATTACCTATTCATTACCTAATGCTATTCTCATTCTCTTGTCACAGTAAGTCAATACTACAGCAACTGATGTAGATATAACTACACCAACTGATGTAGATATTACTATGGCAACTAATGTAGATATTACTATGGCAACTGATTGTAGATATTACTATGGCAACTGAACAAATGGATCTGATTTTATCAGTTGCAAAAATACGTGGGCAATCAGTCCTAAAAGAGTGAGAAATTAAAATTGTAAACAGCTTTTGTGCGCTCTTCATGATTTGGATACAATGACAATCAAAGCAAGGGAAACTGGGTAACTAATGATAGATGGCGACAATGACAACATGAACAGACGGACGACAGGAGAGAAAACCAAGTCACGAGCTATTCGAATTAAATACTGTATATAAATGTGCTTTCGTAACTGCCTGATCACCTGATAACACTAGGAGTTGATAAAACCAGTTATTGTGCTGTTAGCAATAATACTAATCTTATGAGACTCAAATTCACAAGCACAAGGTTTGACTGGTAAAAAAATAATAATATATAAGCTAAATTAAATAAATAAATACATAAATAAATATAAACAACAATAAATACTGTAGGTTTACAATTGTGCATGATTAAACTGGAAATGTATATAACTTTGATGGGAATGACGGCACGTTATGATGTGTAGCAAGTTTTTGATATGTAACTATAACTCAGCCGCACTGAACACACATACAGTGTTCCAACCGGGTGTCTGATAGGGCGGTTGTTCAGCCTTTGAGAGGCCTGAGCGGTCTGAGCATGTATGACATAGAGAAAGTGGCGAAAGACAGAGTGGGCCAGACTTCACCAGAGCAAGCGTACTAATTCCTCACCTGCAGCTGGGGGTTGATGCGACGACAAACCAGGGAGATCTAGAGAGCTATCAGACATCACATGCTTCAGGTCTCCACCCATGTCTGATAACTTCATGTCTAGCTGTACTGAGAGTGTATCCTCCGAGTCCTCCTTCCCCACGCTGCTGCCCCCGATGGACGGGAGGTCCAGGGACTTCACAGAGGCAGTGTCCTCTTTGGCCTGCTTGAAGGCGGCCACTTTGTCCACCAGGCTCTTGTCAGACGCGCCCAGCGCTGTACAGAATTTGGAGGACTGGAAATCCGCAAAGTCGTCATTGTCACTCTTGAGCGACGAGAAGGAGCCCCCACCACTTTCTTTGTTATCGTCGTAGGCCAGGCCACCTTCAAGAGAAAGCTGCTTGAAGACGTCATACTTATCGCCGCCGATTTGTTGCCGCTGCTGGGACGTCTCTGCCTGGATCTCGCCGCCACAGTCTCCAGAGTCACTTTTTTGATCTCTTGAGCTCCCGAATGCCATGAAGTCAGCAAAGTCATCCTGAACCACTGTCCCGGCTCCTCTACCTTCTACAGAGGTGGCAGGAGCCACTTCAGAGGATGATGAGGAGCCAAAAAGGGCAAAATCGCCAAAGTCATCACCCACTACACTGGGAGGTTTCGCGACTGTGGAGGGCAATACTAGGGATGGAGGTGCTGAAGGGAACAGATTGAGTTTGGAGTCGGCAGTGGAAGTGGGAGCAGGAGGAGCCATTGTCGTGAAGAGGTCCAGGTCTGCCATGTTGAGAAGATTTCTAGGTTGAGCCAGAGAGGACGGCTGCGAATGGGACAGAGACTGAGAAGAAGTGAAAGGAGGAGGAAAAGTTGGCTGGAACTTGGCCTGGTCCGGTGGGTCTAGTGGAGAGACGGCGTCGGCCGTTTTAAAGTCTGAAAAGCCATCGTCGGCACTGACAGACTTGAAATCAGCAAATCCCTCCCCTGCGGAAAAAAACAAAAAAGAAAACAATTGAAGAGCATGGCAAAATGCATTTCACACCAAAACAAAGGACAGAGAGGTGGCACGGCACAAAACAGAGTTTGCCTACAAGTCGCTCAAAGCCTCATTTCACAGGCCTAAAAGGAGAAAACTGGATTAGCAATGCTTAACAAGCTGCATTTGACTGCTGAAATGAAATGGAAAAAGGTGGCACAATGAAACGACTTTTACTGTGAAGACAGAAATCAACCTGATGGAATATATCACATATAACAGCATTTTTCAGTCTCAGCACATTAACACCACCATATACAAACAAACACACTCAGGTGCAACCACAATCCATTCTCATTTCATTTAAAGTGAAGTGTCAAGTGCAGACCAATCGGAGATATTTGGCCATTTTGAGATTGCCCGCTTGGCCGATTAAATTACTTACAAAATTTACTGACAGCCTAGGGCTGTATATATCATGGCAGCAATTTATCAACAGAGATTTTGCCATACCATATCCATTACAGCACGTAAATATATCAGCACACTGCAGGACTGCTCAAAGTCATTAACACGTTTGCAGTCACTATATTGCATTTGATCAAATACTGGCATAATATCAGAACATTAGCTACCATGCTCTCTCAATATGGGCCAATGAAAACCCATTTTGATCGACCACTAGAAGTGAACGACACGCAGATGACTAACTTTTCTACAACTTGATCTACAGAATGAATCAAAGGCAGAGAGAGTTCAGAACAGAATGGGAGTTTTGGAAAAGAGATCACTGCAACCATTGACTTACTGGCTCTCTCAGAGCTGTCCCCACTGGATTCTGCTCTAGTGAGACAGGGACACGCACACATTCCTACATCAGTGTATGGGGCCCTTCATGAAACTAAACACACTATAGGCTGGTGAAATTGTTTTTAAAATAATTTTGTGAATGCAGATCTGTGTTGTATACAATGCTGTCAAACATGCATCTGCTTACCAACTGGTTTTCTGTCTGAAGGCTTCTCAAGCTCTCTGAAAACACTGTATTTGTCCCCTGAATCTAGAACAAAAGAGAAACACAGTGAACAATGCCAGTGTGTAGAGGCAGTAAAGTGTGCTTTGTATATAGCAGGAGCTGGAAGGTGGTGATAAATAGCAGGATAAATTTATGCAAAACACGTCTGTGAGCCACACAGTAATTCAAAGTCTTATCTCAAATGCATTTAGACAAGAGAATCTGTCTTTAAAGTTAAACTGATATGACAGCAGTCTTCTGAGAGATCTGCCGTCCTCAAAGGGCTAATGAGAGCTGTGTGTGTGTGTGTGTTACCTGAGACAGGAGCTGTGGGCTCTGCAGGCTGCTCCACTGACAGCTGTTTGAACACTGCATATTTATCAGAGGAGGAGGATGATGAAGATCCTGACACTGGAGTCAGCATGGCAGGAACACTGTATGAAGCAGACAAAACATACACGAGTCAATATTAAAAGATCAAAGTGCTTTTACAAGCTACAACATTTTCAAAACGTTTACAAGTCAAAACATTATATTCAGTTTGAGATTTTTTTTTGATCGTTGATGCTGTTAACTGTAAACTAAACGCATGAAGTCTTAGGGCACAATCCTAATTTGCATTGGGATTTAGTGTCCCAAATCAAGACAAATTGAAAATAGCATGTCAAAGTTGACAGATACACTATATCAATTTGATTTTGAGAAATGAGACAGGAGTTCGCAACATCTTGAAAGTGAATTTAAAATAATACATTTAGCTCAATGTCAATGTTTAATATCACAAACTGTTTGCATTTGTGTGCAGTGTCTGTCTGATATCAAGACAATTCAGTGATAAATGTCTCTCAACTGAAAAGCATGTATATTTCCGTTTAAAAGTTTGGGGTCGGTAAGATTTTGAAAATAATTGTAAGGAACTTCACTTCCAGTCTTCTTCAGTCACATTATCCTTCAGAAATCATTTTAATATGCCGATTTGGTGTTCAAGAAACATTCCTTGTTATCAATGTTGAAAACAGTTATGGCTTAATTTTTTTTTTAAATGTATTTTCTTTATGATTTAGTGACACCAAGCTAATTTTCCATTGTCATTAAAGTATGTACATTCAGCTCAAGTTCTCTTCTAACAAAAGTCTGTTTCTGCCTTCACCTTCACCTTCCCCCCTTCCCCCCCGTCTTGGATCACTTCACTCATTACAGAGCGATATTCCTGGTACAGGAGAACACCGATGCGCTCACCCTCACTTCCTGTATTATTCTCACCATTCTCATTTCCACTGATTTAATTAGAGAGCTATGTGACACATCCAAGCACCAAAATATTCTTCTAAAACAAAGGATCTTTTGTGCTCAGTGAGGCTGATCGACCGGTGAAGGCCGCCGCACTCGGCAAATACACTTTCCAACCTCTCACTCCCTGCTTTCCACAATTACCTTTCGCCATCTTTTCCCTGGGAGCATAAAATCGTGCACATGTGAATAGAAATAAAATGGGATGAGATTATCAGCTGTCCATTGAAATGGGTTCATTAAAAAAAGAAAGCGGGAGTTTAATTGTTGCGCCGGGCGGGTTATTACAAGCTATTACAAAGCAGAGCGTGATTCCATGCTCCAGATGAGCAACCAGAGTCTGGAGGAATCAACAAAGCATACAACAATATCATAAACTACTAGAGATGACAGGATGCCATTTTACGATGCATTTCTCTAAGCTGTTTGCATTACGTATAAAATATGCTTTCACGGGCATGCAACAATATGCCACTACTCATAAGGAAGTAGCTTGATGAAAAGCGGCGATCGTACCAGCTCTGGGATGATGATTTCATGCTGGGGAACGCTCCCCCTGTCTCTCCTTGGAAATCTGTGAATGAGTCATCTCCAGCTCCAGCTTTGGGGGCTTCCTGAAAGTCCTGGAAATCATCATCATCAGGCTTGGTAGCCTAAAGTAAGCCAACGAAACAATCAATCAGTTTTGAGATAACAGCACACAGTTATTATCTGTAATAAAGTGTCTAATGTTAACCTGAACTGGAGGGAAGTTGGTGATGAAAGTGGCTGGTGGTTGTGCAGCCGGGTTAGGGGTCATTCCCATGACAGGTGGCGCAGTGACAGGCATGGCCATGGACACGGGCGGCTGGGTCATGATAGGCTGCTGGTGCTGAGGCAGGGCAGCATTAATGGCCATAGCCATGGCGGGTAGATTGGGCACAGGCGGGGAGGGGAACTGACCCAGGATGTCCAAACTCATGACTGTAAGACCACTCTAGAGAATACAACCATAATATATAACAAAGGAGTTTAGTTAGTAGTAAGTCATTCAAAGCAGCTTAAACCGGGTCCACGTTGTATTATTTGGCCACAATTTTGTTATCCAAGACAAATTTCAGGCACGTCAGGTCAATTGTTTGTTCGTTTATTATATTTTAAACGCAATGTTAGCATTCGAGGCTATTTACATGGCAAACACAAGGTAAATATCACAATCCATTTCAATAAAACATTTCATCTTGACATAAGATGGAATATTTCAGAATGCATCAACCAAATGTATTTGAGATTTTCTATGTAAACATGTTTCTGAATAAAAGCGTTTTTTAGCAGTATCCTAAAAATTACAGTCCAACAGAATATGTTTAACAGACAAAGGAATTTGACACATAAAGGAGAAACTTCGCCTGGCAATATAAACCCATGTGCAAGTCTTGAGTGACCCAGTCTGCACCTAGTAAAGACGACTTGGTTGAACTTACACTATGTGCACTGTACGCATACCCTAGCGTACACAAAAACTGAAGTATACTTTGGGCTTAAGAGTGACAGAGAGCCAATTCATTAACAGAAATTCATCAGGGTCTAAAAAAAAGTAGTGTCAGGAATTTTATGCAGTGTAACTGCGCCTACAAGCTGTCAACAGAATGATGGGATCAAAGTTTAGGCTAGGATTTATATCAAACAGTCTGACATAAGATTGTTGATTTTTGTCCTAATCCAAAAACACTTGAACAAGCTAATCAAGGTTTTCATAATTACAGACAAATGGGCTAAATTTGGGATTGGTAGTCAAGCCTACACGACACTGGCCCTCCAGGATTGGAATCAAAGGTTCCTGCAATACACCATACCACCCGTTAGCCAAATGACTATAAAAAGAAGTGTTAAAGTAGCATGATATCGTCAATGATAAGTAGCACAGATCTTCGAGTGCCGACTGATAAATGCTGATTACTGACAGCCATTAAGCTGAGGTATGAGGCACTGCTATAAACACAAGACACTCAATTAAAGCTGATATTCTCCCTACACATAACAATGATTTAGTGAGCTATTAGACAAGAGCGCTTTAATAAGTCTCGTACGGGAATGGTGAATTTACAGCACGTCTTTCATCAGGGAGACAAAAAAAAAAAAGCAGGGCTGTCAGACAATAGACCTCCTTCTCCATCCAGATGTCTACTTTTCCCTCTGCCAAGAGGCCGTCTGATTTGTTCGCCTAAAATATTCATTAAAGTCAACTTCCATTTTCAATGCCATTGCTGGCATCCTCCAGAGCTTTTCCTTTTTTATTGCTTTTCAAAACAGAGGCTCTGGAAGAGTGGCTCTTTATTGAGCTTTTAAATTTGCATAACAAATGCATTAATAGTGGAAGGGTCCCTTGAGTTGCTGAAAGAGCTACGGTATCTATTCACGGGACTGTAGCTGCCAAGGGTTGCAAGAGAAGATAAGGAGATCCCCAAACCTCTGGCCTTAAGATCCACCTAACAGAATATGCACATATTCCATTTTTGGAAATTTTGGACTTTGAGATTCAAGTTTTTACCTGGGCGACTCCAATCAAAGCCAGTACGGTGTACAGCTCTTCCTTGGTCAGCTTGCCAGGTGTGGTTCGGTTGGCCAAGGCCCAGATCTGTCCAAGTGCTTCTCGTGGCAGACCCGATGAGATCAGAATTGGGTAGAGTTTGGCTGTGTCAATGCCTGCTGGTGTCATTGTGAAGTCAAGGACCTTCTTGAATAACTCTGTGAAGAGCAACCATTTGCAATTAGATATTGGGATATAAAACTTATCTTGGAAAACAACAAAATCACATGAAATCCAAAGATATCAAGAGCTTATACCTGGGATGAGCGAGTCATTGTACAACCAGGCTGGCACCATGGGTTGCATGTCTTGTTGGGGGTAGACGCCTACGCCTGTTTGTGATGGACATGGAGACAGTGAGATGTTGTTTTTGGACTATTAAGCTAAGAGTGATTGATCAAGCATATATCCCACGTGATTATTGCACAGTCAGACGTCCCCCACACCTGCTGTCGGCAAAGCCCAGTGCGGATATACTACTGACGCCATGCACAGACACACTAAAGACTCCCATTGTTTCTGCTGTCAGCTCAGTTGTCTGGAGCCGAGAGCTGGTGGGTTTGCAGGACAAACAGATTGACAAAACATACAAAGAATTTGCTTTGTACTAGCGCTGACACTCATCTCATTATTTGCATTGCCAATGTGTACACTATGCTAAAACTTTCCTGTGGTGAAATAAATTAGGCAAACAGATAAAATGAGGCTACAGCCATTAAGTCTCCAACTAAGCATCATAAGTAGTGAAACATCAAACAGGTCCCCCTTAACGAAACCAGTGGGCTCAGCTGACAGACCAAACCAGGAGTATCCAATCCTAATCCTGGAGGTCCACCTTCCTACCAAGGGTAGCTCCAATCCTAACTAAACACACCTGAACAGGGTAACCAAAGTCTTTAGGATTACCAGAAATGTCCAGCAAGAGTGATGAAACTAAACCCTGCAGAAAGATGGCCCTCCAAGAGCAGGACTGGACACCCCTGGATTAAACAGACATGTTACACTGAAAAATCTAGAATCATCATTACAGGTAAATTGGAAAATAAGGAAGAGTGAAGATGGGAAGAATCACATAGAAGTGGAAAAAAATATATATATAGCACCCCGCTAAGAGATGAAGCCCAGCATATACGAGTTAAATCACGCACATGCACAATTTTTTTTTAATTACGTGCACCATTAGTAAGATTTCCAGGACAGAAAGAAGTGCAGAAGATTTTCAGAAGATTTCTTCATCCAGTTGAGATTTTCTTTGTCATCTTTATCTTATTCTACTTTCCCATTAGTCTTTGAACATATTTCATGCTCAAGAGCACATTGTCTTCAAAGGTAAAGCATCTAGGCCAATGAATTTTCTCCTGTTTAATGCCTTGGCTTTGCATTACCATAGACATCCAAGTAACCAAATCCTTCATCTCACTTCAGCTTTTCATAGAGAACTGTTAGGTATAAATCACATTAATATTTCAATAAAGACTTTATAACAAGAATAAGATAAGAAATCAGCCCCTCTAAACCAAGCACATCTCATAATGATTAGCAAACAGAGGCAGGGCAGGAAGTCTCGAGCTGCAAGCGGTGTTAATTTTGAGAAGCTCGGAAAAGAGGCGGGACTGAAACCAGATGTTTTCTCACCGCTGACATTAGTGGGCTGGACGGGCGGGCTGTCTGCCACAGGGGGCGACTGAGCTGCGTCCAGAAGCTTAGGAGGCATCTCAGTCATGAAGGCTGAATTGAAGTCATCTTGGGTTTGGGCCCAGTTTCGGGATCTGGTACTGCTGTGAAACTGGGCTGTGTGTTGAGCTCTCGGACTCAGCTCAGACAGAGCCTGTCGTGGCTTAAAACTAACCTGGGCCTTCTTACCAGATGTCAAATCGCATGATGAGAACATCTTCTCCTCCAGAGAAGGGCCTGAATCAGTTAGGAACAGAGGCCATGAGTACCAAACATGACTATTTTGTGTACAAGAAGTTCATGACCGTTCCATCCATAGTCACTGGATACAAGATATGTTCTATTGGAGATATGAAGCTGCCTAAGAGAGTATACAACAAGGAAGCTCACTGGGTTTTGAAACAGATAATGTCCAACTATGACTAAACTGCTTCACTTCACTAGTCAAAACATCTAAGCGAGCCAGGTAAGTAACCAACGTCAATGGGAAAACAGCTTCATTATAACAATAACATTTATCTTTACATTAACTATTCTAATTACTGACCCCTTTCACAAAGCCCGGGGTGAAACAAGAAATGTTTAGGCATGATAGAATTGTCTGGCAAATGTTAAATGCCTTTAATATTGTACTAACATCACAAAATATTAAGCCACAGTCTGTGATATGCTCCAGTCCAAATTAAATTAGTTTCTGTGGTAACAGACATCATTCATGACATAAATTCTGTCAGTAGAGTTTAACTTGTTTTGAACCAGTAATACTTAAGCACACACTTCCATGCAGGCTTCACTTTGAGGCTTATCAGGGCGCTGTCACAATCAGCATTGTGTGCATGTGCTGGGGTTCTGATATTACTCCAGCTTAAATTATAAGAGCATATGGGACACCATCTGCAACCTGACATAACTGAAGGGAGGTGACGGTTGAGTCAGAATCACTGTGCAAATCTCACAGATGGTGACCATCATATCTGAATCAGAAACCCCGACAGACTTTTGACTCTACGTCAAGAACACAGCAAGCTAGCGTTTATGGGCAAAAAGGTCCTAAAGAACTGGAAAAGGGTATCTGTTAACATTCACATTCATCTCAATAAGAGTTGCTTGGCTGGCGCATACAAACCCAACTTCCAGTACACAACTTTTTTTCTGAGCCCATTACATGAGCTGTAAATGTGAATGATCAATCGATATAAGAACTGGTTTGAGAACGGAATCAACTAGCTCACTGAAAAACACCAGGTCAAAAGAACAATTCATTCGCACATTTTAAAATAGAAATTCATTTAAATTGTAATAATATTTCACAAAATGACATGACACTATTTTTGATTAAATAAGTGCAGTCTTGGTGAGAATAAGAGACTTCAAAAACATTTTAAAAATCTACCGACCCAAAATTTCGAATGGGCTACAACGGAGAAACAAACACTGAGGGGCCGTTCACACAAAACGTGTCTTTACATCTAAAAACGCGAGATGCAGCGCTCAGGAAAGTTTTTTTTTTTTTAAATGCAGCACAGAACGCAAGGGTTTTGAGACTCACTTCGAGACGTGATGCAATAACAAAAATAGCTAAACAGCAGAATAGATAGAAACTATTTTTGACACGGGGAAAAAAGAAAATAAATTGCACCAGCTATGGCATTTGATCAGAGGACGCCAGGACCGAAATCCATTTTTGGTTCACCCCATCCTCCGATACAGATATAAATACAGGGAATACCATCAAGAGCTAAAGCTAGTTGCATTAAAATACAACTGTTGTCATAGTACACAAAATGTTGCAACGCTTGCCCCGCCTCTGGGGTTTTCTGATTGGTGCACTGTTTTGAACTGACATTGATGAGTGGTGCTGCGTGTAAAAGTTCAATTATTTTATCTTGACACGGCGTCTTAAAAAAACGAGGCGTTCATGTGCGAGATGCTGCAATAGACACGATACTTGAACATTTAAATAGAAAAACTATGGAAAAGTAGCACATTGGAAAAAAGCGTTCTGGGTTAACTGGCTAAGTTGTGTAGTTATGGCACTGACCCCTGGGTACGAGTTCTAACAAGTGATGGTATGATAGAAAAAGAGCGATTGTGAGAGGGGCGTTACCTTGGAATGCAGTTTGGGAGCTGGAGATGACAGAAGAGTGTTGGGTGACAGGTGAGACAGAGAGGGATGAAGGGACAGTGTGAGGAAGAGGAGAGGAAGGGGGATGCTGGCCAGGCCCCAACTCTAATGGCTGGCCAACTTGAGCGGCTCTTAGTGAAGGGGAGGATGGAGGGAGGGATGAAGAGGGGAAAGAAGAGGAGCCATCAACGGGGCCTTGCACAAAGTCACTAAACTCATCGTCGTCATCGGGGAAAGCAGGAGGAAGCGAGTGAGAGGTGACAGAGGTATGAGATGGCGATGAGTCTGCAAAAACCAAACAAGAGAGTGAGACAGACACAACGCACATCATGAGTTATGACCACACAAAAAAAAGAGAGACAGTTTTACAAAGAACAACAGGAAGGTACTGAATTTCATTAGGTGTGGTGCTGGTGTTACTGTTAACAAAAACAAACTCAACCTTTCAATGATAATGTCAATGGAAACTGAATTGTTGTATTAAAATGAAAAATGTATGAACAACTACTGACAGGGTCCAAAATTAAAATCGATCCTATTTATTTACTTGACAATCATTTCTGGTCTTACTGTGAATGATTCACCGGTGCATGTTATTCCAAAGAAAATGCTTGTCTTCCCTTTTCTGCTAACATCACTTAGGCCATCCATGCTGATGGATAATGTTATACAAAAGCCAGCATTTAAGCATTCTTTTAGTCTCAGAAAGTCTCATTCTGACTGCATTCTGTTATGGAACATTGATTTCTCACCATCCAATTAATTACCGCCCACATTTTTTCATTTAATATCCTGACCTGTTTTGCTCAAAAATATGTCACATTAACAATATAAATCAGGATGTGAACGTTCATACCAAATCAGAGTAAAAGTTGGCTTTGGTGTGTGATTAAACAGTTACTTTGCCAGTTGGCTTATATTAACAAACTGAACAAAATACATGGTTTAGGTCCAATTTTAAGAACGACAATCTGACCTGACTGATGACATGCATGCAATTCAAATCCAAGAACATTCTAAAAAAAAAAAAAAAAAACATTCAGGAGTTTGGGATCAGTAATATATATTTTTTTAAATAAATTAATACATTTATTCAGCAAGGATGCATTAAATAGTGAAAGAGACAGTAAAGACATTGTCATCTCAGAAATAAATTACATTTTTATATATAAAAGTTATTTTATATTGTAATAACATTTCACTATATATTACTGTTTACTGTATTTTTTGAACAAATAAATACAGCCTGAGTATAAGAGACTTTTAAAAACATTTAAAAAAATCTTACTGACCCCAAACTTCACATTAAATGATTCAATGATTTTAGCCGGTGATAAATATTTTTGACCAGTTTATTTTTTCCAATTCAGCTGCAAATTGCAGGGGTGGCAAAAAGTTAATTTTGGACCCTGATTACAAGAAAAAAAAGAGACAGTTACAACAGTTAACTAGAAACACTGTGTGATATTAAGCTATTCTGCAGGTGTGAGGGGTGAAACTGCAAGAGTGTGAAGGTGGAGGATGTGTTATATGGAGGATGAGGAAACAGCAAACACGCAGTGGAAAAATCTGGAGAGCCTCCTGGTGGCTGCTGGGAAGAAAACAGCTGTTTGGCTCAATGAAAAAGGTGTGGTGTGTTTGTGTTGAGAGAGCAGAAATGCTTTTAAAGGAGGAAAATTCTGTCATCATTTACCCACCCTCATGACAGTCCACACCTGTGTGTGTGTGTTTGTGTGTGTGTATATATATATATATAAGAAAATAGCACAAACAAACAGCATCCAGTACAATTCTTCAAAATCCTCCTTTTGTGTTCCACTGGGGGGCAAGTCATGGGAATTGAAAGAAACAGGGGTGAGTAAATGATGACAGGATTTTTATTTTGGGGTGCACTATCCCTTTAACAGTGTGTGAGTGTGTCCCTGGTAATGTCCTTCAGCTCTTGACAGCCACACTGGCCTTGTCAAAAGCTGTCTGAGCTGTGACCCTTGACGTCATGAGCAGGGACTTGAAAAACAAATGGCCGGAAGGCAGTCGGGCAGCTGGAACGCGTCACTGGATGTACCTGGTTTCTTAGACTGTGAAGACGGTGTTGGATGCATCTTGGCATCCCTGCTGAACCCATCCAGATTTCCTTTGATGGCCTCTAAGGCATCGTCACGACTCTTCTCCCCAGTCTGTACAAAAATAGAAGTTTGGAGGAGTTGATTTCCAAGAAAAAGTATATAGAAAGACAGACACAGTGATATAGCAGAAATAATAACTCATTATTATTATTATAATTAACATCTCCTGCAGCTATATTGTCTATCAAATACCTTATTTGGATGGCAATTTATGATTGGAATATAAAGTGGAGAATAATCATGATTAGGTTAAATCAGTGGTTCTCAAACTGGGGTACGCAGACAGAAGGGGGTGCGCGAAAAAAATGCTGAGTTTTGCCATTCATTTAATTCTACCCCAACTTAAAATAACATTAAAACTGAGCATGTATTTCTAGCAGGTAAAATGCCGTAAATACATGACATCCGATCATGGATGGATGGATTTCATATAGTTTTAATTTCATATTTAAAAGCATCACTTTGTTTTGACCATCATTGCATATTACTCTAATAGTCACAACAGGCCTAATATTTAGAAAGTAAATATGATCAGTTGTTTATGTCATGTTGACTTGCTCACTTTGGGTTTGACGCTGCTCAGTAGACGCAGTTTCTGTTTCTGCTCCTCAAACTGTCTTCTCTTTCGATCCTCCTCCAGCATCCGCTGCTGCTGCTCCAGACGTTTTCTATGGACACACACTAATCAGAGACGAGTTCTGGCATGCAAACAACTTTCCGGCAGCGGGAATATGTAAAAGGCTTACTGATGCTCCTCCGCCATCTGCTTCTGGATGTCCACAGGGAACTGTGGCCCCGGGCCCCTCATACCCATGAACTGAGGCTGACCCATGTACTGCATCCCGGGTGTCTGCATGCCCATTGCCATCCCGCCCTAGAAACACGGGAGAAAGATATTTAGGACATATAACGATTCTGAAGTTCACATTTTTTATTGTTAATGCATGTCTTAGACATTTCAAAAGTCCATCAGAAACAGAACAGACCTGTATTGGCATGGCACCAGGCATCTGTGCACCAAAATTCATTCCCATCATGCCTTGCATGTTGGGCTGCATGACCTGGACCATGGGGAAGCCCTGCTGCTGTTGCTGCTGCATGGGCATCATTCCTGCCATTAAATAACAGTTTAATTAAAAATGTAAAACAAATTGACAAATGTAAAACCATTTAAAAAAAATCTATTTAAATGTTATAGATGTTTTATTGGAGAGACATATTCAATACAAAATTATCTAATGTGGAAAGATGCAAAATACAGACAAAATGTCAGCAGTTTACCTTGCGGAGGTCCAATGCCCCCTCCAACAGGGTACATAAAACTAGAACAGAAAAGACAGGCACATTCAATATTGTAGTCATTTACCAGGCTGCCCATTTCCAACCCCTGAAGCTCATTTCAGTGTCAAGCTAATGTCTTTACTCTATCGCCCTCCACATTCAAGAGACGACTAAAGGCAACCAATTAATCATTCAACTGAGAAAACATTTATGAAAACAGCCGAAGTCCATTATTCTGGAAGGTTCTTGCCCCACAGAGGAAATCAAAATCATTCCAGTATTGGCCCTTCGTTAAATTGTTTTCACAGCTAAGAAACACATTTACAATAAAACAGAAATAGATTCATTTTCCTTATGGAATGAAAGCATAAAGTAGCATTTTGCAAATATTGTTATGATCAGAGGAAGATCCTACAACAGTAAATGTAAAAACAATCATTGCTCATCTTCAATAAAACAAATTTGGTACTAGTTAAAGACTTTGCACCTGCCAAAATTTTCACGAACAGCCATTTTGGCAACCTAACATATTCGGCTGAACAAGCACCAAAAAAAAAAAAAACATATTTGGGGTCTTAATTGTAAAAGTAACTCATCGAGAGTTGTTGTGTTTGCTTTTGCAATAGTTTGAAATGTGGGCTAACACTCCACTGAGGCTCTCTGGCACAAAGCGATCTGTCTGTGTGTGTTGCATCTGTTTGCCTGCAGGCTCACAGCTTTACAGCGCTCACAGAGACTGCGATACAACAGAGGGAGGAGGAAAAAAAATAACACACTGGATTAAGGCAGATTAACATTCAAAGAGAGATCTGCTGTGACATCAGGGTGGGGAGATCACATTTATCCACCATTTTAAACTGTTACTGCCAACATCCATCCATCCATGAGCCAACACGGTTATACCCACAAAACCTGAGATTGAGCTTTTCTGACAGGATTTTTGTCTTTGAGAAACATGTAAACAGCAGCTTTGATACAGCATACTAATGGCTGTCTAACATGTTATGCAGAGCCATTTACCTCCTATAATAGTCTATACAAGATTTTCTCTCTTAAGTCTAACAATACTGAGCAGAGTTAAGATAAACTGGTATAAGCACAATAAAAAAAATGTATAAGGAATACATTTGCAAACCAATATAAAATCAACACAATCAAGTAGCATTTTAACATATATAAACATATGAACCATTTTTCATATCAAAGATTTGAATGCTTGAATAGGCTATTAGTTCGATCTAGAATCCAATGACATACTGAAGAGCTGCTTTTCCCATTGGACTTCCACCAAATATCCCATCTCATGCTATGATAGCAAAGTGTTTATCATAATAAACTAGGAAATCTGTGATTCTTCAATTCATAAATGAGTTTCTTTGTTTTTGCTAACAAAACAATCATCTCATATTTCTTGTACACAGGCAATTCATTATTGTTTAATATAAGTATTAGGGCTGTCAACACATTAGCTTTATTCATATAAATTAATTTCAGATAATTATTTGCTGACAAAAGCTTTTTAAATTAAGATAATTTGACATTGTGGTAAGAATTTGTAAATTATTGAATTTTATGAAGTCAATAATTGTTTGTTTGTTACATTATTAACCCCAAGCCTGCATTCTGTGTGCTTCTACTGCAAGAGAACAAGCAGCATTAACATTCTGCAAAATATCTCCTGTCGGAATATCAACGGCAAAGGTGTTGCCGCCACCCTTTTCCTTCCTATTGTTTTTTTTCCACAGTTTTCCTACGAAAAAAAAAAATTGTGACGTATCATAAACCACTGCATTAACCAGTAACACTCAATACTTCCAAACTCACTGGAAAAACGTGCCTGTGGTGACATTACTGCAAAATTATTTTATGTGGCTTCTTGCAGGTTTCATGTCACTTTTAAAATGTCATGAAAGTGTTCATGAGAAGTGTCCAGTGAGCTCGGGAATGAAACGTAGTTCACCCAAAAATAAAACTTCTGCCATCAATTAATCACTGCTTTCGAAATTCATCTTCGAAATTCATCTTCGAAACACAAATCTTATGGAAATCACAAGTCTTAAGGTTTTGGAACAACAAGGGTGAGAATAAATTAATCAATGATAATATTTTCATTTTTTGGGTGAACTATCCCTATAATGCTCTATTATTGGGTCTGAAAATAACACACTTCCGACTCTAAACCTGACTGATAGTGGAAAACAAAAGCAAACGTGAGATAAAAACATAGGCTCTCTTACAATATGGCTTTTCAATCCAACTTTCCAACCAAACAAAACTTTAAATGGGATATAAACTTCAGAAATGTCCCTAAATCCTTTTTAAGGTTGTCACAGATAACCAGCTCTTACCTTCCGAATGGATACGGGAATTTGAGAGCTGTCAAACTGCTTTGTGTTGGGTCTGTGAGGCTGTGCACTGGGCCGGCAGACTTATTTATTTAGTCACTGACTTTCACACAGAATAACAGATTGCATCCTATGACATTGCTGTCTTCAGTCTTTTTTTCTGAACTCTCAGACCTGATAAGCATCTTTTGGGGTGTTGGCAGCAAAAATACAGTTACACCTGTTTTAATAAGCTCCCTATGCCCTCCACTGCAGCTGTCTGAGAGCCTCGGCCATATGGAAGATGCCCATCACGGCTTTAGCCACCAGACTGGATCTAACTTCATGGAGCTGCTGCTTCTGCAAACTACTAAATCCTGTCACATAAATCAACCAAAAAGAGCATCATAATATAACTTTTGCATTGTTTACTTCTTTAATATACAGCTTTAGAAGGTAAACAGCATTTCATTTGCATTACATCACTTTAGCCTGTTCCTCGTCTTACAGAAGTGGCAAAACACATGACTGTAAATTCAGAGTGTATGCTGTTGAACTTTTATTATATTGCCAAATAAAGCAGCTCTATGTAGAACCCTGTGGTTATTTAGTTTCACGGCAGGTATCATTATTACCTGATGCTGCTCCGTTTGAAACTAGACATTCATTATTCAAGCAGTTCAGCAGACTAAAGCCCTTTAGGTAAATAAAACATGAAGTTGGCCTTTCCATCCATTCTGACAGCTATGTGCTCTACTTTATAAAAACGTAGGTACATTTATAGTGCCTTACTGGCCCGATATCAATATTTGTAAGCTCAATGACACCCACGAGGGCGATACTATGTTGATCCAGTCAACTATATGAAACATGAAAAGCAGCAACTATGAATATGAGCTGTCAAGTCACCAGATCACATTACAGACCTGATGTCTCATCTCCAAATATACATCATATGCTAGTGGTCAGGGTGTCTCTGGTCTGGTCTACCAATTCCTTTACCTTTAAAAGCCTATATACCAAAACATCGCAGAATCTGACATGTATATCAGCTACCAGCAAACAATGAATATTACCCTCTATCATTAATATTATTACATCATTAATATTTTAATCACACTTCAGATGCATTTGCACACGGGTGAACATTCAAATGTAAGTTTTGTATATTAACATATTGTATATTAAAAATTAGCTTTTTGGAATCTTGGATTACTAATTGAAATGTTAAAAAAAATTCTGGACATCAATAAAGAAATTATATATTTGGTCAGAATGGACACTTCAAATAGAATATTTGGGCATATTAAAATGCTCTGAGTGGATGCTCCATTGCTTTGATTGAACAAAACCAAACATACACAACACAAACAGTGTAGTCCGATTCACGAAAAAATTCCTCTTATGAGCCAGTTCCTTTAATCGCTGAAAATACTCTCCGAATTTGTATTTACCAACCTCGTACCAACCTTACAAATGCTTGAATGAATTAACTCACTGAATCAACATTTGACTCACTTACTGAATAGCATTTAGGAGCGGTTACTCCTAAATCTGTGTGAGTAAAATAAATTCTGTTGTTCACAAATTTTCACAGGCAAAATAGTTATTTGAATAGGAATCCACACAATCCGAAAAATTTCCAAAAGCACTTTGTAGAGAAAAACTATGCACCTATAGACTTAATAATACGTAATACACCTGCGTATGACGTCACCGTTTTCACAAACTCACCTTTCTGTAGTTTACACAGAGACAAAACAATATCGTTTTCAAAAACTTGCACTTCCCATTTTCAAAAGTTTGTGTTTTCAGGCCCTCAACATGCTGTAAAAATGTAAATGAATGGGGGGGAGGGAAATCAGTTTTTAGTTGAAAAAGGTGTTGTGTAAACGGACCCTAGTTATGTCCTTCTCGAAATGTAGGGGTCGCTTACACGACACTGCTGTTTTGAAAACGGGATTCAAAAACCAAGTTTTTGAAAACGATATCGTTATTGTCTCCACTACAAAAACGTTCATGTGTGAAAACGTTGACGTCATGCACATGCGTATTACGTGTTCAGTATAGTTGTAGTATTTCTACTCAAAGTGACATCGCTAACTACTGGCCTAGCATTGCATAATACAGCGATTTTAATCGTTTTCAATACACTGTTGTCACTTTGTACCACAGTGTACTCAAGGTTCATAAAACAGTATCATTACTGACTTATTGTCTATATGACAACGTGAAGTTATAGCATTTAAAAAGAGGAAAAAAAATGTCAATATATAAAAATATAAATACATGAATGTGTATGTTTTAATACTTGTATTGTCTATAACGTTACATGTACAGCGAAGGTGGACAGTGCTGCAAAACATTTCAGTATCTGAGAACAATTCTGTAGGAAACACTGCGATCGAATATAATTTTAGAACGCCATCAACGAACAGAACGTTCGAACAAACCTATGAACACCACCAAAAAATGCTGTCTAGGTGGGCAGTTCACTAGGTTTTGAGACACGGTCAGTAAATATCCATTTCTGGGTGTTAGTCAGTCTGCTGACAAGCGGTTTAATAACGTTTGGACATCAATATCGTTATGTATCAACGTGTATGGCAAAGAAAAAAAACACAAAGAAGAAATAAACTAATATGAATGTGACAGATGATCATTCTGATGCAGTATGACAAACGTCACATCACCATCACAGCTGACCAGACTCAGCCATTAACACCGCAGACGTTACGCTAAATAAAGTGAAACTGCGGGATCAACGGATGAATTTTCAAACAGACACGCGAATTAACACATACTGACTTCGGAAGGCGTATACATGTAGAGAAAAATAAATAATAAAGCGTTAAAGTATGAAATTCTGTACCTGCCGCCTCCCCCTGTTCCGGGCCGAAGCGCCATCTTACACAGCTCAATGAAATGACGTCATCGCTGAGAACAGACATGCGCCACTTCCGGGGTCACACCAGTTGCGTCACCAAATCTGATGCATTTATTTTCAATACTTTTTTTATATACTTATTTACAACGTTTTACTTTTACCTTTACAATTTGAAAAATATTTACTATATAATATAATAATACACTTTAGTCCTTTTAATTTGTAAACTTTTATATGTACATGTAAAGTATTGTATTGTGTGTATTTTTTACACGTTATTACCATTTCTAAATAGCACAGTTTTGCCATAGAAAAAAAATATCAACAAAATATCATAGAAAAACACAAAATATCATAGGAAAAAAAAGTCATGTTCTGACACCTGCGCTCATTGCAGTTCCTATAATTGCACAGGCGGTGGCGCCATTGTAGTGTTTGTCCCAGATATCGTAAATGAGCTCTGGATTGTCCCAGGGGGCGCTAAACGTCACTTTGGCCTCCACGAACAGGGTAAAAAACAAATACGGGCTGAAGAGTTTTTTATTTATTCTTCTTCTACTTTCTATTTAATTTTTAATAGTGTATTTTTATTTTATATTTTCCATTCCATTTTTCTATAAGTAGTTTTGTTTAGTTTTTTACCAGCTGTTATTCGTTTTTTTTTTTAATTTGATATAGTTTTATAGCAGAAATAATAGCAGGCAACTATAGCAGAAATAAAATAGTTTTCGGATTTTATATATTTAATTTGATTTCAGTTCATGTTTATTTTATTTCAAGTATAGCCTAATGCAAAGTTAGGTCTTTTTTTATGGTTTTGATTTTAGTAAACTATAATAACCCTGGAGTGATCTTGATATTTTCTAGCAGTAAACTTTAAATAAACATGATCACTAAACAGACAATGTTTATACAAATTTAATTATATTTTAATGAAATATATAGGCTACAACATTAAACACAATCATATATTTTTGGCCTAAATTAAACTGTTGCTTATGAGGGTCAAGTTTTGTAGGCTTCTAAATATAGTTCTTTGATAAACCCATATTTTGCATAAATAAACTTTTTGCTTTATTTTTTATTTTTATTTATTATTATTATTTTGACAGGAACTTAAATCATTGTTTGTGCCTCAAACCCCTTAAAAATGTCCCGGGACACTGTCCCCCAACATTTCCCTCACATTATTTTTGTTCATTGTCCACATTATCCATTATTTTTAATTAGATGACACTACAGGGTTATGCCAAGACTTTTTGTGAAAATACATTGGCTGTCAAAGAAACTAAAATTCAAATGATTCTAATAACAATGTCATATTTACTTAATTATTAGTTAGGGCAGTTAAACTGAATAGAGGGGGAAAACGGTATAGTTACAGTATATTTTGAATAATGGTACCATGGAAAAGGGGGGTGCATGCATGAGCTATTGAGTTAGTTAATGCATTGGACAAGATTGATATTTCTCTTCTACCCAAGCCCATTCAGCTCTCTGAATAGCCACCTTACATTACCATTAGGATCCATTGAGGAGCTCTGAAGGACGCTGTTTCCCCACTGAGAGTAGTGGGTTTAGCTTGAGGCCAGCCTCATCACAGAGCCTGATGTGAATACAGACAGGTTCCAGCAGTGTCCCTGTGACCCAGGTGAACATTAACCCACAACTGACTCCGAGCATCCCACCAATCACCATAAATCACGGCATCCCGCTCCAGCATCAGCGTGGACACTGCTCTCCGACAGGACTCCCCTTTACTGTAGGATTCGTCTCTGAGCTGAAAGGCTGCATTTATTCACTCCCATTTAGACACAAATGGCTCGAATGGATCTATTCTCATTCCAAAATCCTCTATGTGGGTCTTGTGTTCAGAACTGATCAATAAACTACCAAAGGATCACACAGGCAGGGAATGATGAATTCCTTCAGGGAGTGTGTGGGGTCATGAAAATGTGTGTTTACAGTTTCTCATCTGTAAGGATTTCTCTATCCTTGTATTTTGAATGCACTGTGCTTCCCCTTAATAGACGCAGAACAATGATGTGATTAATAATGACATTTTTATTCCTCTCTGCCACCCTTTGCCTCAAGACTTCCAGCCACTGTCAACCTGTCAAGCCATTAAGCTGTTTATGATTTATTTCACTGACTGGATGTTTATGAACTGTTTGAAATCACTGAATTTATGAACTTTGTGAATTTCTAGTAGGCCTATGTTGTTTCCTTTCTTGTTGTTTTTTGAAGACTGGACATTATGAATAACAATGAATACAAAAAAAATATTATTTATTTAAATAATCAAAAGTTTGGGAAATTATCCAATCCATCTATCTCATCTATATAGTTTACAGTTTATACTTTGTAATTTGTTTATAAATCATATAGGCTTATATTATGTTTTATTACCTTATTTTATATAAAAATGTTGTTAACATGTAATAAACTATAACTGTATTTCAAAGTGTATTATACACTGTTAGGATTCAGAACTTCAAAGGCTAATTTTGATCTCAGTTTGACACAATGTTACCAATTAGCCCTGGCAGAGATCGGCCTCCTGACCTCTGACCCCTGCTGGGTTCTCCTGCCCATTAAAACCCTTTGGGGCCCAGCTGGAGTTGATGTAGTGCCCATTCTCTTCTGACCACTAAACACACAGTTACATTCAGTTTGTAACTTCCATTTTCTGTCCCTTTGTCCCGTCTCTCTGTTCTCTGTGTGTCCATCTTGCTCTTGTGTTGACCTCTGAGTCGAGTTCGGAAACGAAGATCCAGTCCTCCCCTACCATGTGGGGTACCAAACGCTTCGTGTTTGAACTGCCTATGACTGAAAGATGCACATGAGTGATATTTTATGATATAAACGTCCTTCCTACATAGCAGTTAAAATTGTGTTTTATATTTGAAATTTTTATTTACATGTATTCAGGTCTATAGCCTACATCTTATTTCCACTTCCCTGAGACAAAAAGTGGCACAGTTTACCCCACTCTTCCCTGCATATTGACAAACCATCAAGTAATTAACAGCAAAATATTGGTAATATAAAGTCTGTAATTGTTTCATACAATACATCATATTCAACATCATTAATCTGAAGTCATTTCACCAATATTAGCACTTCATTGTATTTTTTCCATTCGCCTTGTTAAAATACAAGAATTACAGGCCAGCTTTTACAGCGCTGGCCTTAAATTGAACTAATACAATGGTTATAATTATTGTTGTTGACTGCATTGTTAACTTAGCACCTCCTCAGAATGCTAATATGCATCTCTCTCTCTCTCTCTCTCTCTCTCTCTCTCTCTCTTTGCTCTTTTCAGGGCAGCGCTGTAAAAGAGAGCAGCGGTAAGATCTTTAGTGGCTCCCTGGGAGCAAAATCAAAGGCCTCATTGATAACCAAACAGGGCGACATCATTGGGTTACAAGTGTATACCCAGCAGGACGCTCTCTTTCATAACTCTATGACTGACTTTAAGGCACATTCAACTGAAAAAAAAAAAGTTTTGAAGTGTAACATTGCTATGAGCTGCTATCAGCACGTCATCAAACTAGAGAATTGCTCAAAATGTGCTTTTAGGTGTCACTTCAACTACAAGCAATTTTAATTTTTGCTTAATGTTCAATTGTCTTACACTGTTTTGAACATTGATAATAATAGAAAATGTTTCTTGAGCAGCAAATCAGCATTAGAATGATTTCTGAAGGATCATGTGACACCGAAGACTGGAGTAATGATGCTGAGAATTCAGCTTTGCTTCACGGGGAAAAACTTAAATTAAAAAAAGTAATTAAAAAGTTATATTACATTTTTTCTGTATTTTTGATCACATAAATGCAGTCTGGGTTAGAATAAAAGACTTCTTTTAAAGACATTAACAAATTTTACCGACCCCACATTTTTTGAACGATATTGTATATGCATAGATTTTAAGTTTTACCCCAATAAAGGGCTGTCTATGATGTCATTTCCAGCAATTTTGCCCCTAATAAAGTTTTTTTTTTTTTTTTTATTGGTGAACTTTGTATCCAAGGAGACAACAGTGTCAGTGAAAAGATGTGATGTTTGAAGAAAACAAAGAAACATCTGTAAATATTACTATTTTTATTGGTCATCATTTCCAGTCATGCTATAACCCTTCAAAAGTGTGAAAATAGTATTTAATTCGGTGTATTTAGGAAATGCTAAATACTGGCTATGGAATTAGGTTTAACAATTTTTTTTTCATTTCCAAATTGTTGGTCATATTCAAAAAATATTTGAAATATTCAATCTTTTTCACCAAAGGGTTAAGAAACATGGTTAAGAAAAACAAAACAGTCAGAGGTCATGCAGACCTGCCTAAAATGTACATATTCCCATAAATACTCAATTACAGTTTTTTTTTTATTCATACTGGTGTCACAACAGTAAATAAAGAAAAAATATAAAGTAATCTCTACATACACAGACAAAATGTAGGCACAATTGTGAACAAGTTATTTAAATAAAAACAGAAGACTGTCACTAAAACTACAACACTTGTTTTATTAAAAGAGACCTATGTAAAATAAATAGATGTTGTGCGTAAGTACCTAATGACAACCGTCTAGCCTACAGTGTATTGTCTTCATGGAGCCATCATGTTTTCCCAGCATCCTCTTCCACCCTACAGCAACAACATAGTCACTCGCTCTGTGTGGCATTGGCACGAGTTTCCATCAACAATGTGCGGCTCATCCTCCAAGTTTGGTAATATTCATGTGGGGAATTTGAAAAATTGTTGTTTCAGACCTGTAGGAGGAAAACAAAGAGCAACAGGGAGGTTTTCTTCCAAACATACAACACACAACATATTTGAAATTAATGAGAAGCACCTGGACTTAAATTGTCAAAATATTGTGCAAACTAAAAAGATTTAAGAACACAATAGAAGTCATGTGTCCTGTAAAGTGTATGGGATTTAACAAGGCAGATAGGAAGGAGGAGTTGGTTGGTAATGGGCCCTTGCTGAACGGAAACACATTCCTAACACCCATGTCATAAAAATCATTGTGTTCAAAAGAAAAACTAAGCAAGGAACAGTAAAATTCATAATACTGTAGCTTGGCAAATACTAGACTATAATGTTCAGTATGAGGAAATGTATAAGAAATACAGAATTTGATCTAATTTCACATTTCAAATCAGAGACAGACCACTGTTATCAATCTTGAGCAAAAAAACTTTACTTGAAACTTTTTTTTTTTTGTAAAGCATAAATAGGGATTTTAAAAGATTGATTTCATTTTATACAAAAATAATACAATGTGGAAAGAATCACATTTAGTATAAATCCAGCATAAACAGGAGAATAAACCAGTACTGTAACCTCAGGTCAACTGGCAGTGGGAACATAGTCAACAACATTTATTAAAAAAACATTGAAGTGACCTTTTGACAAGTATTCAAACTCTCAGATGGGACTAAAAAAGGGACGTGTGTACTAGTTTCTCCAGTTTACCAAAACGACAATGTCAGTTTTCAATTCATGGACTTACACGCCAGTAAAAAAAACAAACAAGGTAAAGAGCCACAGTAAAAACGATTTCACAATGCTTCCTGGTAGTCCAGAGTTGTGTGTGAGCAAATAATACTGTTTGAAATGGCGAACGGGCTCAATTTCCCAACTTGCATGAAATTCCTACTGATAAAAATTACACTGACCAATTCAACAGGACGCTCTTTTTCACATATCTCTCCACCATGACAATGACAGTTTGATTGTAGGTCAATATTTAGATTAGAAAGGCACGTCGTCATGATTCATGGCCGTTCCCTTTCGGCATCACAAAGATGGTGACCGGCTATGCGGATAGAGTTATCAGTCTCTCTGATCGACCGTAAAAATTAATCCAGTATTCCTTGGCTGGGAGTCTGTTATACTGAGTTACTCCATCTGAACGCTGGCACAGAAAGATGAATCTTATCTATCTGACGACACCAATGCAAATAGTCAACATTGACAGTAGTGTCTATTTTAAAACCAGACTTAAAGGTAGATCGATAGGTTCAGGTTTTGTTGAATGTGCTTTAACATTTATCTCACTTTTAAGATTGTTGTCGAAAAAAACACATTTGGAAACTCCGCACTCCGTCACATTGCATATTCCAATACGTCATACCTGTTGCTTAGATTGTCACATCCTAAATCACAGTTTACATGTTTAGACAGATAAAAGCACACCACATGGATTATCAAATATGTACATCCTTCATAATAGTGATATAATAATTGCTTGTATTTACATCCAACTGTACAGAACATTGTCTAAGCATTCAGATTTAATGGAAGACGTTTTTGCATCACACTTATACGTTACATAAAACCTTACAGATGCTTCTAACATTGGCTGATTGTCATTGTGTCCACACAGTTCACGGAGCACATCTAGAAACATATTGTGCTCTTATTCCAGGAAGTGGCTGGAAAGCGGGTGTCTTTTCGTTCCTTTCTGGTGCCGTTTTGTATCTGTAGCTTTGTCTGACCTTGTTTTTCCTATTTGTTTGTTCTTCAGGAACACCCATGTTCATTAATATGGTTCGTCCATCACTGAGAAGGAAAATACTGTCACTAAAGTTTGTACCCTTTGTTGATCGTCCGAGCCTGACTTCTTGAACGACCCGACAGTGTTCGGTCTTGTGGGTCTTGCCCTCCACTGCAGCCCCTGGTTTATTGACAAACTCATCATCCAACGTGCCGCGAGCACTTATTATGGGTTGCCACAGATACGGGCACGTTGAGGGGGAATGGCGGGAAGGACGATGTGCTCCTGTTGCTAGGCATCGAGGAAGTCAGGTGTACACACTCACCAGGCCTGCAGCGGACACTAAAAAAAAAAGAGAGAAAGAGGAAATGGTCACACAAGTATTCCGTATGAAATGTGAACAAATCCTGCGAGAGTGGAATTTCCTTATCAGCCACACCTGACCAAATATAAACCTCATCCCTGTGCGCTCTTTTCCATTGTAACCGACATTTTCGTATTGTTTGGGTGTTTTTACTCTTTCTTTGGAGAGGGAGAGGGAGAGGCAGGTGACCCTGTCGTGACCCGCTGGCCGACAAACAGACGCACCTGATAAAGGTGCCGGCCAGCTGCTCAGACTACACTCATTAGATGCAGGTCTCCAAATGGAGGTGAGGTTTTGTTGTTGGGCTGAGTGGGATAGCTCGGCAAACAGGAGGGTAATAAAGACAGAGCGTGGTTTGTAATGTCCCCCAAAGTGCCCACTGCACCGCCCAGTCCAAATACAGCAGGCTGATAAGAGCTTGAAATTGCTCTCTCAGTACTGGGGGGGGGGGGTTGAGGAACCGCATACCTGGGATATCTACATGCTTTCAACCGACATTTCCAATAATCTCACACAAGTGAAATATTGAGAACATTTGCATATTATTCAGAATTAGAGACAAGATCTTGATAAGTGAAGCCAACGCTGGCAGGAAGTTCAAGCCACCAGGGTGTGTGCTGCCAGTGATGTGGCAGCGTGGGAAATTGGGCATGTAAAAGCGGCGACTGCTGACCGCATTTCAGGCTAGAGCGGTCACAGAGCGCAGGGGAAAAGACGTAATTACTTCATACACTCCCATCCACGGCAGCGGAGCCGAAGGAGCACGAGGGCTTTGATTAACAGTGAGGATCATTTCCTGAACTCACTGCTAAACTGGTCTCAGGAATGACTGCATTGAGAGCGAGAAAAGAAAGGAAGATAGAAAAAACTGTAAAACAAAACTAATATATATATATATAACTAATATATAACTAAAATAATTTTACAGAAAGAAAGAAAGAAAGAAAGAAAGAAAGAAAGAAAGAAAGAAAGAAAGAAAGAAAGAAAGAAAGAAAGAAAGAAAGAAAGAAAGAAAGAAAGAAAGAAAGTGTGACAAAGAAAGCGAAAGGCAGTTTCATCAATCAAGTCGTGCTCAGGCTTGGATCACGGGTGACTGATTGGTCAAGCTGTTCAAAAGGAAATAGGAATTCTGAGGAGTATCCACTTGGTTCGCTTCACTGATCGAGATGTTCAACAAACCCAGCTAAACAAAGACACTGAAGCAGGCTGGGTTTGTGTGCAGATTCTCCGCCTGATTAAAACCACATTGGCCTTTATCTAACTGAAAAACTCAACACCAGTCCTATCCAGGAATCTTATGCTGATCACTTTAAAAAAATGTTAAATGTTTTTTGGAATCTGGTATGAAAAAAATTCAATGATAAACGTTTTTCTTGGTATCTCTGTTTTTTCTCTCTCTTTGCTGCCATTACTTTGCCCAACTGATTGTCATAAATTCACTAGATGAGCGAAAAAAGACACGCGATTGCAATATGAATAGTAGCTGGCTTAAAAAGGTTTGTGGATCATGTCATACGCATCTTTGTAGCTTTAATGAAGCTAAAAGTGATTACAGTAAACAATTCCATCCCACATGGGTTTATTTACCCAATAGAAGCTTGCAGAAGTATGACGGACATGCAGATAGACTTGAGCACCCACAAAGAAACCTATCAACTCTGTTAGAACAGATCTAAGGCTACATTCACACAGCGAGCCTTAGTGCTCAATTCCGATTTAATTCCGATAGCTGTTCACATTGTTGTTTTAAATGTGGCCAATATTAGATTCCAGTGTGAACGGATCATGGCCCTGAACTGACCCACATGTGCAAAAGAATGATAAAGCAAACACACTGGCATACGGAAGTAAGTGACTATGCGTTTACTTATTGTGTGATCTGCCGCGGAAGAGAGAGCAGAGTTTTTAAATATTTATAATACAAGCCCTCATGTTTTGCTTGTATGTAGAGCTGTCACTGTAAAACTTATGAGTTCTGACACATCACTGTCCTTCACTGACTACCTTACGCAACTTTCTTGAAAACGTTGGGTATGTAAAAAAGTGACACCCATGAGTGCAGAATTGTGACGAATGTTGCTCTGCATGAATTCAGATATTACTGTTCAGACTGTGGTCGCATTGCTAAACATCCGCGCTGTATCGGATTTAGTCCAACATATGGAAGTGGCACAAATCAGATTTTAAAAGATCATATTCCACGTGGTTTGTACTGTTCACACTGTCATGAGAAAAGCAGATCTGAGTCACATGTGAGCAAACTGTGAGCGGATTTGGGCCACATTTGCCTGCAGTCTGAACGTAGTCTAACAACTTAAATCTGTGTTGGTAAATGTTGTGGATGACTGACCTGTTTGCTGGAGGACATTGAACTCAGTGTACTGAGGCTGTTGGCATCCGTCACCACCATGGTGGGGGGAAACCGAGACGAGTGAGAATAATGGGGTGGCTCCTGCTTGTGTGAGTACACTGTAAAGATAACACAAACAGAAAATCGCATCAACAGTTGTTTGAAAGAACTTGACTAGATCAGTAGATACTGGACAGAGGACATGGACTGACTGTGTGAGTGTGAGACGGAGGTCATGAAGGGCTGTTGGCTCATGTGGCCAGTTGACTGTTGCATGAGCTGCTGGTGTTGGACGTTTAGCTGTTGCGAGAACTGCACCGGCTGCAGCGCTGCCAGACTGCCTGAAACGCTGTTGATGACAGGTATCGTCTGTGCCTGCGACGTATTCAAACCTGGATGCGAGAACAATGAGGCGTCAAGTGGAGAATGTATAAAGAATCTGAAAAGGAAAGCAAGGTGGGTCACTCACTTTGTGCGATGGCCATGACTCCAGAGAGGGGCATTATGAGGTTGGGGGTCTGTTGGTGCACATGGTGAGATGCATGGATGTTGGTCAGGGTGCTGACTGGAGGGAGACCTCCACCTGATACAGAGATCTGTGAAGAAAATGCACCGATAGTTCAACGGACTGACTAGAATGAATGCTTCTGTCAGAACTGTTTCAACTGTACTCTTATCTTAAGAAGGTGTCGGAGCCCTGACAGAGACACAGAGGTTTATTTGAATAAGCCGAGTTAAGAGTTGGCCGTGCTCAGACAACCGTCTGACTACTCAGATAAGCTGCTGTCATACTCCCTTCCTCCTACCCTGCCGTTGACAGAAACCCACCCTAAACCATGATGAATTTGACCTATAACGTAACACCGCAACCTTGCTAGAAAAATTAATGCATAGAAAATTGTCCTGAAACAAAAAGCTACATGAACATCTCGCCCAACTCAAACATTAGTATTCAGATAAGCGACTCTATTGAGCGCCAGTGTCACTCATCCGACAGAGAACAAGCACAACTCCACCCTTCTCCTCCTCTGCGGGGCATTTAATCAATACAAACAGAATGTTTCTTTGTCAGGTTTGTTGGCACAGCCACGGCCGTGCCCCTTTTTCACTTCCACTGGCTAACATTTGCTAAGATCGGCCCTGCAGTGCACTATGGGCCAAGGCCTGCCGTCTGCCTCTAGGTTTAGCACTGGGAAGTACAATGCAGCATTTGTAATCCTACTTACTGGGTGAAGGTAGGTATCTATTAGGGCCCTACTTTGTGTTTCTGTGTCAAGAGCAGGCATGCGTTATCTTATCTGGGCTCAGAAGTGCTCACCATCTTGGCGTCAGGTGACAGGAGACTGTGACTGGGGTCCAGTGCACCTGGAGAGACCTGCTGTAATACTGACTGGCTGGTTACCATGGCATTACTGCTATGGTGATTGATCGTCGATGAGGAACTGACTTCACCCGGACCTTGTTGGCTGTACCGGACACCTATTAAGGAAGAAAGCAAGAAAGAAAATGATCAGATTTAGTTGCCTAAATACTTTGCAAATTTGGCCCAGTCTGTATCTATTAGTTAGGGCAGAGTAAACAAACAGTGCCCTCCGCACCTGGTCCCTGAACGGTCAAGGTCATCTTAATGTGTACATGTGGGTTGTCTGCAACTCTGAAAAATATGCTGCACTGACCTTCAGAACTTCATAACCTACGTCAGGATTATCCAATCCTTCTCCTGGAGGGCCACTTTCTAGCAGAGTTTGGCTCCAGCTCGAATTAAACACCCGAACCTGTTATTCAAGGTCTTCAGGACTACTAGAAATGTCCAGGCTAAACTCTGCAGAGAGGTCTGCATGAAATCTATGTGAAATAAAGCTTTATGAAATTATAATGCTCTACTGAAGCTTAATTCGCTGTTTAGACCTTTTATCTTTTGTGGGTGCTCTTGAACATTCAGGGCCACAGGAATTCAGCCTGTCTCCTATCGAATGGGTGTTTGCCAACCCCAAGCTCCACAGATATGAACAAGGTAAACATTACTCAATTAATGCTAATGTCATACGCATTTTTCAGTCCAAAAGTCTTTACTCCTACATTCAAATACCAGGTTTGGCTAGCCAAGCAAGATGACGACACAGCCGAATGAAATAGGCTTTATTTTTGATAACCTCTTTCCCGGAGTGCTCCCAAAGTGACGCACCATACAAAAAGACTAGCAGAACAGCAAAAATATGACAGAAAGGTCTTAGGACAAATCGATTGATCCTTTTTTGTGTTTCATTGTGCAGGGAAACTCTGCAGACACAACTTTGCCCCCCTCTGCACACTTACAGCATTGCCAGCTCTCTACAGTGTCTTGTAAACACCAGTGCAGGACAATAAAGCACTCCATTGGACCTACAACCTGCTCAGCACACAATGGGCCAGCAACCATAAACAGTCTTTACTTTACTACCGCGCACCCACTAAAAGTGTCAGAGAGAGAACAGGCTATTGTCTGACTCCGTCAGGCATTCACTCGGACTGCAGGGATCTCCTCTCACGCTCAATCATTCAGGTCTGCGCTGTCTGGGCCATGCTGACCAGCAGGAGGGCTCGGTTTCTGAGGGAACCAGGAACCGAAATACAACCTCTGAGACCACAACATAAAAGTTACATGGAATGGTATCATAAACCAAGTCTTAATTACGCTATTCAGAAAAGCAACGGACACTCTCAGCAACCATTGCTGGTAGCTATATCTAGACAGTGTATAAGGTTATTGGGTCATACAATATTATCAAAATAGCTAAATATTGGCTTATCAATATTCCTGGACAAGATTTTGTTCTGTCACTACTTACGAATCAACTTTGTTTTCAAATTTAACGCTTCACTTTGTAGTCGCCTTTTAGTATAGCTTGACCAATACAAAAACTGCAACCGCAAACTTTGGTTTAAAAGGCAGAGGGCGGTGGGAAATCCTAAAGGGGAGTGGTAGCAGTAGACTTCAGCAGATTTTAAAGGGTTCAGCTCTCCCTGGGATGCATGTAATATCAAAGCATTGCTCTTCATCCCCAGGCAGTGCTCATTATAGCATTGCCGCATATGAGAGGCCTCCTGGGTCTTAGCAGGACGTACTCGGCCTTTCAGCCTTTCTGTGGCCCCCAATAGACTAAGCAAGTATAGTTGCTTAACTCTCCAGTTCTCTGCTTCTCCTTTGCTATTATATATTGGGGGTAAATTTAAAATCATTACTTAAAGGGTACATTTTCTAGTTTCCTTGGTCATGAGGTGACTCAAATACAAGTTTCTTTACTAATAGATTTAAAGATTTAGATTAATACTGTTTTAGTGCTTTAGACAACCACTCCAACATTTTCTACCTAAATGTTATCAAAGAGCATTCTGGAAGCGGTTTGCTTTCCCAACAGCACCACAACACAAACATAGGGAAGATCACAGTAGGCCCCAAAAACACATATCAGTTGACCTTCCAGCAGCGACAAAATGGCCTGTCTGTTATCAACAGGCCAAACCTGAATCAATAAAAAAAGTAGAGTCTCTCTCCGATCTGACCTGGTAACGACCTCTTAACAAAACCAGGGTTTGCGTAGTTTCCGAGAGGGGGGCTGAGACCGGGAATCACCCAGTACCCTCCATACCTCGAGCAGAAGGGGCTCATCAGTCCTGTCTGGCCCGAAAAGAGCCAAAGCCCAGCGGACAGCTCCTGCTGTTCTGCTCAGAGCCCAGCTACTGCTTCTATACCCCAGCCCATAAAGGTGAGAGGGGATCCGAGTTGTCCCTCCCCCTGGCCCAGCAGAGATAAATGAACCTCGGTTACAGTCACTACAGTCTTCTAATATACCATAAACAAAAGGGTTCCCTGCTGAGACAGGGTAAAGAGAGCAGGGAAGAAGGGAGTCCCTTATCAAAGGCCTGGGAGATGTAGTAGCTGAGGATTTTAATTGTCAATTAAGCATGCATAATACAGGCTGTGCCCTGGCAACGTGATGAGGGGTCCTGCTGTGCCATTCTTGTCAGGCCTGCTTCTGACACCAAAAAACAGCTGATTCTGCTGGCAGGGATCTGGCGGGACACCTTGTAAGACCCTCGGCTAAAAGCACGGAAGAGAAGACCGATACCATTCCGTTCCTCCCCCTTCTCATCCAAATTAACACAACCTGAGGTCACTGACTGGTCAGGTGTGCAGAGGGAAACACCACACGCAAACAGACAAGCCACTCATTGCTGTGCCACATGCGTAGAAATAAGCAAAACACCCACTGCGAAAGCACTCTGGCTCTTTGGCGCTCTAACATGAAAGAGCAACAATAGGTAATAAGCTGGTTGAGTCAAAGAGTGTATTGCTTTTACTGCCGAAGTCTTGCCATATCAAACTAAGTCAATAAATCCTTCTGGGAATACAATTCGTTAGATAACAGAGGAGTGGGCCTGCAGTAAACCGCAGTGACCCTACAGGTATAACTAGGACTCGAGAGTGAGTTGAGCCGCATGACCCAGGGTTGACCCTGTGTCCTGTCCAAGGGTGGCTGCTCTTTGTGCCTCACTCTTGCCTGCTGACTTCAGTAGAGCTGAGATTGCAGGTACAATGCAGATTGTTCTTGGTATGTGTTTCAAAGCTGGGAATAACAATGCCATTTGCTCAGCTCACTCTGTCACACACTCATTGATCACTGCCCTGCTCTCTTTTTTTTCCCCTGATCTCATCAACTACCTCATCTCTTCTTCAACTTCGTTGCCACACCATACCGCAGAGAAGACAATGATCAATAAATGTATTTTCCGACCCTAAGCCAATGAATGTGTCAATACCTTGCATCTTTCCTGGTGGGGAGCTGCTGGCTTGTGGGTGATGTGGGGAACTATGTGAAAGGAGGGAGTTCAGACTGTGTGTTGGCCCACTGTAGGCATCCATGGCCAATTTTTGTCTAAAAGCCTCTTCTTTCCTCCTGTTGGCAAACCAGTTGTAGACTCGCACCTCCGTGACCAGGTTGGAGCCAAGCCCATGAGCTTTGGATGGAGATACTCCTCTCTGGAGGCACTCAGCCCTGAATGTAGTCAAGAGAAACATATTAGCATAACTGGGATAAAAGTGAGGAAGTAGTTTTGACATTCAGAGCAAGTTCTTCCGTACCGATTGCACTCCTCTACCAGTGCCTCCCTCTCCTCTTTGCTGGGGTTCTTCTGTCGTTCGTACGCCTGGTAAAGGATCTGTTGGGATGCAGGCCCCCATTTGAAGCGGTTGCGTCTGAGCTTCTTGCAAGCAGGTTCAACGGCAGCATCATCCCCTGGCTGCACCATACCCTGCGCAGACTGACTAAAGTCTGAGAGAAAAAATAGCACCTGATCCTGATTGGCTTTGTCTGACATGTTGCTGCCACAGCCATGTGAGATCTGGTTGAATTCTGAAACGTAAAAGAGAGGAATTTTGATGTCACTTTCAGAATTTTCATATAGGACATAAAGTTTAAATGAGCATATGCTTTTAATCCTAGTTTAATAAAGTAAAATCTCTTGAAAGAAATGGACATTTAACCCTTTGATGCAGTCATTTTTAAGCTTTCAGGGTGTGATGTTACACTGAATCACCATGGGGGATAAACTTTGACCTTTGCATAATTCTATATGACTGTCCATTTTATGTCATTGCGCTTTTTATGACAACATAAATTCAAAATGATGATGCAGTAAGTAGCCAGTCTCCAAAAAAAAAATAGTATAACATTTTTTATAATAATATGCCAACACTCTTAAAGGTTATTTGTTGGTATATTTGGTTCCATGAAGAACCTTTAAAGATTCCACAAAAGGTTCTTTATATTGGAAAATGCTTCTTAAGATTTTTTTTAATGTTCTTCACACTATGGGGGGAACGGGAACCGAAAACAAGTTCTTCTATGGCATTAATGCTAAAACATTCATTTGGAATCTTTATTTTTAAGTGCATCACTAATACTCTCTTTCTACCCTTACTGCATCTGTATCGCTCTAAAATAACATGTGAAAAAAAATAAGAATGAAAATGATTTTTATTAAATAGAAAGAATAGATTTTGCATAATCCTCATAATTCACGCATGAACGATTTCATTAACTCTTTTTATATAAAAAAGGAAAAATTCTGGTGGAAAGTGGTGCATGATAGACTAGCCTACTATTTCATTTCATGCAGTTGAACCAGGCAGTTTATTTTACTATAGGCCTATATTCTCAATGTAACACTCCAGTAAACTGTCACATGCAGCAAGAAATACAAATATTAACTTACGTCGCAAGATCTCCCGCTGTTTCCTGACATACCAGGTGTAGAGCGCAGCGCGTTTCTGCGTTTTCATAGGCGTGCCTTTATTCAGGTGCTGTGACAGGTGCGACTGATTGAGTCCTGTCACATCCACTACCTCGCGCTGAGGGATATTGTGCTGCTGCATGTATCCTTTGATCATGCGGGCCGCGCGCCACGGGTCCTCCCTGAAGAGACCGGAAACATAAAACAATAACTACAACAAACTCATTTTATAGTTTAAGTCACCTTTTAACTGTTGGTTTCGATTCTTTTATATTTATGAAAGTAAATTTATTAATCTGTTTAACATGTTATTTGTTTTGTAAGTGCGGTCAATTGTTCCCAGCGCTAATAAACAATCGTTAATCAGTGTATTCAATAGGTTGTAAATAATTCCAAAGGTTAAAGACTTCATTGCACGCAATCCAACTACTGTGATTTAATTACAAAAGGACAAGTTAGAGACAACTGAAGGACTTCACGACTGCTATATTGTTCACCGAGAACATTGTAAAGCCATTTCAAAAACAATAATACTTAGAAGGCCCTAAAGTATATTTAAACTTGGTTTTAAAAATGCTCTGTATTTTAGAGAGAAGGAGAACATTTTGCGTGAGAAGAAAATTGCTAAAAACTCAAACAAAAAAAGCTGGTTATATTAGAGAAACTAAACGAATTTGACATGGCTTAATAAATAAATATATGGAATTAGCTTCAAGATAATAACATTAATTTTTATTCATCAACAGTTGTTGGATGCTAATAAATCCAATGAACTCTATTCATATTTCAAAATAAATAGGCTATATTAGCCTACCGTTCACATTCAGAGAGCATTTAAATTTATCTGGTGAATTTGAAAGCTTTACATGAACTTTAGGTGATATAGGCCTATATATCCTAGGCTATATATAGCCTAAAATCACAGAGAAATATCTAGAAAGATATAAGAATAGACATAATCATGTAGCTTATTTTCGAGCCCGTAGACTGGTAGTTTGCTGTTAATGCAACATAATATTAATATATTATTAAATGTATAGGCTATTCCTAAAAATTAAATTAAAAGCTGTGTAATGTTTATTACCAAGTTAAATAAAAAATAGACCTAAATAAATAAGAAAGGAGAGAAAACGCGAAAAGCGGCAGACATGCTTAAAGATGCATTAAAACGAAGTTGAGTCTTACCATAGTAATTTCAGATTAAACCTTTGCTCTTGAAATCGGTCCAGACGGTTTGATTTGGAGACTGACAACATATATGTCCGTCCGCGAGCTTGCTTTATAACTTTCGACAATGAATAACTAGATCTCCTTTCACGCTAATCATTCGTCACTGTGTGTCTTTCAGTTGATGATTTATAGGATAAAATTAATAACTCAACTCCACGTGCTTTAGTTTTGATTTTCAGCTTTATTTCGTGACGTCGATGTTCATTATACCATTTGCTGAATTATAGGCTAAAAATAGCCCTATAGCCTAATATAAAATGCAAGTAGACATTCGTTCAGGCGTTTGATTTTTTTGGTTGCAATTGTATTTTAAATAATAATATAATTATAGTGACATATAATAGCGATAATAATAACAAAATAACAATTATCATCAATCATTTAGTTTACATATAAAAAATAAATTTAGGCTACGGATAAAGTCAAAAGAGATCAAATCAGACAGCAGAGCGCGTGTAGGCCTATTTATTTTCTTTCGAGAGAGGTGGTTAATAATAAATAGATCTTCTTTAGTTGATATATCTCTAAAGAAATAACTCAGGTAGATAATTAGTAACCAGAATGTGAAAAGAGGAAACACTGGCGCGTGCTTTTAAATTTGTAAACACACAGCAGTCAGTAGTTAAATCTTGTTCTAAAAAAGCATCACTGAATTTCGTTTCCATAATTTCAAGACAATGTTACGCGGTTGAGAAAAGTTTGGTCATTACATTATAACCACATATTTTCCGTCGATTTAACGTAGGCTATCGCAGTAGTTTATAAACGACTAACCTACATTTGATCAGTTTTCAGAACTTCAATCAGAAATTAAATTAAAAGTTGTGTATGACCGTATCAACGCCCTGTGATTTTAGAAGGCAACAATTAAACGTTTCCATAATTATTTAATTATGAATAACTTTTTATCTCAGCACATTTTTAGTAGCCTAAATGTTTACTTTTTCAGTGAAAATGTTTGTATTATAAAATAATAAATGAACTGTGTTTCAATGACGACAAAAGTTGCTGCTTGTCAGACGACAGTAATTTCACAGTAGCAGTCGGCCTTTAACTGCATTACATTACAATGTCAGTTCAGCTGCTCCTTGTCTTTTTCTCACTTCTATCTATTTGATTTGTAGCAACAGCTTATGATTATATTATACAAGTGATAAACTCACGACAACATCCGATCTATCTCTGCCCTCTGCTCCGCTGCCTCCTCTGTGTTTAGAGACTGCAGTTCTTTCAGTATCGGCGGTGTGTCGAAATCATCCCCGTCCTCCGAGCCCTCATCATCCCCTGATAACTTCCCTTTACTGTGTCCATTGGTCAGCGTGTGAAACACCGGCTTTGAATCCGTATCACTGAGTTTGGAACCGGACGGCGACATCTGAAGACTGTCCAGTTTAACTCCAAAAGCGCTCGGGCTTGGGTCCAGGTCTTCCAAAGCTTGCAGAAGCACATCTTTCGTAACTCCAGAGTCCAACAAGGCGCTCAACAGCTCCTGTTGCAAAGACGTCAACTTGGAAACCATTTTTGCGAACATCTAAATGTTTAGTGCGCAGGGAGGTGTAAAGAGGGAAATGCAGAATGTGAAATTTCCCCTCTTCACTCCTCCAATGAGCTCCTCCGAAGACACCTGCTCCGAAAAGTTAGGCCACTTCCCTGTCGGACTGAATGATATAACTTGCCATGATGCTTCCAGAGGGTAGGCGATATAAAATATGGTAATGAGTGGGCGTCTGCTGAGGGCCTTTATGCAAATGAGCTGTCCTGGGCCACACTGACTAACGCGCAGGTATACAGCGTGTTTACACTGACTGGCCTGTTATCAGCACAACTCGAAAGAACTTTGGACTTTGTCGACTCTTGTTAAAGCGCTTAATAATAATAATAATAATAGCCATAATAATAAATGTTTAAATGTGTTTAGAAGAATATGCATATAAGCTCAATTTTGCTGTATAAATGTATAGGTCATACAACTGAGATCACAGGACAAAACAAACACCAAGTGAATTAGATTAAAGATGTTTCAATAATACTAACTTGATCTAAAATTAATTAAATGAAAATTAGCTTGATATTGTCTCAGTTCATCAGACTATCAATAGTCTGTTCTCAATCAACAGGAGATTTATATAAAAAAAATCTCTAGGGATAAAGACAAAGTGGCTATCATCAAAATTTTATTTAGCAAGTAATGCAAAATTCCAGAGAAGTAAATAGAACAGATTAAGCTTAAGTTAAAAGTTAAATCATAGAGCAAAGCAGTATATGTGCACTTTTCACTAAAACAACAATAAGTTCCTCAGAAGAATGTGATTAAATTCTTTAGCCATGGTGCATGATAATTCTTTCGCCTGGTAAAACTTCACTCCTTTTTTTCGGGATTGTCTGCTGAAGTGAACAGAAATAAAACATAAATCACTGCGATTTAAGAGTTAATTAGAAGTTTTCAGAGAGTCAGATCATTTCAAACAACAGATGGATATTATGATTACAAAATCTGATTTTTTTTTCCAAATAATTCTTCTATTTATTTTTTACTAATGGTATGAGCTTTTATATGTGCGCATTTATTTTTATTAGTGCTGTCAAATTGATTAATTGCGATTAAACGCAAAGTTTTGTGTTTGTGTGTGTATACACACACACATAACAAACTTAGATGCAATCGATTTGACAGCAATCATTTTATTTAATTTACTCATCTCCCAAAACATATTTCAAAGCCACATGAAGATAGCATTGGATGAGTAATTTTCTCATGTCTTTTTTAACCATTAACAACAAATAATAACAAAAAGCAAAAAAGCAATGGCTCATCTCTGTTGTGAAAGGTTGTGTAGTAAAGCGTATCGAGAAACAGACATCATATAGAGAAGGTGACCATAACACCCCACAAATATAAAAATCAGATATGCTTGCCCTACTGAAAAAAAGTCTAGTCGGTGTCCCAGTCTGGTCAGTTAGAATGATTTTGGACACTTTTCACCTGTTTAGACTAAGACTAAGAGACCACCTTAAACAGCTAAGCCTATAGTAAAACAAATTTCTTAACTGGATTAAAATGAATTTCCAATAGAGTGAAAAAAAGTAAAAATCCATGATGCATCTCTAAACATTTACATCATTTGTGCTAAATAACAGCAAAACATAAAAGATAGAAGGACATAACTGCGATTCATAAATGCACCAGCAGGGGCAGTTTGCATATGTGGGTTTGAAGGTTTGTGGAGCAGTTGGAAGAGCAGTAACTGCGCATGCAAATATCATTTATGGCCAGACATGCTGCCAGGTGCCTGAGCTCCGTAACTGACATTCATAATCACAGGAACACAGGATTTTAAAGACATCCAATGTTTAATTCTCAAAGTTTGAAGAAAGAGTAAAGTTTTTCGACGAATTTCTACTCCTAACAATTCCAACGAAGTAGGAATATTTGTATATAGGCTACTGTTACTGATATTTGAATATAGATTGTATATTTGTAAATGAAAACTATGTGGTGAAAGAATAGCAACAGATGGAACAGTCATTTTCTTTTGTATTCTCAGAATGGTACTTCCATGGTTTTTGTGTTTTAAATAAAAGATTTCTAAAAATGGGCCAATTTCAAAAGCAAGTTTAATCCGGTTTAAGTCAGTTCATGGTGGTTCCAGTGTGAATGGGATGAAGCAAGAGGTTTTAGGTTAACTATGAGCATAGCAGGTTGACCCAAACTGTGCTTGGCAGCCATTTGGATCTGTGACCCCCTCCTCCTCCCTCCATCACACGGGGCACAGAGCGGAACGCTTGGAAACTTTTTGGGCGAAAAGGGCAGCGAAGTGTGTGTGTGAGAGATTCAGCAGCCGCTGATCATGTCTCGTTCCACACAGTAACCTGGACCTTACCCCCAGCATGCACCCTCCGACCGTTCCACTCGACTGACTGAAGAGCCTGTTTTTCTTTTAAAACATCAAACTTGCTGGAATAGTAAATGCCGGTAAATTTGCCTATTTTGACAGTAATATTAGTGTCCAAAGTTACAGTTAACCTGAATTAATTTGTTTAAATTTATATGACTCACACCATAACATTTTTATAAAAAACATTTTATATTATTATAAAATATTAAAAATATATTGTATAAAATATTAGGTGCACTACCGTTCAAAATGTTGGAGTCTGTTGGATTTTTTAAATGTTTTTGAAAGTCTTTTCTGCTCACCAAGGCTGCATTTTACTTGATCAAAAATACAGTAAAACTGTAATATTGTCAAATATTACAATTTTAAATGACCTGTTTTAATCCATTTTAAAATCCAATTTATTCCTGTGATATTAAGTTTTCAGCATCATTACTCCAGTCTTCAAACATTCCCCATTATAATCAATGTTTAAAACAGTTGTGCTGCTTACTGTAATATTTATTTAATAATTTACATAATAATATTTTTGTGGAAACTGCATGACATTTTTTTTCAATGATTCTTTGATGAATAGAACGGACAAAAAAACAGCATTTATTTTAAATATATATTTTTTTTGTAGCTTTATTAATGCTCACTGTTACATTTGATTAATTTGATGCATCCTTGATGAATAAAAGTAATAAAAAAAATAAAAAAATGTATCTTCAAATATATAATTTAAACATGGTTTATTAGACGCACAAGGAAGAGATCCCTTCATGTTATATTTGAAAACCAAAGATTGTCAATTTAATGTAAAACACTTGCGGCGTGGCAAACTTTCTGATATGAGAAGCTGATTTAATACCTGGGAAGAGTTGATAGATCCTCGTTGAATGAAGCATGAGTGACGCTGATTAAGAGCCCAGAGGATCTGATTGGATCACAGAGTATCCACTGAAAGCAAATGAAGCTTTGATCTGTCCCAGAGAAACTTGGGAGTTCTCAACTATACGTTTCATTTAAGGATCAATTTTGAATCGAATGTTTCTCCTAAAATGGAAGAAATACAAACAGACATACATGAGACAATACCATAATAGTGAAAAGCTATAAATGTATCTAAACAGCCGATCATTTATGAAAGAATCTGAAGAGGCTGGAGTTCATATTGAATCTGACTTTTGAAAAGTGTCTAAAATAGATGTGTAAACAACACAGCCGAAAATGACATGGGAGGACACCGCTACACAAACAGGGCCTGTGATTGGCTGTGGCTCTCTGTCTCGGGCCTTGACCGACTGACTGACACACTGTTGGCTCAGTCAACACACACTCGAGAGTAAGTGTGGGTATGTGTACACTTTTCCTGAATGGTGCCCAAAACATGAAAGTCTCCTTGTTGTGTTTATTCTTACAAGAGGTGTGTGTAGGGCCAGTGAATCAACTTTGATTTGTTAAGACCTGTCCAATCGCACAGGCTTTTGAGGTTGAATTATTGGCTTGTTGCCTTTTCTGCCTCCTATAGTGACTTCTTTGTTTCCGTAAAAATACGCTATAGTGACCGAATACACTGATTCGAAATACATGTCTAGGGAACAAGCCTAAAATGCCCACTGCACCAGGTGTTAGGTATCAAATCCTTTCTGACAGATGAAAGCTCACCTATCTGAGACAATAAGGACAATTTACTCTCACAACAAATGAATGAAGTAGGTTAGGGAGGCATCTATGGAGGAACCCCATCTCTGTTCAGGGTCAGGATGCCCTCTTTAGCTCCTCATCAGGGCTCTATGACCCCATGCATACACCTCCCTTTCCTTTTTGCCTGTCCCACCGCAATTCTGAAGCATTACATCAGACGTTCACAAGGTTTTACTAAACAAGCATGTAATTCCCTGCAGTTTGTGCTAATAAACATGCTCTATACTCCTGAGATGGACATTCAGGTATGTGTTATTATGACATATGGAAAAGGCATTAGACAAAAATATTGAATAGGCTATATAAAATTGACTATAATTCTTAAAGGGACAGTTCACCCGAAAAATGAACATTCAGTCAACATTTCAAACCTATACGACTTACTTTCTTTAATGTCTCAGTGTTTTTTGTCCATTTAATAAAGTCAGGGGGGTTCAACGTTGTTTGCATAATAGTAATAATAATGTATTAAATTTATATAAATAAATTATATATAATAAAAAATATATTTATATTAATTAATTTAAAAAAAATTGTATATATATATACACGTATATATACTTGTGTATACAAGTAAAATGTATATATATATATATATATATATTATATATATATATACATACACACATGTGCACACACACACACACACACACACACACACACACACACACACACACACACACACACACACACACACACACACACACACACACACACACACACACACATATATATATATATATATATAAATTATTGAATAAATAAATATTCTATAGGCTACTAAAATAATCTGATTGCTTGATGAGGACGTAATGTTACCATGTCTGATATTGATTATCAGTTCTTATAAGATTCGAAAAAATAACCAGACACTGTTAAGCATATTTTTTTTAGCCATCCCAAACGCAACATGAGGGTTCAAATAGTTTTAAAACCATTATAGGCCTACCGACGCTGGATGTCTGTCTGGTCAAAACGTCCTCAGTCAAGACATCAGGCACTTTGCAATGAATAGTTCAAACTGGCTGTAAAATATTTGGCACAGTTCATGCTCAGCAGTTGTGCCGGCCCAGAGAGATGTGAATGTTGAGCCCTGTCCTGTCCACCTGACTAGAGCTGGGCAATTACTCAGACAGCTGGCGCTCAGGTTAATAGCTCGCGCATATTCAAACGGAATGACTCAGAGAAAACAAATGACCCAAAAACACACATGCGGACACACTGAGGCATGAAAGGAAAGAAAAAAAGACGCCAACCAAATCCCATTTCGTCCCCCAGCCTAGAGGTGCACATCAATGATAGTGAAAGGTCACATGAGACAAATGTGTTAGCTTGGCTTTTGTTTGCTATGACTTGAGTGGCTGGAGGTGGAGGACAGTCACTTTCCAGACTGCAACTTTATCGACTTCCAGCTCCACTATAGTATTTGAATGAGGATGGTGGTTTTAAATCAGTTGTGTGTGTCATAAATTAAACTCAAACTGAAAGAAAAGGAGATATGTTTAGTCTGCCAACACCCAGCCACTCCTAAACATTCCAGACGTAAGAAGGCCAAAGGCTCCATTCCTGTGACAGGCCACCAGACTGTGTGTTAGTTAGCCATTAGCGTTAAGTTTGATGGCGATTTGCATGTCCAGTGGTCATTTTAAAAGTTTAGGTAGTCTGATGGAGTTTCCGTGCTTTTTACACACTGGCCTGTTGTGTGCGTCAGTCTGTGGGAGTTTCACTCACAGGCGCCACCCAGAGGCCAGAGGGGGAAATCAGTTAACAACAGGTAAGCAAATAATATAAATACAGAAAAAAAACTAAAGTATTTTGCTTATTGTTTATAGTCTATATGTTGTTGTACTTCTTTAAATCGATTCTTTATATTTATTGGTTTGTTAAACAAAAGTAGAGAACTATATTTTTGAGTCAATGACGTTTTTAAATCTCGTTATTTTAGTATTATTTATATAGTATTTATTAACATTTTAAATTAGCGTTTATTTTTATATTTTTATTTTATTTTATATTTTGTTATGTGTTTTTTTCTCACTTTTATACAGCTTTTTTTTAACTATCTATATAGCTTTAATTCATTTGTATTTCAGTTTTAGTCATTTTATTTAAACTTAAACTTATCTATTTAGGCTAGCTACCCAGGTTAACATTTCTCAATTTTAACTAACGTTTTTCATCTAATATTTATGCTATATTTTATTTTAGCTTTATTTCAAATAATACTGAAAAAATCAGCAAGTACAACTGAAATACTATTTCTTATAACATATTCCACTATTTACAGCTAAACATCACGATAACAACCCTGGCATCTGAATTTACAAAAATCCATTAACAATGCAATTCATACATGCAACTGCCTCTATAATGAGCTTGCTTTTATTTTGATATTTTAGGGGTGTAAAATCACAACTCTCATGATACTATCACAATGAATAAAAGCCTTATTAAAGGGAATTATTTGCAGCATCATTCTGTCTTTAGCCCAAACAAAGCAGGACAAGTTTCTCAGATTCACCTTAAAACCCTGAATTCAGGCCTAATTCATTCTATGGTTGGATCTCCATATCTTTCCACAGACACACTGAATCAAGTGCTTGTGAATTTAACCCTCCTCCTCAAATTCACTTAATGTCCTCCACCTCCCACCCAACATACACACGCAATTAAACATTCAAAGGCAATTACCTGCATGGTTTCCTCTGGGATTAAGGCTAGGTTTGGAGCAGCCTCATTAATGCAGCGGCACGCGGGACGGCCATGAGAAGTACAAATGCTCTTACCAAAAACCTGCAAAGCAAACACAGCTTAGTTTTCACAGAAAATACACTTCAGAAACTTTCAATTAGGCTCATTAGAGGGAAGTTCATTAACAACTCAGAGTCAGAACTATATTTATATTATTTCTTAAGTGTAAATGTAATTATACATCAAGGCCCTTAAAAAAATATATATATATATGCTGGACCAGATATTAATCAAACCTATATTAATCCATTTGTTTATGCCCATTTATTCCGTTTAAATTCAATCAAATAAAAAACATCTATAGCTGTGAGGTGTTAAAGTCTGAAGTGGGAACTCCACACATAAATCGAAATCTTGGTGAATAGTTCAGGAAGATGCTTATACAATCTCCTCAATAAAGGGCACTGAACCATCAGTTGTACAGTCTTCTGTAGTTTATAGGCAATAATAATGCCATAGTCTACTTTTATGACAATGTAAAACACAGTGATATTTTGCGTGCAGCATGCAACTTTTATGTCTTCTCACCTTCAAGATCTGTTCAAGGACGCTGAGCCTTTCCACACCACCACTTAGTTCTTCACTGACACACAATCAAATCTGCGAAAACTCAAATACAACTATTTATCCAAGAAAGATCTGTTGTTTGTATTCCGATAACTCTGACATTTGGAATCTAGAGTGCTGACTTTGGTTTGGTTTTCCAACAATTATTGAATTTCTGTACACATTTCTGTATAGTTTTTCTACATTAACATGAGTGTACACAGAGTCCCATGGGGTGAATCTTTTTGCATCTATTAACTGTGTAAGCTAAAATGCAACCGGGAACCTAAAGTGTCAAGATTTTTTTTTCTGTCAGCAAATTGTCATCCTGTTCTGACGGCAGCAGTAGCAGGTTATATATTTCCTCTTTATTTCATTTTTTTTTTTTTTTGCCAGCTGTTAATGAATAACAGATAAGGTGAGAATCAGCATTTCCCTTTAGTACAGACACTAATCAATGTTTCTGCGGTGTGTGTGTGTGTGTGTGTGTGTGTGTGTGAGAGATCTAAATGGAGGTATTGTTTCACTGTAACTGTCCCTGCCAGTATTCAGGCTCAACTCAAACACTGTATACATATGAGGAAGGTTAAGGTGGTGGTTAACAGTAACACATAAGTCCATTGATAAGTTTGGAGAAAAATAATGTAATCTTTTTTAATACATTAATTTAAAAATATATATATAATATTGGTAACACTTTAGTTTAGGCTCCAGTTCTCACTATTAACTTGCTCATAATCATGCATATAGGATATTGGCTGTTTAGTACTTATAAAGCACATATTAATGCCTTATTCTGCATGACCATATTTGACATCCCTTAATATTGCCCAATACCTAAACTCATCTCAATCTCACTAACTATTAATAAGCAGTAATTATGAGTTTAAGGCTAAACTCATAGTTAATAGTTATTTGAAGTGAGAATTTGACCCTAATAATCTAAAGTGTGATCATAATATTTTTTAATAATATTTTGTTTAATATAATTTTTTTATTTGAATATTAATATTATTTTATTTAAATGTTTTCAATTTGGTTAATTGTATTTTTTTATTATTATTATTTATTTATTCTAAAGGTCAGAATGCATTTATTATATTGAAAGCCATAGTTATGTTTCTCTTCAGGTTTTCTACTTAATGATGGAGAAAAAAAGTTAAGTAAATATTTTCCATATATTTCTTTGCACACATTTATAATATTATTCACAATATAAATGAGTATTTATACATGAAAATCTAAAATTGTCCATGACATACAAATATTAAATATAAAATGCCCATCACAAGCAGATCAGCATATATGTGGCATCAAAACATTTGAACAATCTTGTTTAGGCAATGAAGATGAAGAACCTTTAATATCCATGGAACCTTTCCATTCCGTAAAAGGTTATTTATAGTGGAAAAACGATCTTTAGATTATTCAGATGTTCATCATACAATGAAAATTGTTCTTTTAAGAACTGAGCACTGAAAGGTATGGGAAACCCCAAAAAGGTTCTTCTGGCATCACTGTAAAATCCCATGATGACACTTAATTTAGATGACACACTTTAGACATTCTAAAAAAAAAATCATAATCGTAAATCGTAAAATCCTCTTCATAATCTCTTAAACCAGAAAATGAGACAATTGTTCACATACAATTAGATTAAAGAGCTAACTGAATATGGAAAGCAGTTCAGATATTCTTGAAAAATGTTGGTGATAAGTACTAATTAGATCTCTGACATTTGTTTGTAGACAGGTTGGCAAATCTGCACAATTTGTGATCTTTCTGGATCTAGAAACACATGATATATTGTTTTTTGAAACACCTGAGAAGCTAGAGTGGGTCTACCAAGGAGATGTCAATCGTGATTCGTCTGCATTGAAATACTGGAGGGGACCATTAAATCACCTCATTCACTTTTAGTTATCCAAAAATCACATATGATCCCAGACAACACAACCATGCAGGTTTCCCGGTGTCCCGAAGACTGCGTTCCGAATCTCTGAGTGTCTCTGCTTGCCATGTTCTTTCGATGCCCCCCTGAGATCTCCATCTTGTGCAAATACCTGGCGAAATGCCACCTAATGTCAAAGCCAAAGTTATCCATTATTTCATGAGTAAAGAGAAAAACTTCACACTCAATCAACCATGGCGTCTGTCCCAATGTCTCGAAACACCTTCGCTCCCTTCGCCATCATCACACACAGATTAATTTAACTCGGTGCGCTTAATGTGCTGTCATGACTCATGTAAGACCAAAAAATGTGCTTAGAAGATTCTTGTTTGCACGACAGCCCCTAAAGTGAGAAAGAATCGATCGGATCTTATCAAAGTGAGAATATTTGGACAGTCTTGTTTTGTTTGATGTTGTCACTATGGTGCTCGTGGGCCGATGGTCACCGAAACGGCCCCCCTCTTTCAGAGTGGACTCTGCCTTTTGTCCCTTTGCTCTCCGTCTCCACGGTCCTCTGCTCCTCCGCTAATGAATTCATCTGCACATCTCCTTTCCTCAACCAGCACATTAACCCTGACCACTGGAGCCATCCTCATGGAAAAACGGTCCCTCTCCAAGCATGGAGAGCCGCATCGGATTGACCTTTCCACCCCGGCCCCCCTCGCGACCCCTTGCTCGGAGTCTCGGCCCATCTGCATTTCAACACAGTGCCAGCGCATACTCAACCTCCTGCCCCTCACGCCAGGACACATTGTCAACAGCTCGTGGGGGTCTAGAAAACAGCCCTCCTGGGTGCCCAGACTGCATGCCACCGTATCGTTCGCTACATTCAGGAATGAAGCTGTGGAAATGCATGGACGATTTCTATGTTGAAGGAAGAGGGAATGAAATTAAGTCATTGACTTGTCCACCCCCCAGATTGATCAGACATTACTACTCTACCTCTTCACAACCCCCCTGCTGAGACGGTCTACAAACAAAACCCAGAGTTCAGCAATGAAATACACTGTAAAATATGTGTGTGTAACACTTTATTACGTAGTTACACATTACTACATGTACTTACTTTAGTAATAACAGTAACTTATGCATAATTACAAGTAACTAACCCTAAACGAAACCCTAACCGTAATTCTACATGTACTTACCGTAATTCTATATTAAGTACATGTAGTTAATTAATATTACTCAGTACTTAGTAAGCACAATGTAATGTTACCTTAAAGTGTAACTGTAAAAGACTGCAAAAATGCCAAACCAGTTACCGGTAATAATAAAATACTGTTAAATGTACCATTAAATACAAAACGTACTGTTAAATGTACAAATCATCTTACAATTTACAGTAAAAAGCCATAAAACTGATTTTGCCAGAACTCCCTGTGACACTTCACATTTTTTTTCATTTTAATAATAGTTTCTTCTTAGTTTTTTGTTATGTGCATTATGGATTTATGTTACATCTTGTTAAATTAATATTTATTGCATTATTTTATGTCATGTGTGTTACCATAATGATGTTACCATATTCTATGTATTTATGTATTTATCTCAGTTTGTGGACAATCTACCTGAACTTGAAGAATAACTTTGATTCATCGTGTGGATTTCTGTTATTATGGTGCTTGAACTCTAAAAAATGATATGATCAGTAAGCCAGGGCAACTTGGCAACTTATGTTTTTACATTACTTTAACTCATCTAAATAAGCTAAGCAATTTCAACCTATACAAGTTATACAAGATTCAACTGATTTTGTAAGTCAGTTTAATATAATTTAAGTTGAAATGACTTGTACAATCAAGTTAATTGTACTTAAAAATGAACTTAAGTTGAAATAGGTGGAATTGTTTAATAGTGTGGCCTTGATACTTAAGCAGAAAAGAGCTGAAAAGAGATTTACCAGTTTAATTTTGTGTGTGTGTGTAAATTACAGTTTTAAATTGCAACATTTGAAGGTTGTTCTGTAAATATGTTTAAATGTTTACTGTATTTTTACAAAATTATTCCACATACTAAACAACCACAGCTGTCCATGTTTTTCTATAAAAACAACACAGGACTTTTTTTCTTTTCTTTTTTACAGTGTAAAATTATTTTTGCCCACCTTTAAAGCCAAGGTAGAGCATAACCGGCCCATTAAATCATACAACTTGTTGAGAAGAAGGCGATCTATAAATGAAAATAAAATGTCATAAACCTACACATATTCAGAATTTTTAATACTATAGCCTACTACACGTTTTTGAAACCAGCATACCTTGAGTAAGCAAGGTTCGGTTGAACTATTCCTGGCTTTCTGGAATAGGCTACACCCTGGAACAAATAACTCTTACGAGCTGGACCTTTTTAACGCATTACAAACAAAGCACAACAAATGCAGTTCATTTAGCAAAGGAATGACTCCATGAGCCTGATTTTTCAGCGAATCATAAACATAAATCACAAGTGTGCAGTCCAAATCCCTGACCGCCGTACATTTTAGTAAATCATTAACATAAAGCACGACAAGTGCAGACTGACTTCAAAACAAAATGACTCTTATGATGAGCACATCTTTCAATCATAAACAAAGCACAACAAGGGCAGGTTGATTCCCAAATGAATGACTCTTACGAACCTGAATTTTCAGAGAATCAAAAACATGAATCACAATAACAGCATTTTGATTCCCGAACAAATTACTCTTATGAGTCTGTTCATTTTAGTGAATAAAAAACATACAGTGCAGACAGTGAGGGTAAAAAAAACACACACAAAAAACGAATGACTCTTATAATACACACCGCTGTGAGACTGAATATTTGCAGATTGGTTGTTCGTGTGAAAATGTGCAGTTAAACATAGCAAAATTGTCTATAAATAAATAGGCCTAAATGAAATGTTACCACATTTTTCTGTCAATATGTTATTTGCTGTATACTTAAAGCCTATTACTGGATCACATTTATGTATTATATATTTTTCCACAAATATCTTCCTCAAAAATATTAAAAGAATCGTTAACTGAACTGTTAAGGAACTTTGATAATTAAGTGAAAATGGAACCATTTAATGAATCCTAACATTTACATGATTACACTCTAAAAAATGCTGGGTTGTTTTAACCCAATTTTTGGGTCAAATATGGACAAACCCAGCCATTGGGTTACATTTTTAAATTGCATTTTTGATCCAACGTTTGGGTTTGTCCATATTTGACCCAAATTTGGGTTAAAACAACCCAAGTGTAGACACTTTACAAGACAAAACGACAGGTGATTTTTTTTATATCTCATTCCTCAGATTTACCACAGCAATGATCTCAGGGATTAAACCTTAACCAATCCATCCGTCTCCACATCTGTGCAGTGCAAGCATGAGCGAATGACAGAGAGAGAAGAAGGTCCTGCGGCCAATGGAACGAAGCCTAAGGTTTCTCAGGAACACTCATAAAGCGTTGCGCCGCTTTACAACCCCATTGCTCAACATCACATGCCTTGAGAGACGGGATATTACCTGAGATAAGGCAAGAGGGATCAAGCTTGGCACCAATCTGACCTCTCCCTCCATCCCTTCACACACACACACACAACCACAGGGAGTGGGACATTTTCATGAGGGGGGTTCCAGACCTCCTAGGGCTTCCTGAATGACATTAAAAGTCAGGCACTGATGCACAGTAGCTATGTGATGTATTTGCTAAAACTCTCTCCCTGAACCACTGATCCAGGACTTTAATGCGTCTTGCTGGAAAGCAGTGGAGAGTGAGATGTTTTGCCGAAATCAAAGAGGATCAGTGCGGTACCGCGAGGACTGTGTCACTTGTAGATTCTATAAATCATGTCTTGGTGATAAGCTAATTGCCTTATCCTTGACAGCAGCTCGCTGAGAAAGCAATAAAGGGGCAGGATTACAAGATGTAGAGCCATAAAGAGCCGGCCAAGCAGGCGAAAGAGGGAAGAGGGAATGATGCAAGAGAAAAGCACAATTAGAAAGTGGGACTAAACTCATGGTGAGAAGAGCAAGACAGCAGGATGTTTCTCTTTGCCTTTAGTTCTGCCTGAAGAATCGGATGAAAATGACTGAAAAGGCACCAAGCAATGCTATCAGGATAATGTAGCAGATCCAGGAAGTTACTATTCCTTCCTGGACTGTTCATATGTGGAATCAAGGTCAAGAGGAGAACAACTTTCAAGACTGTTGGGGCCTCATAAAAGACTGCGCATCACCTTTACCCTGTTTCCTGTAGTATCACTGACACTGTTGGCCAACACGATCTCAAACAATGTTACAAAGAGTCTCCTTCTATACTTTACTTACACCGCTCAAATGTTTTGAAATAAGTTTCTCATGCTCACTAAGACTGCATTTGTGATGTGATAAACAATGCAGTAAAACGGTGAAATATTATTACAATTTAAAATAACTGTTTTCTATTTTAATATATTTGAAAATGTAATTTATTCCTGTGATGCAAAGCTGAATTTTCAGTCTTTAGTGTCACATGATCTTTCAGAAATCATTCTAATATGCTGATTTGTGCTCAAGAAACATGTCTCATTATTATCATCAATGTTGAAAACAGTTATGCTGCGTCATATTTTTGTGGGAACAGATCAAACATTTTCAGGATTCATTTTCAGGATAATAGAAAGTTCAAAAGAACAGCATTTTTGGGACATTATAAACAACTTTACTGTCACTTTTGATCAATTTAATGCATCCTTACTGGAAAAAAAGTGTTAATTTATTTTTTTTAAACTGACGGTAGTGTACTTATTATTCTCATAAGAAAAGAAAAAAATATATAGGCCTATATATATATATATATAATGAGTATATAAATAAAGAAAACTTGTAAGTATACTTGAAATAAACTTATTCCCTATAAAATCACATGAAGATCAAAAAAGGGATGAAATAACTATTTGCAAAGTGTAATATGAATAGGATCTCTGCTTTGTTTAGTGAATCGGGTGGATGGCAGTTCCAGGCCTGAAGTGTTGTGTTCAGCGTGACTGCCTCAGACATTTCCTGCTCGGCTTTGTTCGGCCCCATGGCTGCCTCTCAATTTAGAGCAAAGCTATTAGAACAAACTGCTCTTGGGGGCACAAAGGTAGATTGGGCATGACGCTAAGAAGCTAATCGCCCAAATGTCCCCTGCGCAAGGACACACTTTGAGGACTGAGGAGGACCATTGATCCAAAATGGAAAAGAGGATCTTAAGGAGTTCGAGCATCATTAAAGAATTTAGATTTTAAATAAATACTGTTCTTTTGAATACCATTAATCAAAAAGTCACTGTTTCCACAAAAAATAGTTTCAACAGCGATAATCAGAAATGTTTCTTGAGCAGCAAATCAGTGAATGATTTCTGAAGGATCATGTGACACTGAAGACTGGAGCGGGGATGCTGAAAATTCAGCTTTGCATCACAGAAATAAATGTAATTTTAAAGCATATTAAAATAGGAAGCGGTTCATTTAAACTGTAATATTATTTTACAATATTTTACTGTATTTTTATCAAATAAATTCAGGCTTGGTGAGCGGAAGACGCTTTAAAAAAATCTTACCAACCCCAAAAAACAAACAAATAGATAAAGTCAATAAGATGTCATCCAATTAAAAAACTTAATAAAAAAAACTGATGTGATGTATTTTTCTAGCTCTAAATATTCTGACGATATGGTCATCTTTTTTGCTTTCTCTTCTGCCTCAGCATAATTAGCCTCTTTTAATAAAACAAGTGAGGAAATCATTAACTCTCAGGGGGAAATCCTGTCTTATCCTTTCCAGCCTACAAATATCACAGTTCCTTCTTGACATCACCATGAAAACTATGTGATCTTGATAAGGACCCATGGGACTTTCACTAAAAGAGACATCTTCATTTATTTGGCATTACTTGATATCAGAAGAGGGGAATTCTCCAACAATCACATTCGCACCTTTAATGGAAATCATAAATAGGATAAAGACATCATCATATCACAATGTGACTATTCCATTTGATAATTATGTGGCATAAATAAATAAATAAAACAATCTAATCTGGCTCTGGCAAATACGGCAACCATGGATTGAAGACCTGCCCTTCAGAACCACTTTACTTGGCTAGAAATAAACCTGCAAAACTGCCACAGCCATAAAATCAGAATGAGGAGAAAAACAAAGAGCCGTGCTCCACATCTTATCACACATTATGGGCTGTAAAAGAAACCGAAAGACTCTTGAGCTCCTCACGCGTGATTAGATTCAGCAGGTTAATCTATCTATCTATCTATCTATCTATCTATCTATCTATCTATCTATCTATCTATCTATCTATGTCATTCTCTCTCTCTCTCTCTCTCTCTCTATACAATTTGCAAATTTATAATTTGTCAAGACAGTATTTAAAGTTTGTCCTGACAAACTGTCCTTTTCAAGTTTAACATAGTCCTCCTAAAAATGTGTTTGAAGCTGTATTATAAAAAAACGTTATAAAAGTTTTAAAAGCCCATACAAGTTTTACAGATTTTCTCAATCGCTTTGGCTCAATTCTCAAATGAGACTTTTTCCTCCACAAAACAATAAGCTCAGATCTCTGAACATCAGTTTCTTGTTCACGGCAGATTTGAATTTCTTATTGATTTAAGCAAATTGCATGTGTGCAAGAGAGGAAGTACAATTGTCTACAATTTGCACAATGACTAAATGCACATGGCTTGTTGATCAAAACATTCTTTCATCGTGTGAGCCATCACATGCAAAATGATCCATTCAGTGATCAAAATCTAAGACATGGTATTTTCCATAAATATGTATGACATGGAATGTTTGTAATGTTTGCTAAATTGGCAAATGGCCTGCCGTTGTAATGAAATAGGAATCACAATATTATCAACCAACCAATCAAGTTTGGAAACTATATATGGAGTTTGCTGACAGCACAATCAATCACCACCATTTTTGAACATGGAGCAACATCACATATCTGAACAGCAGCAGCTACATCAGTACTGGATGAATACATTTGTATTTTACAGTCATTTTTTTCTAGAGATGTGTTACATGTAAACAAAAAACTAATGGAAAAGCAATAGGAAGATTTGTAACTAAGAAGATATACTGTGTGTATATAGAGTGTTAGAGAAAGACATAATTGAGTGTGTAAAAATGAAGAAGCAACTGAGAATATTCAGTTTACATGTAGCCTAACACATTGCTGCAAAAATAAAAGGACTGTATACATACAAAAACAATTTTTCTTTTTGTGTACATTGTTGACCTTTCCCAGTCAAGTTTACCTACTCTCTGAATCTGTATTTACACAGACAAAACACATTATTGTACAGTAAAGAAAGCAGTTAGAGTCAACAATGAAGTAGGGGGGGAAAACATGAAACTTATATAACAAATATTTCCAAGGTGAAAAAGCATCTAAGCATTTTGACCAGTGTGGCTCACACGATGACAAAAACACTTTTTATTTTGGTGGCGTAACGTTGGCCAATTAACTGACACAATAACTCGGTTTTGAAGCATGAATTAAATGTTTAGGGGGCAAATTTACATTAAAGTACATTTAGGCTACTACGTTTTGCAGACATGCCATAGAGTTCTGATGTTCCAGCTAAGAGTTGTGACACTTGAACTTAGTTTAGAGAATGTTAAGACCGTTTCGAAAAATGTACCAAAGCGATTGAGAAAAACTGTAAGACTTGATTATCGCCATGACGTCACTAACACTAAGCCACTTAAATATTAAATTCCCTAATATTTATTTTACACAATAGCAGGTGTGTTAAAGTTTTGACGTTTCGTCTCTCACCATTTTAAACGAATGTTTCCCATGTTACCAGCAGCAGCAGCAGGATCATTCAGGCTGTACGGTAGGCCTCGAGATGTTGTGCGATGAGAGGGAGCCCTCTAATGGTTCAGTGCTGATAATGGCTGCTGCAGGCCCTCTAGGCCCAGATATAAAGTACGAATGAGAAAATAAAATACACGATAGGCAAACAATCTTTCAATCACGTTTTAATGAATCTGACAGGCCGCTTTTGTCAATGGCGGTACCTGAGTGGGCTTTTGGCATATGCTATGTGCAAACTATACAGACATATGATCAGGTGCAGACATGAGAAATAAAAAAAAAGCAAGAAAAAAAAAAAAACACATGCAAATTAATTCTAGTCCGAAATAGCAGAACAGCAGACAGGAAGACGACAAATACATCTGTTGTGCGATCAGAGCTTACCTAATTACATTCAGAAACCTGTTCTGCAGACGATTACATGAAAAGACTTGACGCTTATATGTTATTGGCTTAATGGAGTTAGTATTTTGTAACATGACTTACAGGTGATGTTTTTGCTCTTAAACTTTATTATATGTGCATTTCAATTACATACATCTAATCCATTGTATATTCAGATAGACATTTCCAAAAGTCAATACTAGCTCTCTCAAAAACGCAATACCTCAAACATCAAATGAAAAGAAAAAATACATTTACTGCAGAGGTAATCAGACCAAAACATTCCCTCTAGAACAAAATGCTTCCAATCAAACTATACAGATCCGCCTCCATACAAACAAATGTGCTTCTATGCTTTGCCCCAATACCCCAAAAATGACATACAGCGCATGGCATTCAAAATATTACAGCACTAAGTCACCAAAAATATATCCATTTATAGCAGACATATGTGCTGGTAAATACTCACATTTTCTGACTTCCGTTATTATGCTTTTTTGCTCGTTTTTTTTATTTATTTTTACAACATATGTGCTAGGAAAAACCTGCAAGGACCATTAACAAAAACTCGGGGCCTCTAATGAAAAGCAATTTAACTGCAACATGTACACAAGTAGTATGGGATATGATCCATGCAGTTGTGCACAGCCAGCATAGTCATGGTATGGTCTCGTTTAATATTTCGTTGATGACATCAGCCACCAGTGCATCACAGTCTTCACAGGAGGTACATTCTACGGTCTGGTCCGGTCCAGACTAGACTCAGCCAGACTTGAAGAGGAGAATGGCCACCTGGCCCAAGTAGAAGTAGATGAAGTGTTTTGTCTCATGGGTCACGTAGCTGCCGAAGTTCCTTCCCACAATGCAATGCCACGTAGGATTGTATTTCTTATCGAACTCCTGTAACATGAGACGACGTGGTATTAGCACACGGGAAATGCAAACGCTACAAAAAATGCACGTTAGGAGTCTAACATAACAGTGTGGCTCAAATCTCACCTTTTTGATGTATGCGGCAATGTCCTTCTCTATGTTGTATTTCTCCATGGCCTGCGTAGCACAGTCCACCGCATCCTGCTGCATGTCTTCAGACATGTCGGCGTTCTTGATCACAGCCTTCCTGTCAGTCATGGTGCCTGAAAACGTAGAAACCAACTTAGTTAAGTCTCCACTTCCCCTGGAAACAGTGGGGCCTTTCATGTGTGCTTCTTCCCTGACAATGGCAGGTTTCCTGACAGAAAGCCATCAACTGAGAGGATCTGATTTGTTAAGGTAATTCAAATCAGGTGACACTAGATACTTTCATGAGAACCAAGCAGGCCTTTCAATCAAACACCAAAACTATCATTTTCAGCTCGTAAATGAAGGCCACATTTGCATACTACTAATGCTAGGCCCAGATAACCTAAGCAAACTGTTCAAATTAAGTAAAATCTTGTATAAAAGTACTTACGTAGTTAAAAACTAGCTATACTAATGCTGAGATGCATGTGCTCCAAATGCATGCAAAACTACTATAAAGCAGCACTGAAAAATCATGCACAGCTATGTCAGCACTTCACACCATGATGATTTAACAGTGAAACTAATAATCATGGTGGCAGTCGACCAAACGACGGATTGAGGGTTGTATCATCTATCAAGACATTGACAGGTCAGGATGGAGGAATGCTACGTCACACCTCCATTCACAGCGTGCGCGTTTGATGCTCCAGCAGATCAATGAAGCTCAGGTGCACGCGGCGTTCTCATCGCAGCGTCTTCATTTCTGTCAAATACATCTTTGCTAAAGCGATTGTAATATTGTCCCAAAAAAAAAAAAAAAAAACGCGATTTAAATGTCTAAAACGAATGCATCAGTTCCAAACGCATGCTAGATCATCCTTTGAACATCACTCGAGATGGTAAACTATTCCACTCACCTGTCAACAATATTTGTCAAGATAAATTTGCAATTCACAACAGTCGCCGTACGAGCTTTCGTCGTTTCGGGTGTCCCTTTGACGCTAAGAGAAGAACATAAGGATCAAGTCAAACGCTGACTGGTGCCCGCGCTAAAATCCCTGGCTCTTCACAATGCCGTCCTACACAGCGCTCGCCATTGGCTGCAGACCAGCCGCTCCCTGCGCCCCTCTGCCAGCATCTTATTTCATCCCACAATGCATCTTTAACCGGAGACCAGAGGGAAATGTGCTTGTTTGGTTATAAGCCTCAGGACTGTGTAGGCCAGGAAATATCTTAAATTAGACTCGGTGGACCTTCACAATGAAAACACGTCATAATAAATTATTGGAAGGTTAGAGAGGTACCTCATGGTCAGTCCCACGCAGTGTAATGTAACTAGAGATGAATAATGTAATGATTCTGGTTACTATTCTTTTAGAATTGTATAGAATTGTGATGTGGCCATTCTAATGAGATTATTTCCTATTTCTACAGAATAAGAATTCACATTTAATTCAGTTCTTGAAAAAAAAGTGCACTTCCATATTACAGGTAGAAAAAAAAACCTATTAAATTAATTATTCTAACTACATACTATTACTTTGTCGTTTATAAAATCCCACTGAAGAAACTCAAGTTGGCATCAGTCAGTATTAACACGGCCTTGACATAACAAAATAACAGTTCTAGTTCATTTTACGTTGGACATATGACTAATATAACTAGCGGTTCATTCAGCGACCGCTTTAAATGTTTTGATTCACAAAAACAGAGGGTTCACGAGTCATTCTTCTGAGAATTAATATATTTCTTATATAATTCCTTATCCTAACTGCGGTTTACAGTCGCTTAGCAACCTCTTTTTGTCTTTACATTCCAAACATGGATGACTAACATTCTCATGTAGAATACAAAAGTATAGTTTGGAAAATGTACTTTTCCTGTTGCTCATTATTATGTTCATTGTTTTGGACCACATTTAATTTGTATGAAAAATAAAAGCAAGCAGAAACCTTCTTCAATATCTTGCATCAGGCTTGAAACACCATACATTCAAGTAAATTATAATTTTAGGTCAGTCAGAATTATAACTTTATATTCAACCATTCAGAACCATTAAAAAGCAAATGAATGCATCAAACAAAGTTTTGTACCAATGAAACCTTTATTTAGGCAAAAAAACTTCACTAAAATAAACAAAATGCTAGTGATGTTAAAGCATCTACTGTCCACATTGGGACAGTGAAAATCTAAAAATGCCTGAGTATACCCCCCAACCCAAAAGGTACTTTTCCCCATTTACCATACGGTTCCTGTCGACTCCATCCCCACAGATTGCTCCAGCCTCTGCTCCTCCAATGTGTTAAATGTGAAGGGCCAAAACGTCTACATATTCCACTGAGGTATAAAGAAAATAAAGGGGGGCAGGATAGTTCTTTTGAACTGTGGTCTTAAAATCCTATGATCCTGGGAGCAATTGATCCTGTTCCATGTATCCAGCAATCCCTATCCTATCTTCATTATGTATTGATCCCAGTGATCCGGCATCCACTGAGCCTCTCCTCCAATCCAAACCTTAAGATACCAGCAAAATCAAGACAAAGGAGGTAAAGAGTTAGAATCAAATCCACTCAAACCTGCCTTTCTTTGATGCATGCATACAGCATTAAGGCCAAAACAGACTAACCTAACACTAAGACTGATTCAAAGTTGCATCTATGAACACAAAAACCCAACTAGTACATCTTTACAATGCAAACAATAATGCCATCTGACGTGAAAATTACCTAAAATTGGTAGTTACCCAAATAATGTCCTGTAGGCCAAGAATATAATTTTTTTGGATGTAATGTCGAATTTGAATGCTCAAATTCACCCTTTTACGCAACAAAGTATAGATTTAGTAATCCTTTATTACAAAGCATCAGTTCTGTGTCACGTCTAGAGGAAGACAGCATAAAACAGTTGTTGTGGAACCCACTATCCCATTAAACATACATGGCATTTACAAAAATATTGGGAGCCATTACATAACCCTTTGTTTGGTCTATGAAAAAGACGTCCACTTTGTATTCAAAAAAAGTGATGGGCAAAACAAAAGGAAGTCAGTTAAAAACGTACGTTTAAAAATAACCAAATGGATGGGAGGGAGAGAAGACAGAACTTAGGACATTCATAAGATCATAATAGTCTCACAAACCAAGAGGGGGGGGATTAAAACATATGGGGTTTGTGATGTGTAAAGACTGTAAAAAAACAAAAACAAATGGTTCACGGCCTCCACCAAAGAGGTGAGAAGAGTGGAGCGCTTTAGGAGCGAGAGCGGGAACGGCTATGGCGAGGGGAGTACTGCGGGGATCCTCGGCTGCGGCGTGGGGAGTAGCTTCGGCTACGGTTGTTGCTGCGGCTGCGACTCCTGCTGCGACTGCGGCTCCTTGACCTTGATCTTCCATAGCTCGGACTGCGGGGACCGTCCACCTTCACGCGGATGTACGCAGTTTCTCCCTGGCAGAGAAAGAACTTTCCACTGAGCAAATGTAACGTATAATCATGCTAACATTATATATCACTATACTTACCAGACTTTGGTTGCCCTCAAAACATCAGTATTCCCATTTCCATTAACCAGTAAGCACTGACTACACAAGACGTCTAGTTTGATAAGGTTTACCTTTGGCATTCACAAGGAGAGGTCAACCGATACTGGATTTTGCTGATAATAACTACGTTCGGAAATCTGTCCGATAAGAGATTAATTGAACAATAGTATTTAAAATCAGTAATATGAACGAAAACTTAACGAAAATTAGTGCTGAACTGTTACAAAATACCAAATGTTTTGTAATAAATTTAAATAATTTAATTGAAATTATGTTTTTGGTCATGAAATAAAATGTACAAGTGAAAAGAAAACCAGTTTTTCCAGAATGTAACTTTTAAATGACTTTGCACAAAACTACTTAAATGTTTTTGCAAGAAGAGAAAGAAAGAAAAAGTTTGTAAAACTAAAATAACCGATTTCTGTGCACACGCATTTGTGATTATATACATTTATAGCGGTGGTATTTTATCTTCTGAAGCAACTGGATGAGCCGACGCAAAAAAAGAAAAGTCAGTATTTGCACATTAACAAGGTTATTAACATGAAATTGATTACTTTAAGATTAATACTGTAGAACCCTCCAGCCATATAAAATACGCATAAATGTATAAAAAAAGGTCAGCACCAATTTCCCCCCTCAACAACTACAGATTAAGTAGCAAAAACATTCAGCCAACTGCTATTCACAAGGACGTTCACTTACAACATAGATCCACCTTTTGCTTATCCAGGGATTTTGCTTACCTTAAGAATATTCCAATGCTAAGCATATCCAAATGTTGGGATTAAAATCTTAAACCTACCTCATGCGACCGGAATTTTGTGTTATCCAGTTTTCGAACGGCGTAGGTCATGTCTTCTTTGCGAACAAACTCCACCACACCAGTTCCATCTCGGAAAACGTCAGCGTAACATACATCACCTGCTTCACGCATGTGATCCTTCAGATCCTGCCAGCTACCACTCGGTGGAAGCCCTGGAATGAAATACAAGTGTCAATACTAGTTCAAATGGCTCTTAAATTAAGTACAAATCTGACGCTACCTTACCTGAAACGATTACTCTGTACTCTGAACGTCTGGATGGGGGTCCGTATCTACCCCTAGGAGCCCCACCGCCGCCACCACCACCACCACCGCCTCCTCCACCGCCGCCGCCACCACCACCTCCACCGCCGCCTCCGCCAAAACCTCCTCTCCCCATACCTCTCCCGCTCCTCGGAAACTCGACTCGAAGACGATAGCCATCGTAGTCATAGCCATCACGAGCATACACAGCATCTTCAGCATCTCTGAAGGAAGTGGAGCAAGAAAAGCATCTAAATATCAATGTCATGAAAAGCCAGTCAGGGCAGCTAGGGGTCGCACTGAGATAAACTACTAACAGGGTCCTAAACCTCAACCACTAATCTGACCAGCTAGTTAAGAACACATCATTGTGAATTGTATTCCCTTTTACATATTAGACAGGAACAACACTGATATTTTCATTTATAAAGTCCTGTTAGGTTTGTTACCCAGATAAGAGTAGTTGCAACATCGTGTTAATACATATACAACCAGACCATAAAATCATATTTTGATTATCCCCTAGAAAGAAAACGGTTTATGGTCGTGCTGCTCCAAATCATTGGAATGTGCTACAAAAGTAATTGAAATATATCTCTGCATTTAAAAAACTACTAGGGAGTGTTTTTAATCACCGCCTGTAAATGTTTTAATTGAATGTATGAGTGTATAGCAATGCATGTCTTTCAGGAGATTTTAACTCTCCTGCCAGACTGCTGTTGAAAATAAGAACTTGTTCTTAAGTTACTTGCCTGGTTAAATAAACCTAAACATTAAGTGCTATGATATCAAAAAGAAAACTGCCTAAAAATACAGAACAGGTCAAACACTTGTTTTCAGCAAGAACTCGCGGCAGCTAATTTGAATAAAGCTTAAGCCATTTGTCAAGTTAAAGTAAATTTTCAGTTATTAAACCCTAACAGAGCAAATTAAACTCAAGTTTGCGTATTATACAGACACTTTAGATCAAAATGATAATTGAAGGTTGCAATAAAAGCCTACTCTCATTACGAAGACAAGCATTAGTGAATAAGTTATACAATTGAGCTCTGGAAACATGGTGAACACGGCTAAGCTAATTAGCATGTTAGCACAGAAAACAAAAGTAAAACGGTTAGTATTTAAATATATAAACACACACGCATTTTCACAACGAGAGAGATACTGTGAAAACGCAGTGACAAAAGTAACATGTTTGTTAAATTTTGATAATTTAAGAAGTGAAATCTGCAACGTTGAAACAAACAGATTAGCTTTTTAGCTAAAGGCTCAAGGTTCAGTTTTACACACCTGGGGTCTTCAAACTCGACAAAGGCGAATGGAGGTCCGCCACGTCGGTTTTTCAGATCGATATCCCGAATGGCTCCGTACTTATAAAAGACATCTTCGACATCTTTAGTACGGATATCAGGGGGCAGATTCCCCACATAGATGCGGCAGTCGTTACTCCCAGCAGGGCCGCGGATCACACCACCACCAGACATCTCTACACAGATATACCTTCACCTTCCTGCTAAACAGAGAAATTACACTTTTCAAGTCTGATGAACAACGGAGAATTATTTAATTTATCGAAATACATTAAATAAACCTAGTTACTAGTCAAATACAAAACAAAGAGACTTACTATTGTTTGAAGCGCCGCTCGCACGCGCACTCCGAGAGCGTGTTTTCTCTGGAATCGCGCGGGTCTCTTCCTCTTCAGCAGGCGCGCTGTAGCCAACGCGGAGGAATCTAGAGTAACGGGCTGTTTGGCTGGTAATGGGGTAGCTACATCCGCGAAGCGAACTAGATCGTATAGGGATGTCTAAAATAATAAAAAATGTTGTATGTGGGTGGAGTAATTAGTATTAATAAGCAACGAAAAAGCAATGTCAAGTTTTTTTTTTACAGTTCCGCGGTTTATTCTGGTCCTGGCGTGAAGTCACTGCTACTTAATTGCTTGCACTGCTGCTGTGGTAAACTGTAAATTACCAAATTACACAGCGACGAAGTTGAAAATAATGAAACATTTAACGTTTATATTTAGGCCAAAACACACACACACACACACACACACACACACACACAGCTCATTAGCTTATATATCATACTGTGATGTTTTTTGAAAATGTAAAAATGCAAAAATCATTATGGAAATTCCCCATAAAAAATGAACACACAATGTTTGTGTGTGTGTGTGTGTGTGTGTGCACTCAAAGATTACAGTCTAAACTTTATTGCAGCATTTTCAGTTTGTATTCATTCATAATTTAGTTTTAACTTTTGTCAATAAAGCATTCAAGCCAAAAACTCTGAATTAGAGACTCATAATAAATCACAAACTCGTAATCCTGCTGTTATTCTTCATCAGAGCAAAGGCTTTATTAAAGCTTTAGATGACAAACGGTTAGATTACAGAAGCGTATAGCACAGATCCTTATTACTATCCTAAACCCTTACATTTTGACAGCAAGTGATAAGGATCAATAGTACACAGTCAACTGTAACTTTATTAATAAACTTATCAGTTTAATCATAATTTTTCTAAAGAACTGTCTCAGCAATAGATTGAAGCTAATTTTACAATGTATTTAAGACAAGCAGCAAGAGGACACCACACATTTCCACATCCTCGGAAACTTACTTAGCAATCACTTTCATGTTCTGTTTTACATCAACATCACATTTCTGAGATAATTAATCATAATATTATTAATTATAATAATAATTAATCTACATATGTTTAAGAGTTTTATATGGAAGTGACAGTGAAATTTGCTAGCTTTCATCTAATGCTGGAATATAGGAATCAACAGCATTTCAATATGCATAGCTGGAAAGGTAATGGGAAAGACCAAAGGCTCCGCCGCTGTCACCACAAACTGTGTACTTCCCTTGGGATGCCAGACTGTTGATCTGAGGACAAAAGACAGAAGTAGAGAAGCGATTAAAAAGAAAGAAAGAATAAACAAACATCTATCTATCTATCTATCTATCTATCTATCTATGTACGGTAAATATATATTTGTCATGCCTCTGCTCGTTTGATGAATTCCTCGGTTGCGGCGGTCTCGTTTTCTCTCTGTCCACGCCAGGTCTTCAGAGCCGAGGCCTGCAGAGCTCTGCCGAACGAGAAGGAAAGAGCCCAGGGCTTCACCAGCGGGCAGTTATTGATGGCATTTAGGTTAATGGAGGCCTCTTCCTCACTTTGACCTCCTGAGAGAAAGGTCACCCCTGAAAGTGCAGGAAGTCTGTAATCACGCAGTTTCCAGACTCGTCTGTGAATTTGAAACCAGGTGTACAGTTTTTATTATATCCTTACCCGTGACAGCAGGTGGGACAGTACGCCGCAGAGCAGTGACTGTTGCCATGGCAACCTCCTCTGCACTGTATTTGGTTGGGCAGCTGTGTCCAGGGGTTACCATGTTGGGCTTGAGTAGTGTGCCTTCCAGATACACATGATGATCAAACATGGCTTTGTAGACCGCTGCAAGCACCTGGATCAATGACAGTGAATTGATTATGATTTCACTTTTCTAACTTTAGTTAGGTGTGTAATGTTGCTGTTTAAGCATAAACAACTTATATGCAAAGTTACAACGCTCAAAGTTTAAAGCAGGGAGATTGCTTTTAAAGAAATTGCTTTTTAAGCAACCCTGGTAGGGACTACACGACATTCCTCCCGGGTAAGTGACATCACCAACCCCAATATTTACATAAACCCCGCCCCCGGAACACGATTTATAGATTATCATGACAGTATGCTAATCAATGACTAGAAGATAATTACACATGAGCTATTTAAATTCATCAACCAACCATTCACAAATGTCCTGTTGCATTCTACATGTTGTCACTTCTTCTTGAGTCTCTTCATCATTGTCTGACTACGGTTTGAACATAAAAGTTTTTCAGTGCATGTGTGCGAGTGCACGCTGTGCCCTCTGTGCCACGAGCAGCAGCTCATTTGCAGGTTTGGAATGACATGTGAGTACTTGATAACATAATTTTCATTTTTGAGTGAACTATCCCTATAAAGAAGTACATCAAAAGTAAGAATAGTAACCAACCCTCTCTGTGACAAACTGGCAGCGCTTTAAATCATGGTCTCCATCAGGCAGGATCTCAGGTTCCACGATGGGTACAATCCCATGCTGGAAGAACAGTTGGGAACATAAACATTATGATCTTTAACATATTTCTATTTGTATTTTATAACTCTCAATTTCACCTCATTGACATTTACCTGCTGACAAATACTAGCATAGCGAGCAAGGACTTTCGCATTTTCTGTAATGCACAGGTTTGACGGGGAGCTATCACTGATTTTCATCACACAGCGCCACTTTGCAAAGTCAGCTCCATCCTTTTTATACTGAGCGCAGCGCTCTGAGAGTCCATCCAGACCTGTGGAGACAGTAGCGCTACATTTTTATTATGTTCAAATTCTGGGTATATTATCATATGTTCTGCCTCAAAATGAACCTAATTAGATTCAATACCTTTCACCAAAAAACAAATCATGTAAAACAGTAAACTTTTAACAATAATACTTCTCACACATTATATCCAAACAAAATTAACATGGTAACTATAAAAAAAAAAAAAAATGCGAATGATAAAAAAGTATTATGTACAGGTAAGTATAATATATGTGACCCTGGACCACAAAACCAGTCATATGGGTAATTTTTTTTAATTGATATTTATTCATCACCAGAAAGCTGATTAAATAAGCTTTCCATCGATGTGTGGTTTGTTAGGATAGGACAATATTTGGCTGAGATACAACTATTGAAAATCTGGAATCTGAGGGTGCAAAAAAAAAAAAAAAAACTTTGAGAAAATCGCCTTTAAGGTTGTCCATGCTGCATTCACTCACAAAAATAAATGTTTTATATTTACGGAAGGACATTTACAAAATATCTTCATGGAACATGATCTTTACTTAATATCCTAATGATTTTTGGCATAAAAGAAAAATCAATAATTTTGACCCATATTGTTGGCTATTGCCACAAATATACCCGTGCGACTTGTGACTGGTTTTGTGATCCAGGGTCATATATATATATATATATTTTAATTGCATTTAGCAATCAAACAGTAGCTCAAACAGTAGAGCATGACGCTAGCAAAAACCACATGCATGAACTGATAAAAATATATGCCTTCACCTCAGCATAATACTGTATATATTTTTTTCTTCCAAATATAAACATATAAATGTAAAAAAAAAAACTCACAGGGTAGTTGAGAATTTGACAAAACAAAATACATTAAAAACAATTTTTATTGTAGAAAATTGCAGGTCAATTTGTCACACAGTCACACAACTTCAAGAAATCAGCATTTCAACAAGAAAAAAAGAAAAGAAAATTCAATTGAATGAGCAGATATTCAGATCCAGAGAACGGATGTTTTTAATATACCTTGTGTAGTGGTCTCTCCATTAGTCCCTGGCAAGGGGACTACACCTTTGTCAACCTGTGAAGAAGGGCAAAAGGTTTTAACAAATATAATTTTTTTAATTCAGCTCATTGGCTTAAACGCACTGTCAGAAAAGAAATGGCAAAAACGGTATCTTTAGAAGCACAACAGCTTATCACAGGGGCAGTACCTTTAAGGCAAGGCAAGTTTATTTATATAGCACATTTCATACACAGTGGTAATTCAAAGTGCTTTACATAGAAGAAATTAAAATAATTACATAAATAATAAAAGAAATAAGAATAATTAAAACAGTTTAGAAAATAAAATACAGTGCAAACAGTCGGACGAACAGTGGCACAGTGCTCATTCAGTAAATGCAAAGCTAAACAGTGGTAATTCAAAGTGCTTTACATAGAAGAAATTTAAATAATCAAAAGAAATAAGAATAATTAAAACCCTATCTGAGATGGAAGTGATTGAGCAGGTTTGCGGTGCCACTGGACCTACAATCCAGGGACGTCCTCTGCTGGGGTGGTGTCTTACACCAGGCCCCCACAGAGCACGTTTCACTTTTGCTGTTTTAAACAAACAGCGAACCTCTATACTCGAGATAATCTTCACTCGCCTCGTCGGAGTGAAGCTCTCCCGTTCCCCTTCAAAATCTCTTCCAATCAGACAGCCCTAAAAATTTATAAAATCTTCCTGAATCACAGTTAAAGGACTAGTTCACCCAAAAATTGTAAAATTATCCCATAATTTACTCACCTTCAAGCCGTCCTAGGTGTATATGACTTTCTTCATTCACATGAACACAATCAGAGTTATATGAAATAATATTCTGGCTCTTCCCAGCTTAATAATGGCATAGTACAAGAGTTTTTGAAGCTCAGAAAAGCGGATCCATCCATCATAAAAGTAATCCATACGATTGCTTTGGGTTAATAAATGCCTTTGAAGAAGCAAAACGATGGGTTTTTGCAAGAAACTTTTTAAACTTTTTTAACTATAATCACTGGCTTCCAGCAACGGCCGTATTCGCATTTACAAGAGAGTCGAGTTCCGGTGGAAGGGTGACCTCTGACCTGACGTATGACGAAGGGAGTAGCGCAAGCGCAATGGAGAATTGACGAACGCAGAGCAAAACAAAATGCTTCTTTTTTTTTAAATGTTGGAGGATTTCGACATAAGAGAAGAGGAGCTTGAGTCTTCAGGTCAGAGGTCACCCTTCCGCCGGAACTCGACTCTCTCGTAAATGCGCGCACGGACGCGGGTCTTTATATTTTATAAAGTTTTAAATATGGATATTTTTCTTACAAAAACCTTTCGCTTCTTCAGAAGGCCTTTATTAACCCACTGGAGTCGTTTGGATTACTTTTATGATGGATGGATGCGCTTTTCTGAGCTTCTAAAACTCGGACACCATTCAATGCCATTATAAAGCTGGGAAGAGCCAGGATATTATTTAATGAAACTCTGATTGTGTTTGACTGAAAAAATAAAGTCATGTACACCTTGGATGGCTTGAGGGTGAGTTATGGGACAATTTTCATTTTTGGGTGAACTACTGGAGCGACTGTGTACCTTATCTACCCCTAACAGGTGCATCTTCATACCCATATGAATATTTTAGAGGTAAATATGGCAGAAAGTTGTCCTTTGAATGGCACTGCCTAAATGGCAAGCTGTTGTACCTCTAAAGATAGATAACATTTAAATACAAATAAATAGTTGGGATCGGGAAATGTTGCAAGCCAGATTCAAACAGCACCAAGGCTCAACATGTCAAAGCAAATTGCTTAGAGCTATGCCATAAACCCAGGTGAGGCTTCATACCTTGATCCCGATAGTGATGCCCTTGTCCTTTATCATCTTGACGAACGGGATGCCATCCTCAGAGTTCTGGTAGAGTGTTTCGTGGAAGAAGATCACTCCACCGATGCAGTTATCGATGCGGTCATCAGCGGTGAAGAGCACCTGACGGAAGAGACGGCGGTTCTCCTCGTTGTTCTCTACCCCTATCTGGTTCAAACGCTTCCCCATGCTGCCTGTTAGAACGTGCACACAACCAAAGTGAGTTCTTGCGGTTTTCTTTTGACGCGGGAATTTCTGTCGAATAACTGGAGTAAGTCCCACTAACCTATGGACTCGTCTGCAGCTAGGATGCCTTTCCCTGGTGACACTATACGCAAAGCTATCTCATGTAGCTCCTTCTTTTTCTCAGTGGTGAGGGGAGGAAACTGATGGGTCATCCTGATACAACCTGAGGATACAGTGAGAGTGAGTGAACACAACAAAACCAAAATGGGGTTTCATCATATATTGCCTTCCTGCTGAAGTCATCTAGGATTCATACGGTTCACATACACTGTAAGAAAATGTTTGTAGAAAGCAGATAATGTGCTGATAATCACCATTATCTTCTATGTTAAATTTATGGACATTTCCTTCAAACTTAAAACACAACACAATGCGTAATTCAAAATACATCTAACACTCTTAAGAATAAAGGTTTTCGTAATGATGTCATAGAAGAAGAATTTTTGGTTCCCCATAGAAACCTTCAGTGAACAGTTCTTAAAAGAAATGTGAAGAACATTTGAATAATCTAAAGAATCCTTTTCCACTATAAAGAACTTTTTTGTGCAATGGGAAAGTTACATGTTAAAGGCTTTACATGAAATGGCAATAAAGAATCTTAAAAGACCAGTGAAAAATCAATGCGGAAAAATTGGGCTCTAATTTGACAGACTTTTCTTAAGACTGTGGAAAACCTGGAAATATCAGGGAATTGTAAGAATTGTAAAAAAATTCTGGCCTAATATTGAAAAATAAATAAATAAAATTCTATTCTAGTCTATGCCCAAATTTAGAACATTAATCGGTTAGAAATTGGTCTCTGTAAGTTCAATCTCTAGAAAAGGATTTTTAAAAATCCTTTTCCAATAAAAATATTCTTGAAGATTTAACACACCTAAACCAGCTCCTAAACTAACCAACTATTCTGTACAGAAAAGCCCAGCATTCACTTTCACAAAAGCTTAACTGATATCACTCTTTGTTATCTGCAACCACAACTGAAGCATATACTATTTACAAGCAGAAACTACTCTCTTTATGAATAACTAAGTTGCCAAATTACTGCCAAATGTTATTTTAAGAGTTCAACTTCTTCTACTTGAAAACCTTTAAACCTTCAGTAGAAAGTAAGCACAATTACACATTTCTGCAGCATCTGGAAACTGATGATCATTATTCTCAGCATTCAAAAGCATTTTCTAAACAGCAACTCACTTTTTAGTAACTTTTTTTGCTCCACTGCAAATTTCACAAATAAATTGTTATCCAGAATGGTCAAGGCAGTAAATTCAACAGATGGAACGACAGCGATACTTACCAAGTCAGAGCAGACCGAAGAACTCAGACCAGAAGGGCTTTTTCCAACAGACGAGATGAGACGTGACTGATTCTTTAACAGTGGCAGTGTCCCAATTCTTTATGAAGGTGATATCCCAGAGGATGCTGACACTTGTAGGGCGGAGCTTAACGTCATGCCCTCATTAAGTTATTGGGGGAGGTGTTAAAGGCCACCAAAGGTTGCCCACCCGATCCCATTTCTCTAGCAGCATGTATTCTCATTATTTTACACACAATGAAATGCAATCTAACTAGATTTTTTAAACGGTGCAAAAGTTGCTAGGGTAGTGTGGGTTGTTGCCAGGGTGTTGCTAAGCTGTCCTGGGATGTTTCTAGGTTGTTCTGGGTAGCTAAATACTCAAAAGAGCCCAGATGAGGCTCGGATCCTTTCTTCAGTGCAAGTCTATGGATCTTTTTGCCCGTTTTATCGTATGCCAGGTGAAAATTGAGTCTGATCCCTATTGTAAGTCACATTTTTTGAGGTATCATTGTAACCTGTGTGCAGAAAGGTCTTCAAGGCAACATGTTTAAATTTAAAGGGGGTCTGTATTCCCGTCAATAATATAATTAGATCAAATATGCCTCAGGCAAATCCTCGAGTCAAGTCAGATGAGACTCCCATCATGCCCTTAGGAAAATGTTGGCAGTCACAGAGCGGCTGAGATTCAAGCATATATGTGTGATAAAAAAATGAGGTGGGGTCATGGCATAATTTCAAGTTCTATACAGGTGAGCAGAATTTTTAGATGACTTCATGATCTAGTTTTTCAAGGACAAAAAATGGAGTCAAAGTTTGGAGATTCAGTTTACCAACACGTTGATTTGTTTTGAAATGATGTGATTGACGCTTTTGGATCTAAAAGTGTCTCATTTATTCAGAACACATGTAATATGCATAGAAAAAGACAGACATTTTTAGGACCATGTCGTTCAATCTGAAAGCAATAAGATAACGTCGATAAAAATGGCAGGTTTAGAGGGATGCCCGATGTCTTACTATACATAAAGGACCGAACACATCTGAAGTAGACTCTCAGGAGAACTGTTAAGAGTTACGGATATTTTAAGCCAACTCTACTGGGGCTGTGATTTTTTTTCTCCCTGATACCTAATTAAAAACATTAATAATGATGCTTTATCTGGTGTTCAATTTTCAGCCCTATTAAGGCTGCTCCCATTTGGGTTTGTCATTGCGCTCACAAATAGGTCACACCAAAGTCTCGAAGTTGGAGAAATGTCTCCAGGTATCATTCGCCGATACATCATTTACCATTCTATCTTTTGAATTGTAATGACATGAAGTTCTACTTTCGTTTGGGAAATTCTATTTTTGGGATATATGTTGAGAATGATCTTTACAGTATGACTGAGAACTCATTTATATAATCAAAGCCAACTGCCAGTGAACAAAAATATCATTCAGCTACTTTTTACCATAATAATTGCACTAATACTAAATTGTATTGCAATTTACTGTATTATAGTATTGTATTGCACCGTTCATTCCATTGGACAGTACATTTCACATATTGTGTATTCCATAATATATTTCATTGTACATACATAACCTGTGTATATTGCATGCAATTTTACGTCCAAGCAACAGAACTATTATTTTGCAACTGGCAATATTGTGACTAAAAAGTTACTTAGTATTAGTATCTATAATTATTTGCCAGCATGGGTTAGTTTTATTTATCAGTCAGATTATCACACTTATAGTGTCCCAGTAAAGGGTAGCACTGTAACCGGTATAAATATATAAAATAAATGTAAAAATGAGGGAAGAAAAAAACCCAACAGTTCTATTATTATAAAAAATACTTCATTAGTAAAGGCAAAAATAGGCAAAATTGAGGTCAAAAATCTAATAAACTTTCTGCAAATTCAGATAAAAATAAATCTGATTATTAAATAGGTCTAAAACAACTCAGTAGTAATACTTGTCAATGAATGGCTAGTCACATCTTTATGGGTAAATTATCAAAAAATACTGTGACATTTTATCTTGTCTTTGGCAAAACGTTGCAAAGTTTGTTCATTTATGTTTTCATGGAGAACTGGTTCCGGTTGCGTTTATGTCAGTCCCAGCTGTGTCTTCATTTACCTCAATCTTCATCAAGGTAGGAGGCAAATCCACAAGGCTCGATGGAGAGTTCAGCAGGTCACACTCAAAATTCTGAAGCAGATCTGACGATAAACCTCGCATGGACCTTTCCGATCGCTCAGGATGATTCTTCAGCTCGAGGATCGGCTTGATGGGACGTCTCTGCAGCAGCTGGGAATCAAAGGACATGCCGCGGAAAAACTTCTGGCTTTGGAAGTGCTCCAGGCACCGTAAGCGACGCGTGGGGAACTTGCATAGAAGCTACATTTGGACAAAGTCACACAGAGTGTTTTAGGTTTGAGTATGTGCGTAAATTCAGAACGGAACTGAGGATCCCTGAATTTTACAATTCAATTCCCGAATTTGATTTAAAGGAAGTAGAATTAAAATTAAAATAAATTCATATAAATGCTGCAAGGGTATTTTTTAATTATACATTTTCAGTATGAATTACCCATAAATTATATCCTATATATATATTATTTATACCCATAAAAATCAGATTATATTAATTATACTTCTTTTTTACATTTATTTATATTTTAAACATACAATATATATATATATATATATATATATATATATATATTAGGGCTGTCAAAAGATGAATCACGATTAATCACATCCAAAATAAAAGTCTGTGTTTGCATAATATATGTGTGTGTACTGTGTATAATTATTATGTATAAATACACACACATTCATGTATATATTTAAGAAATATTTGCATGTATATACTGTATATACATTTATATCATTTATATTATATATAAATATGTTAATATAAATATATATGAACATAAATATAAATATAACCAATTTTTCTTAAATATATGATTGTGTGTGTTTTTATATAAATAATTGTACACAGTACACACACATATATTATGTAAACACAAACTTTTATTTTGGATGTGATTAATCGGTATTAATCTTTTGACAGCCCTACTATATATATATATATATTATTGACGTCTAATACATAATGCAAAAATAACAATGCAACATATACTGTATATAATCATAATGGATGTCACCTCTATGAGCAGAAAGGCCAGAGCTGGACTGAGGTTTGCAGGCATGTCGTATGAATGCTCACTGACCCTGTTCATCATACTACAGTGGTCTGGTTCCGCAGGCAAAGGAAACTAAAAAAAATCACAATAATAAAGAAAAGGCTCAGACGGTCTGAATAAGCAGCCTGTAGCGCTTTCTAAACATCGTCACTGAGATCTGCACTTTTTTCCAGTGACACATTCATCAAGTATAATGCTCATCTTGTAATATGGCCTCTGGATATGTCTTACCCCTCCAGTGGCTAAAGCGTAGATAAGAATACCAAGAGACCACCAGTCTGCAGCATGGCTGTACGGGCCCCCGCTCAGGACTTCAGGAGCTGTTTAATGACCAGATCGTGTAATTAAATGTCCGTTTTTAGAGAAATAGCTCAGTTGCTTCGAGCTATACATGTCTTTAGTTACTGCCAGATATACTTGATGGTAAACACAGTCTTACTATGGAAATCCTATCCTGTTTAAAACGAGTTGAGATTCCAGCCTCACCCATGTACTGTATTGTGCCACAGATAGTAAATGCTCTATCCCCTCGCTCAAGGCGGCGAGACAGCCCAAAATCAGTCAAGCGGACGTGACCTAAATGAGACAGCGTTAATATTTCTATTCCAGTATTCCCTTTACTAAAAGATAAAAGAGTTGAGATTGACATCTTAAAACAATACAAAGACACATATGATCATTTTCTTGCTATATGTGAAAATTCTATCTGTCTATCTTTATGTCTTTATGTCTATATGTATGTATGTATTTATGTACATATCTATCTATCTATCTATCTATCTATCTATCTATCTATCTATCTATCTATCTATCTATCTATCTATCTATCTATCTATCTATCTATCTATCTATCTATCTATCTATCTATCTATCTATCGTATCTATCTATCTATCTTCTATCTATCTATCTATCTATCTATCTATCTATCTATCTATCTATCTATCTATCTATCTATCTATCTATCTATCTATCTATCTATCTATCTATCTATGTATATCTATCGAGGAGACAGAACATGTTTAACAATAACCAACGATATTGTACAAATGTACAAATATTATGGTGGTGCATGGCTGTCACTGATGTTTACCATAATGCTGCAGTCTGGATCAGCTTTACCTTTATCAGTCAGAAGGATATTCTCCATCTGTTTAAGAAAAAGAAAAAAAAATCAGAGCATTTTATAGGGCTGAATACAAACGTTTATCAACTTCAATCACTTATTTATATTTAGTTATATTTTTAAACACAGAGTGGTCACATCTAAACATTTGTATATTCCTTGTTCATGTTCGATGTTCAACTTGAGACAGCTTTCTGTCAGAAACCAGAATACATAAACATAGCAGTCAAACTAAATAAACAAGTACTGTACGGTATTGTAATACCTTCACATCCCTGTGTATTATTCCGAAGTCGTGCAAAAATCCTGGAAAGGAAAAAAGTGTGGTAGCATATTACTTTGACTGTCATTGATACGAATCTACAACACCAGTGAGTGAAAAAGACTCAAGACTAAACATGTTAGATTATTTAAATACAAATGAAAAGCACAAACACTCACCCAAGGCAGAGCCCAATTCAGCAGCAAACACGCGGACATCTCTCTCATCAAACCGGCCCTTCAGTGTCCAGTAAGTGTACAGGTCTCCAGTGCTGCAGTAATCACACACTGAAGACAAACACACACATAAGAGATGAGAAAGACAATGTCACAGTAGACTGAGTGGCCTGACCTTGAGGCCACCTATTATAGATCAAACTCTAAAGGGACTTCATTCAAGCATGATATGAACTGGAGCAGTATTTTTGAGTATAATCACAAGCCAGTGACACAATTTCAGTCTGTCACAGGGTCACGGAGGGAGACTTTGGAAAGGAAGAAGACAAAAATCAATGATTAAGTCTCCTGGCTTGCCCTGGCTGGTGAACGGATGTGGAGAGAAGAACATGGGGCAAAAGGGTTTAACAAAAACACATCGAACGAAACAGATCAATCACATGGAAAAGGACAAAATCAAATACAATCAAGTAGAGCATTGGGCAGATCTTTCAATACACATTCATAACCAATTATTTTCTACAGGATTATATATATACAGGATTAATTGTTTTCATATCTCTGGAAAATGTATTATATGTAGTAAATAATTTGGTATTTTACTTAACTTTTTATATATAAATATGAATATGTATTTTATACTTTTTACAACTCATTATATGTAATTGTGATTGTGCGATGATTTTGTGTACAGAGTACAGATAGATGTTAAACTTGAAGAGAAACATTTAATCATTTTAATAATTTAAGAAATGTAATAAAAATTTATTTGAATAGCATCCATAAAACCCTAAGTGAACAAGCTAAAGACGACTGTGTTATTGAAAGGTAAAATAAAACACTTAAAGGGGCTATATGTAGGAATTTCCATGTGGTAATGGATTTTTTTATTGCCAATGTGTTAACAGATAGTAACAAAACTTAAAAGACGAGACCTTCCCAGACTTTCTAGTTCGTCTATGAAAGCCTGTAGAAAGATTTTTATGTGAAGGCCTCGGGGCATTTTTTGCTGGGAAAAATTTAAAGGATGAGACATTTATGCTCTCCCGAGAGCATCACTTCCGTTCAATGACACGTGAAATGAATGTTTATACAATGTTCAGGAAAATGCAGAAAAAAACATTCTGCACTATAATGTCATTGTGTCATGCAAAGAAAATGGGTTCATTCAAGCTATACCCTCACATAGCCAGATATTCTAGTCTATCTCTGATATTTACGTTATAATCAGACTATCATATCTGTCATTTTAATTATGTTCTTTGTTGATATGATGTTGGTGAATTGCAGAGCTGGTGAAAACATATCCACATCATCCTCGCTACGATCAGATGCTTCCTTAACTGCTGCTTTCTCACCACTGCCGTTTTTGTTGTTGTTGTTTTTTGGGGGATAGTTCACCAAAAAAAAAAAAATTCTGTCATCATTTACTCACCCTCATGTTGTTCCAAACTTGCATGAGTTTCTTTCTTCTGTTCCACACAAAATAAGATATTTTGAAGAATATGGGTAACCAAACTGTTGATGGGCCCCATTGACTTCAATAGTATTTGTCTTTCTACTATGCAAGTCAATGGGGCCTTGTTTGGTTGTCCATATTCTTCAAAATATATTTTCTTAAGTGTTCAACAGAAGAAATAAACTCATACAGGTTTGGAACAAAATGAGGGTGATGAGGCCTAAATGATGACAGGATTTGTATTTTTGGGTGAACTATCCCTTTGAGTTATTGGCTGCAGTTCACTTAACAGCCACCGGTGTCACTAATAACAAGAGTTTCTGAATTCTACACGAAGCCTCTTTAATTTCTTTTCAGTAGAATAAAATGATTGCTATTAATGGCATGATTTCTAAGCAGTCTTTAGAAAGCAGAATGAAAAATGAAATATTGTATGTGGTGTGACTCACTGATGAAGAGATTGCTCTGGCTCTGCCAACAGTCCCGGAGACTGAGGAGGAAAGGATGCCTGACTTGTCGCTACAATGTAACAGTTGACAACACAAAATGAGATGGACATGAGTGCAGGCGCTGAGAGGACATGAGAGTAAACTCTAATGGAATGAACAAAACAATTGAAGTATGTAATATGTGCATGCTTATAGGCTATTGACTGAGAGGAAGTCAGTGTTGTCCGTGTATCACTGGCCCGGTTAGAACCAGATCAGACGAGCCGTAGCCGACACAGACGCAGCGGCGCAGTGTGACTCACTTGAATTATAACCTCCTCTTTGGACTGCTGGAGGACTCCATGTCTCAAAACATCAGCCTTGGGTAAAACCTAACCAACAGTGACACAAGAAATTCTGAAGTGAAGAAGGCGCAGTGTACCAAACACATCACATTTTTAAAAATGAAATAGAATGATAGAGAATTTAGAACAAGGCATGAAAAACATCACCTTAATAGCATAGGTCTCATCTTTAGACAGATCCTTCACCTTCAGGATTGGACCAAACGAACCTTTAGCTATAAAACCAAGAATCTGAGAAAAGAATCGTTACAAAAAAAAAGAAAGAAAAAAAAATCCCAGTATTTAAAGGTTCCCCTTGTGAAAAGGAAGAGCACTTAATTGTATTGAATGTGAAAATCTTAAAATCAAATCTTAAAAGTATATTTTTTGACAACTGCACTTGAAGACAGTATAATATTAATGAAATAAAAGCCCACTTAAGTGTACAGAGAGTACACTTTCATGACTATTTAATCACATTTTTATTTTTACAAACTATTTTATCAAACATAAAAGTTTGTGTATACACACACACACACACACACACACAAACACACACACACACACACACACACACACACACACACACACACACACACACACACACACACACACACACACACACACACACACACACACACACACACACACACACACACACACACACAGTGTTCAAGTTCAAAGTGTGATACATTTTCATTTAATTTCAATCAACAATTAAGTGTCCAAAGCATTATATTCAGTTTTCTCTTAAGTCTATCCTTTAAAAGTACTGTATATTATTTCTGAAATAACTACTATTTTTAAAAGTATGCTAAACAAGAGACAGTTGACACATCATTATAAATGGGAATCATTTAATCACCCTTATGTCATTCGAAACCTGTATGAATGTTTCATCTGTGGACTTTCATTCTTCAAAATGTCTCTTTTTGTGTTCCACAGAGCATAGTCATATGGGTTTGAAACAACAAGAGGATTTTTCTTTTTGGGTGTCACATTTTTAAAGGATTTTATGATGACTATTCCATATATAACTACCTGTAAATGCATGTGTCCAGTAAACCTGTGCGGGAATTCTGGCAGGAAAATGGAAATAAAGCCCGGCAGTGTCCACTCTAGACGAGGCCCCTCAGGGTTTGCGTCTGAGGGCCGGGATTGCTCAGAGATGGGGTATTCTCTGTGCGGGATGCTGTGATGAACAAGCGGAGCCGAGAGAGACAGGAAGCCCTGATGACATGACAGGGATCTCCTCTTCACCAGGGATGATGATGATGATGATGATGATGATGCCTGGAGTGAAGAGGACATTACTGATAAACAACTGTACAACTGTAACATATAATGCTTAACAGATCAGTAGCTGGTGTGCATTTAAACAAATGCAATGGTCCCGAAAAGAGTGATAGTGCATTATAAAGCAAAATATAGAATCAAGTGGCATTTCAAAACCGCAGTGAATGTGATAAACTCTTATAGGCTAGTCTGCAGTGAAATAAATTGTTGGACCAAATTGCATGTATGACAATACTCAAATGAAAGTTTAGTAGACATGTTTTCAGTATTTTCTACGTTTCTACATAGTTTTTTTTTTTTAATGAACTAATAAACGGTGAATCATTGTGTAATGTTATGTTACTGTAATTTGTGCGTATAACGACATGATCGTCAATATCATCCGGTGTGGTACCATGGAACTATCGATACCAATAAAGAACCTTTATATTTAAGAGTGTATGCCATTATTATCAACATCCTCTTGTAAACCATTATCATAAAAGTAAACACATTTAATTAAATAACACATACAGCCGCAGGTGTCAATGTAATCGGAATATAATTTTGCCTCATGAAATTGATATTTTAGGTTCTATTTTAGACCCACGAAACTGCAAAGCACGATCAATATTTATATCAGACCGATGTAACTGTGTACACCCTGACTTATTGTACAAACTATTAGCCTACTTTATTATTCGTCGATAGGAGTTGTGAAGAGTAGTAAACACTCTTACCTTATTTTTACTCCCGTCGCCGCCCATCACATTTTATAAACAATAAATAAACGACTTGCGATCTTCTTTAAAAACAAACCTATTTTCACACAGAAGTCCGTCAATTGAACCCCATGTCAGTTCTTTATATCATCTTCTTTTCTTTCCCACACAAAATAACGCTGTTTTAATAAGCGCATTAGTCGGTATCCAAACCTTTGATACACACGTGGGAGCGCCGCCTACTCATTAATATTAACATATAAACAACGATCACGTTACAGCAATGCACTTCATCATGCATCAGAAACGTCATAATCGATTGATTACGTAACTCACATACGGACGTAACCTTTTTTTCTAGTGGCATCTAATGTCCAGTGGAAAATCAATGTATTTGTAATAATGTACTGAACGATAAAATACTTAAATCAAATTCTGGTAGCTACACAGACTATAATATCTTATACTAGTAGATAGCCTACTATTATTTTCTGTTTACTTCAGTTCAGTCTGTTTAAGAAATTCTAAAAATTCAAGCTTTATTTCTTTAACACATGGTTAACTGTTTTAAAGAATCCTTATTATTGATGCTTACTTATTATAACAGATTATTGATTACTTAAATAATATATATATAAATTTTTTTTTACATCAAAGCTTTATATAAATAAACAATTACTAGCAATCCAGAAACAAATGGTTTAAAATAAGTTTGAAGAGCTCATTGGGGCCTGCTTTTATTTTATTGACAAATATTAATTTACATGCTCAGTGACATTGAATACCTCCCATTATTTGTACAAAGAACAATACAAGAATCATTGCCTGACACAGTGGGGGGAAGAAAATCGAAATATAGTGCTCATTTTTAAACATTCAAGCTGAAATAAGATTTCACTTTCGAAGCTGACAAGCAAAAATCAGCAGCATCTGAAGACATTATTGAAAATGATACAGAAGATAACCACAGATACAAAAATATCAGAAAATACTTTGTGTAAAAAGTGCCATAGTGTTAAAATTACAAAGTATTAATCAGACAGGCTGCAAAAATGGCATAAAACAAGATGCTTCCCATAACATCCGAAAACCCAACTGCTCTACAAAGCAGAAGATCCTCAGTCCATTTGCTTTTGTATTGCACCATGTAGTTTAGTACAGGAAAACATTGGTCAACAAACTAATGTCAAGTACAATTTAATCTTGAGCTCAAATGGGGACAAATTCTTGATTTTTTGGCTATTTCACTAAACATGGGTTTCCAATATATATGAATTTCAGATTCTTCTTGCTCGTCCGCGTGGCTCAAGATTCTGCCCAACAAACACAAGTATCTCCTGATCCAGCAGGAGAGGCGTTACAATGCTCAAAACACAAAACGGAGATAACGGAAAGATAAACTGTTGAATTGTGGGACACAGTCTTGAGCTGCGAGGATGTGATCTAATTTAATAAAGATAGTTTAATCCTGTATGTAGATCATTGAAACGTGTTGAAATGATTTATGGCACAACAGGAGCACATAAAAACAATGTTAGGTGTACAGCACTCATATTAGACAGTAGAATGACAATCTCATCTTCTCATTGCCAGCAGTCACGGCTTGAACATGGCGCTGGTTTTCGTGTCCACACCCAGCGCGGACGTTTAAAGGCACCACTGGTGAAGATGAGAGGAACCTCGGAGTCGGACTTGATTTGTTTATCATAGTTCCCACCCCTTTTCCCCACTGACGGGGACTCGGTAAGGTACAGCAGTGCTTCTTCAAGACGTGAAGGAGCTTCACTTGCGGCGACTGAAGATGCTCTTTTTGCTGGAGCTCCTGTCGGCGGAGCTGAAGCCGATCAAAAGTCTTGCCTTCTCGTCCTCCACCTGCTGCTGGAGGCTGCTGTCTGCTTTCCCATCCGCAGCTTTACCTCGAGACTCGGAGCCTGAGGCTGGTTTCAACCGTAGCTTCTCCTTTATCATCTATTTATTTTGGGATGGAAGTAAAGCGGAATTTGAACTCTACTACAACTGCACTCTCGTATGTACTGCATTTAAACGTTGAGGTGTTCGAGAGGGATTACCTGTGCGACCAGAGCCTTACGACTGTCTCTCTTCACAGCCATCGCGAAGTCCAGCCAGGTCCAGGTGTTGTTGTGATACTCCAAACAGGGCAGAACCAGATTCAGATCCTTCCAGTCTACACTGCTCTTCTCTCCCTACAGATACACCACAAGAGGAACGCATAATCACACTAGGGAATGTGAATATTAATATATATTTGCAATGCTGTTCCTTTGAATTTTCTATTTAACAAAAAAAAAAAGGAAAAAAATGCATCAGTCTTCACATAAATATTAAGCGCACAAATGCTTTCAAGACTGATAATAATAAGAAATGTTTCTTGAGTACCAAATCAGCATATTAGAATGATTTCTGAAAGATCATGTAATGCTGAAGAAAATTTGGGTATCGTTTGAATTTTAGCGATTCGGAAACTCAAGCATGATTGCTTGACGTGCGAGAACCAATGAGGTTCATTCTTGTGTGTTACGCAGCACGTTTGTACGGAGCTGCGTAAAATAAGTCAATGCTTTTGCGTTCAATAGTTAGTTTGCAAAACATTTGCGTTCACCCGAGAAACTGTTCGCTCGCAAAACCTTTTGAGCTCTTTGTGAGCGAACGCAAAGTTTCTCTCCTGTACAATTCTGTCGGATCCAAATATGGTAATTTCCTTTTTATCAGCAACTAATCGTGAAAGTAAAAGGGGGGATTTAACTCTAAATGCGCAATCTCATTGGCTGATATAAATCTTTAAAGCCCGTTTTCTCAAAATGACTTTTCGCTCATACTCCAAGTCTGAAATCTCCACTTCAGTAGCACCTATATACACCAACCTTTCCAGTCTTGTACCCAGTTATATTATGAAGACATTTACAGAGGGATTTGTAAATATATTATTCCTAGCCTGATTTATATAACATTTTATTCCAAAAAACAATCAATTTAAGGCTATTGACAGTATATTCTGATTTTCAGGATAACAAAAGTAGATATCCATAAATCCCTCAGTAATTTTTTTCCCAACTAATATGTGAACACAATGGAAACATAATTTTGAACCTGGCTTTATCCAATACTCAGATTTCGTTTTTAAAAATATATTCAAATTAGCGCATATTTAATTAGCTAATGCCTAATTTGTATATTTAAACATTAAATTACAGAAAACTTGTAATACATTTTTTTCTCATCTTAATGTAGGTAATCAACTGAGAAAGTTTCATGGTGAAATCTGCTAGTTACAATTTTTACCCTATTCACCTGTAGTGTCTCGCCTTAAATGACAGAAGTTTCATTTTTGTGTGAACTAACAATCTCTTTTAAGGTAAGTCTTTTAAAAACATTATAATAATAGCCAGGACCAACCTTGTAACTAACGCAGAGGGGAACCTGAGGAATCTTGATGTAGATGAAAGAATTATTCATGGCTGCTCTCTCTTTCATCTTATCAATGTCATCAACAGGATGCTGAATGGGGGAGATTAGATAACTTAATTATCGTTCATAAGTAGACACTTTAACTGTCATCTCTTTAAAATAAAAAATACCTCAGGTACTTTACGAAAAGACCTCCTGACTCCAGCGGTTCGATTCAACCCTTGTGTGACCCCTTTCCCGGGTCCAAGCCCTCCTATGGAGTCTTCAGAGAGCTGCCTGGGTTTCACGACACCTGTGATTCAAGAAGAAAATAAGCCTTAAGGCCGTTTCGCACAAAACAAGTTTTTGCTGTTAAGAACACAGGTCAGTGGAACAAAAAAAACAAAAAAGTGCAAGGTCTAGTTTTATTTAAAAGATTAACTTCTTTTAATTTGAGCTCCACGCTTTTAGAACGCCATGTGACGCTGCAAAAGAGATGCTAGCGCGACGACGGTCAAACAGGTCTGTCTAGCCGCGGGTATTTACATTGAAGAATAATAGAAAAGAAGTGTAGTGGAATGGAAAAAACATGTTCTGTGTGATCGGCCCCTCCACAACTCCACAACGTGCACGAAAGTCACCCTGAAGCAATATCAGATACAAAACACTTCAATGTCAAAGGAGCAATGAGCTTTTAATAGCCAAGAATGGGCCATCAGTGTGGCATAACATCAGCAGACAGCAATCTAATACCCTCACAGGAGTACAGAGGGGGGAAAAAGAGAAATGGAGGAAAAAGAATCGATGTAAACTGATATTGATCGGGATGGGACAAGCTATTGATGTCAGTACAGCGAGTGCAGAGAGTGGTTAAAACAGGAATGTAAAGAAAAAGAGTGTATCGGTTCACCAGAAACAGAACGGCGTAGAACCGTGATACTTAAATTGACTTAAATACGGCTTTCCAAGAGGATCTGCTTTTTTTTTTCCTCTCCAGTTCTTATACTTACAACTGAATTCTAATGATTTAGATTGTTTTCAAGATATCTGCATATGATATAGGTGAACATTGTTGAGCATCACAACAGGGATACTCGTATGCTCATGGCAAGAAAGAAAAGTTCACAAACCTGTGGTAACCATTCTGAACTTGTCTTCCTCATCCCCAACTTCCTCCTCTTCCACATTTCTTCCGGGGAAGAAAAAACCCATCATCCTCTTGAAGAACTGGTACATGAGCTGAATGGTGAGTGGTACCACATTTACCTACACATGAAAACATCTGTCAGAAAGAAGAGGACAGCTATATATGTGTGATTAAGATCCTCCAGTGTTATGATGTAAACACTGGATTTCATGGTAGTGACCTCAAAGTGCTCTTTGACGGAAATCCCTCCAACCGGGGGGCGGACCTTACTGAAGATGCGTAGGGCAAGCTGGCGTCCTGATTGGCAGGGGCTCTGAGGACGCAGGACCACCTACAACACAGAAGATTAGCACAATTACACTTACACAGTCCCCACTTGACTGAAGAAGTTGTATTTGTTTAGATGCAAACCATGAAACAAAGGAAAACATGGACATGGTTACATACCCAAAATGACTGGACGAATGTAAAAATATAAAATGAAAAGACAAACGATGTAACTGTGGAAGGCAATGCCATTAGCCTGGAATATCAAACTACAAGGGAGAATGCAGGTGAATTTTGTCCAAACAGGAACGTAAAAGTCTCTGAGCTGGCATGTCTGGATGAGGATGAAGGTGTTGGACTAACAAACATAGGATTTTACCCACTCCATACATACCCTTACATGCTGCACAAGAGAAACCAAGCAAAGTTATAAGATTAACAAATAGAAGAGATGTGTACAATGCTAAAATGAACTTGTCGCGGGCTGTCTGAATGAGTGGTTTACTAAACAATAGGGGTGTGACTGGATCTCACGCCACGAGATCTCGCGATATTAAGATGTGACGATATTGAACAGCTGTCTCAAGATATCAAGTTGACTGAGTTGACCTTTTACAGTGCTTGCAGGGCTGTCACCTCTCATACATTCAGTGTCAGACTCTCGCAATTGACGCAAAAAACTTCGCAAAGCAAAGAGGACATGGACAACGAGCCAACAGACAGGACGGAGCAGGTTCATTTTTATATGAAAAAGCCTCAGCTTCCAAATACTGTCAGTAAATCTTTCAGTCGAATAAAAGACTATTTTTCCAGTCATATATTTTGTCACTGAAGATTTCTTAAAAATAGTTCAAATAGTCTCGTGAACCCAATATCATGTATGGTCTCGTGAGCTAAGGTTATCGTCACACCCCTACAAAATACAGATCCAACATGTTTCTTACAGTATAGGCACCATTATAGTGGATTATAATATCAGGAACATTAAATGTATTGTATACAATTTTCTAACAATAATTAATATGATAAATAATCTCAATGTTACATGCAACCTTAAAATATTAGTCATAAAATGCTCTAGATAAACCAAAGTGGACCTCTAACTAATTGACTAGTTAGTTGTTGGACAACTAATAATTTAAACTAGATGACAGTCAGGCAACAGGACAGTTGATAAAAGTCGATAGAATACAGCTAACATAACATTTTAACTGTAATATTTAAGGTATCACCTAATCTTTAACTAATTGTCTATTTGCTCTCTAATTGACTAGTTGGTTGTTAGACCACTAATAGCCTACATTATGTTACCGTCAGGGGAGAGGGCAGTCAAGTCTATGAGTTGTCAAACTAGAATATTGTTAGCATGATACCTTAAATATTAGAGCTTAAATGGTAATTAATTGTTTAGTTGACCTCCTCCAACTGATCGACTAGTTGACTGTTGGACAATTAGAAGACCGTCCTGCTCCCTCCCTAAAAAATGGCACCAAATAAAAATGTGCAGAGCCCCCTATGCAGGCTTCAGTTCTTATTCAAGACTGTATTTATGGGTGTCAAAAAACACACAGAAACATTTCCAGAACTTAGAGATCAATAACAGCAGATTTACAACGACACATCTGAAATAATGTCATGTTATTCTCATATTTCAACTAAGCCCTCTTGGACATCCAGTGGGAATCATTAAGCAGCTGTACCTTGTACACAGCATTGGGAAGCAGGTTATTCATTATGAACCAGCCCAATTCCAGGAGATGCTCTGCTGTGTCATCAGACTTATTCAACTGTGGAAGAGAACATCCCAATCATAATCAATAAGAGATATGTAGCCAATCATGCACAGTCACATACATAGTAGCTAACATTTTGCCAAAGATTAGCAAAGAAAATTCAGCAACTTCAACTAAAACCTCTAAATTATGAGTCCTTGCAGACTTACCTTGCTGTACATGAACCTCTGCAGTTCAAGCTCAGCAATCCCCAACTGTCCATCTTCTTCCGTGAGACACCAGCGGGCCTGAGCAAAGTAGATCTCTGTACGACGTGCAACGCTAACGTCTTCTGGGGGTTTCCGCAGCTCTAGTTTGTTTGCCCTTTGCAGTTGGAAGTCCTTAAAACACCTGAGAGGGAGATTTATTATAGAGGGACTTTGATACATCTAAACATTTTAATCTTATATTGCTAATGAATGATCAATTGCAAAAATTGTAATGGTGACCAACCGGATGAGGATATTGAGTTCCTCGCTCTTCATCTGCATGTCTGTCTTCTCTTGGTTGAGCTGATTCTGCAGGCGCAGGTTGATGTCTGACAGCTCGTCTCCCCTGAACTCCTCTGATTGGGACTGTATGGAGTCAGATCAAAGGTCATTATGCATGAACCTCAGAGTAGTTTGGAGGACATGATCTTAAATGGAAAGCTGTGCGGATGAACTGAACACACTAGAACGCAGATGTAAACTAACCCTCATGTTGGAGTAAATCTGTTTCTCCAGGCACCGGATCAGAGCCAAATGCTGACGTACTGCTTCCTGAAGGTGCAAGATACTGCTACGCTGTTCCTCAGGGTTGCTGGAGATCTCCAGCTGGAAACGCACACGCTGCTTCCTCTCGCTGTGCTCCTAAATAAAGAAAAAGATCTAGCCAATCAGCACCAAACAACTCATTCCAAAATTGGTTTTCAGACAATTACAGACAATTCGAACCTTGCGTCGGGGTTCCACATGGAGAAGCAAGTTATTAAATATGTCCAGGATCATGGAGTACTGCACTGGATTGGTGGAAATCTCCAAGTCATTGTGGATGAGGGTGAAGGTGTCAACCGCACCTGATATGACCAGAACAAAACAATAATATAGCTCTGACCAAACAACTTACAGATTCTTAAGCCAGTTTCTGTTTCGCTTGAGGTCACATACCAGCCTGTTTCTTTAAAAGGTCTTCCTTCTCGTGGCGGTCACTGATGTCTGGTGGTTTGATGGAGGTGGCCAGTTCAGGGTCAATGTCGTGGCTGTACCCAATGTAGTACATGCGACAGCTACAGCGAGAGATGATACGCTGGACCTGCTGGGTCTCCTGCACCTGGGACGGCTGGTTCCAGTCTAAATCAGAGCAAAAGGAAATAGTTAAAAAAAAACACTAGACTGTGGATGCTGATAGGACATGCAAGAGTCACCAGTCACCACCACAAGGATGAGAGATGGCCCAATTGTAGGAAAATGAATGGGAGAAATCGTAACTCTCAATGGCCCTGACCCAAATGAAATCCAAAGCCCTCATTTTCTTCCTCCAAGTCCACATGTTTGTTATGCAATGTCGCTTTAATAGTCAGGTAGAAATCTGCTGTGGAGCTTATTACAATACAGGCTTGGCAGATGTGCACATCGAGGGCACATAGTGATCGCAGAGGGGGCCCTCGTGAGCATCCTTCTGAAGTCTAAGATGACACCTTATGTTATTGTGTAGTTAACAGACACGGGTATGTGGCTGCCTTTGTAAGTCCATAAAGCTGGAAGCGCACATGAAGTGTGCCATTTGTGATGGCTAATATGGCAGCTGTAGGAATGAAAGTCCAGGGGGCATTACCAAAATGGCTATTGAGTGACTTGCTTTAAAAGGTTTTTGGTGGTTCTGAGTGTTATTTAACAAACTGGTATGTTAATCTGCTATGCTAGTTCCAGGGTATTCTAAGCAGTTGTTAGGGCATTATGAGGTGGTCAACACCCCAAGAGTTAAATGCAGCTAAAGGGCAACTAGTATGCTTTTTTGAGTTTACCTCTCCTTTAGAGCAGGGGTAGCCACTAACCAACCCTGCTTCTGGAGGGCTACCTTCTTGCAGAATTCAATTCCAACCCTGCTCCAGCACACTTACCGGTTATACACTGAACACTTTGATTAGCTGGTTCAGGTGTGTTTGGTTAGGGTTGGAGCTCAAATCTGCCAGATGGTAGCCCTCAAGGAGCAAAGTTAGAGACCCCTGCTTTGGTGTGTGATGTTAGTGCATGTAAACAATCTGCAAAGTTACAAAGCCCACACCAAATGATTGTACCCCTGCCATTATTTCCTTGTCATGCCCATGTTTTACATTTGCGGAATGGCCACCTACTGGCTTCTTTGGCTTACTGTCAAAGAACAGTTTGGAAAGTGATTTGTACGTTTTGTTTTTGTTTTTTCATTGCAAGGGCTAAAATAAAAAATAAAACCCCCACATTGTATGGACTTCCAATATTGACAAAATAGTTAACATGGATATAATACTGTTTACAGCTGCTCATGGAGCTAATACATGATTATGGTAAGGGCCATTACATATCCAACACACACTCTAAACAGTCGATTTTTCAGAAAGGCTGGCTTTACAGATAACAACCAAAACAGAGCATTTCAGGCAGAGGGTGAAAAGAGGTGATGCAGCGATTTACAGTATGAGAAAAAATAACGTGTTTTGATGTGTGCAGTCTAAAAATATAATTATGAACATAATATCAACACTTAAAAATGGCGCACCTGTGGTGGTGCTGACCATGCCTCCAACAGCCTGGCCACTCTCCATCAGCTCCTGCACTGAGTCCAGGTTCCTCTGCCTGTGCTCCTCAATGTTCTTCACCTGTAGGTCCACAAAAAAGGATTTGACTGCTGTAACACAATGCTTTGTCAGTCATAAATTGTATTAGAGTGATGTCTGGACTTCTGAACTCACCTCCAGCCACAGCTGCCAGTCTTCTTGTTCAGAGGGGTTTTGCTCCATGGTTGCGAAATACTGCATACCATCCAGCAGGCACGTCCAGGTGGTCTTCTGCTTGAGTGTGTCGCTGTACCAAGCGGGATGGTGTTCACATTGCAGTAGTTGTGCCTTGGCGGCAGATACCAGCACACAGCCGGCAGTCTCTGTGCCTCGCAGCATCATCTAAACGCCGTGCACATGGGAAGACGTTTAGATCTGCTAAAACAGTATCTTGTGCTATAGGTTACCGCTCTTAGAATTCATACCTGACAGTTGACGAGCTCTATGAACCAGTTGCGGTTGTAAACGTCATCGGTTTGGCACGCGGCAATGCCACAGAGCTGGTCGCACACTCCCGCGTCCTCTTCGGAGAAGACCACAAACTTATCAGTCTCCTCGATAAGCTTCTGCAGCATGGAGGTTCCTAAAAGGATCACAGAAACAGATCAACTGGGTTAAAGCAAACCTAGGTAGACTGAAGAATCGCTAGTTTAGAAACGTATTTGTTAGTCCTGAATAATAAAACCTCACAAATGAGCAACAATATGCACCAGATTTTGGGCCGACAATCAAAAGAAGGGACTACCTTCATTCTGACTTTTCTCTGGGCGGGTGGTTGTGGTGATGACTGGTGTAGTGGGAGCAGTGTTTGAGGAGTAGCTGGACATGGAGCGCTTTAGCTTTTTCATCTGCACCTGGGTGTCGATTCGCAGACCCTTCAGAGCCTCAGTGGAGAGGTTCCTCTTCAGCACAGCTGCTTTCTTATAGCCATCATACAACCCAAAGGCAATGTTCCTGTTGGTGGTGGTCCAAGAGGCCCGCAAGTCCACTAAACACAACTTGTGCGTGTATGAAGCATTGGTCTCGTCTTTTGAGTTCCCCTCCTGAGACAATTTAAGCAGTGATATAGATTGATATTAGTCTGTCAATAAAGGCCTACTTACATTGAGGACACATTTATGCCACAAACTTCATCTGGGAAAATTTGAGTGATATTTTATATAATACATAGTGAAATATGATTTCCTGTTGATAAATGATAATGTAAGAGAAGCGCATCACCTCCTCGATGCGGTTGCTCTGTCTCTGGTAGCTGAGCGAGGACAGGCTGAGCAGGTGGGTCTTCTTCACCTGGGCGTTGATCTGGTGATCGGCAGTCTCGTCCCAAGTGGAGGCCATGAGGTGCACGGTGACCAGAGAGAGCTCGCTCACCATCTGAGTAACGTTCCACTCAGAGATCAGTCGCCTCATCACAGTGCCAGCTGTAAAACATGCATCGTTTCAGCAGAACTTTTCAACAGGGTGTGTTAAGCAGAGAGATTGACTGAAGGCTGTTTGTTTTCTCACCCTGTGGGATCAGCCTCTGTGCTCCTCTAGTGAAGACATGACCTTTACTGCACTCCACCTGGATGCCTCTCTGCTGAGCAAATGATGCCCAGTAATGGACCTGCACAGGAACATTAATACAGGTTTAACCTAGATCTTTAACTATCTTTCCAAAACGACAAAAGATGAAAATCCTTTGAATAAGAAGACAGATACAGATAGACAAAGTATTGTGTGACTGAAGCCGGTGTTTCACCTGTAGCTGTGGGAAAGACGCCGTGTAGGACATCTGTTTGTAGTGCTGTCCGAGCTTCCTGCGGGAGGGTCTGAGGCTTTGGAAGAGCTTGCCTCTGCAGATGGGCCGGGACACGCTGGTCCAGGTGGCCCAGAAGTTCTGCATCCAGCGCAGGGTGCTGCTGTAGAGGAGGATTCTGGGCTGGCAGAGCTCTAAGAGAAAGTACACACAATTTAAAACCAAAGTAGAAATGACCTTTAAGACTGGAATACACTACACGACTATTGCCCTGATTTTCAGTCTGGATGAGTCAACGCTAGTTGCCTGAAGTCAGAGTCAGTCTGCAGATCGCAGTTGCAGATTTCACAGAAAATAATGTAGTGTGTGATGGGTACAAACTCCTAGTTTTGATTCCTTTGATGCGATAGATAATATGTTTGATATTTTGTGCAGATTTTAGAACACATTGCTTACATTTGTCAATTTTTTCAAGCAACAAATCACATTTCTGTACGAGTTTGTGTTTGGAACGACTTGAAAGTCTGTTAGCGTGTTTAGTGTATAATGCCCACTTTTCTCTGTAACCATTTACAAAGTTAGCAAGTGTATGATGCCTACTATTTTAAAATCTGTTCCGATTTTAAAGGTCGTGTGGTGTATTCCAGACTTTATCAGCATTTTGAAAAAAATATAAGTCTTTAGTTCTAACTTTTGCCACAGTGCTGGTCGAGGTCCATGGTGTTGGAGAGGTTTAGGTTTTCAGAACGGAAGGCCCTGTAGGAGTCATGTGGCTGGACTGAGGTGACATCCGCAACGTTCTCTGCTCCACAGAGCATTACGGCATGGTGGTCATGTGGATTACCGTGGCATAGCCATTGGAGGTCAAGGGTCATAGATAGGCTCGGGAGATGCAAGAAGCAGATATCATCATACCTGTATAGAAACAGACCAGACACAGTTAAATCGTTAGAAATTAAAACATAAGTCACATTTTAATGCTACACAACTACTAGTCATGTACTTGGAGGCTGTTCTAACGTTGACGTCCAGGTCACCCTTGAAGACAAACTGCCCAGGATTCCAGTCAAAGTTTAGCTTGCTCCACTCCCAGTGCAGGTTCTCTGTAGTGTTGTAAGGGTCCTACACAAATGAAACATTATAGTCAACACAAGAAGTTTACATATGTAAGGTGTAACTGTAAGGTTTTTAGGAAGGAAGGAGCCTGGGAATTTGTGTTAGTACCTCAGTAGCGAGCTGGTGAAGGTTGGCCTGTTCGATGTCCATTACCCAGCGGCCATGCAGAAGAAGTCTGCTTTTATCCCACCAGGTCAGTAGAGGGGACGGGTCAGCTGTAGGTTTGGTCAGTAAATCAACAGCCTGGCCAATCAGCGTCCAAGCAGGATCCCAGCATGGCCCCCACACAATGGTGTAGAGAGATATATTTGCTGTACGAAGAATTAGACCAGTTGAGTATTATTGTTGTGCCATCACGTTACAGACTTACAAGATCAATAGGGTGTTGTGACTCACAATGGACATCGTAGTAGAACTTCAGTGGTGGCATATTCCTGTAAACGGTCACATCACCCCATGGCTGGCCGAGCTGGACAACCTGTTTGCGCTTTGCTCTCAGCTGTCCATCCTGCTCGGTGCCCATTAAGCGTCCAGACAGGGCCCAGTCTCTGATCTCAAACAGGTATCGAGGGTAGTCCCGGATCCGCACTGAACCACAGAAGAAAAGGAACATGCTAGCAATCATGGACCATCATAATTGTCTGAGAATAGAATCCTGTATTAGCACTCACAGTTGATTTCAATAGAGTTTGATGTTAGCATGATGCTATGCTAGCTCGATACTGCAAGTATAAAAACACATGAGACACAAAAATTGGGTAAATAGTAAATTCTAAAATTAACCCACACTGATTTTGCCAATACTTTTCTGGCATTTCTTTTCAAAGGAATCAAAGGTTTTTATTTGTCACATACTCATACAAGTTGCGCAGTGAAATTTTTTATTTTCACCAAGCTAGCAGTGTTGTTACCGTTAACTAAAACAAACTATTATGAAGATGAAATAAGATAAATTCACATTAGCATAATCTGTTTTGAACAGATGTGTCAGATTAGTAGACAGTAGATATTTGCAAATTAGCAAAGCAAGCATCATTCATTGGATTACATATTACCATGGGGGTGTTTAATTCTGCTTTTGAAGTGCCACTGTCCTGTACAGTTTAAACCCCAGCTAATTCAGGTCTTCCGGATTACCAGTAGAAACTTTGAGGTACATTTCAATTTATGCATTTGGTAGACGCTTAAGTGACTTGCACTGCATTTAAGGTATACATTTGATCAATTCATGCATTCCCTTGATGCTACAGAAAAGGTGTGGCAATGTGGAGCTAAACTCTGCAGGACATTGGCCCTCCGGGAGCAGGATTGGACACTCCTATATTGAAGCATGCTTGACTTACCCAGAAATGCATTAAGCTTGAATTTAAAAGCACGGCACCACTGGACAACCAGCTGCAGACCATCTCTAGGAAAAGGGCTGATGCCATCAATGTCCCTCAGCTGCTCTCGGATCCGCTCAGGACCGTGCAACGACTGATCCGCGAGTGCCACCAGCTCGAACTCAGACACAGTCCAGGTGAGCAAGGACTTGCGCATGGGCGTGTTGGCGTACAGCCTCTTAGATCTCTGAATATAGATCTCAATGTGCTTGCGCTCAAGGGAGGTGTAGAGCTCCTCAATCTTACGAGCCGGCAGGAGCTCGCCGTGCTGTTTGCGTAGGTCGGCCACTTTCTTGTCCAGTAGCTGCAGGCGCTTGGCACTTTCCTTGCTTTCGTCCTTCATTAGCTCGTAATTGTCGCGCAGTTTGATCTCAAAGACGTCGTCCAGGAACACGAAGGAGAACTGGTTGATGCGGATCAGCAGGTCCGGAGGCAGGCTGCAAGGCTCTGCTGGCGGGGCGGCACCTCTGTGTAGGGTCTTCAGCCACTTCTGCACGCTGATGGCCTTGTCGAAAGTGTCTGAAAAGTTGTACTGATAAGGGAACTCAATGGCAAGGTTGGGCGCAGTGAAGAGCCAGGTGCGATTGCGAGATGTTTGGAGGAAAGTGAATTGAGATCTGTGCTGTTGCATCACATCGAGATCATCCAGCATTTGCACCTCTGCACCAGAAAAGGAGAAGATATCATTGCCATCAAAGTTGAACACCAGGTGAGGAGTCTTCATCAGCACGGCTCCAGGGCGTTTGGAAAGCGACAGTGCTTCTGCACTGAAGATGATGAAGTTCTTCTCGGTCACATGGGCGGTAAACTGAGTGCTTGCCAGCTCTACACACACTAACATGCCAGAGGAAGAGGCTGCAGACTCGGTTTCATCCTTTTGTCTTAGGCTTAGAGATGCAGACAGAGCCTTCCAATAGCTTTGGCTCTCTGTGATGTGCTGATACAGAAACATGTGATCCGATGGGGTCCACTGCACTGTTAAAGCATTTTCACTCTGCACCTGATCATATAAAGATGGGAGGAAATGAAATCAAGCTGTGGTTAAAGTTGGCATGAAACAGAAATTATGATCCTTTCTTGCTTATTGTGACGCATATCTGAGTGAAACTGCTTCGCGAATAAGAAAAAAAAAAAAGTAGGGTGGGACTTGATTTGTCCTTTGGGAATTGACTGGGTCATGGCCGTTTGCTAATTGCTGCGTTCTCATATGAGTGACAGATTGCTGGAGGGGAGGAATTATTGTCCTGCCCTCGTGCCGATGAACACATCATCAGAAAAGATTTGTCATTGCGCAGGGGAGAGCAAGTTAATGTTTTTTTATTAAAGATTACAAGGGCACAGGAATTTTAAACAAATACCATATTTCATAGAATACTATAAGTAATTTTTTTATCATTGGATCTGTGCTGCGACAGTCCAAATGACTTATTTAACCCTTTCACACCGATTGTCAAATATGTGCATGTGGATGTGTTTTGTTGTATAAACACCTTTATAACGATCGCGTTATTTTAGCTGTATGCGCGATGGGCGGCGCCATGTTAGTTTGTGCCACAGGTCAGATAATCAGATCTGTTGGATTTACAACACGTCAATTCCTCCACTTCTCCCGAAATACATGAAAGTAAGTGGCTGGTGAACTGGGAGAAGAATAGGGTAAAATGTAAAACTACTTACACAATGTGTATCTGATATGAATAAAACGTGTCGTCTTTTTATAATATAAAGGATTATTATTGCCGCTTTCTTAGACATCAGTGTGTATTTTACAAACTCAAAAAAAAGTAGTACTTATGTGATTCTTAAATGTCTGAAACCTAAAATAAACATTATGTGGTTGAAAACACTGAATAGTTGTGATATTTGACAAGCACTGAGCGCGTCTGTCTCTGGCTCAGCGCCAGCCAACGCGCCAAAGCACGTTTGAATTTAGCAGTTGACCACGTGATGCACTGACCGTTCTAATCACACCGGTGTGATCGTACGCTCCAGGGACCAGCCAAGACTGATCAGACCGGTGTGATCGTACGTGCGAAAGGGTTAATGCAATTAATGTCATGCATGCAAAACGTGCAAAGCGCACACATTAGGGTAGCTGTCCCCCATATCCAATGACAATTAAAAATGAGGCCCCATTTTGACATGTTTGTAGCAAAACGTGCAGTCCAATCCCAGTTTCAGTGTAGTCTCAAAAGTTTAGGACTCCACTATAGTTGTTAATGGGTTTCAATTGCTATTGACTGTTTTTGAATAAATAAATAAATAAATAAATGACACTATGAATGTGTTTTCATGCAGTCACTGTAATCACTTCTGAGAACTAGTGGTTATAACTGATCCTATGTGAGGAGGTCATGACAGCTGTGTGTAGGAGCAGTGTAGTGGTGTAGTACCTTCAGACTGCGGGTGCTGACGTGGTAGGAGACAGTGAACGTGGTTAGGGTCAGGATGGGGTTGGGAGTTTGAATGGCTGGGCAGCAGGGCTCAATACTCTCAGTGATGGCCTTCACCACAGCCAGAGAAACACCCTGGACAGACACACTTGAGTTCTCCCCCGATCCTTCAGCCACCACTGTGTCCACCCTCACTGCAACAGCCCCTTTAGAGCAATTCAGAAAAACAAGCCCTCACATACAAGCTAACATGCATAAAAAATGTAATGCAAAAAAATATTTAGAAAAGAATCAGTGCAACTGGTATTTTAAGGGCATCTTTTACTTCCTACCTGCAACATTGGAGAGTGTGAATGTGTTTACATCCTCAAGACTGAGTTTAAACTTAAAGAGTTGTGGTGGGCTGGTTGGAGGCTTTTCAAGAGGGGAATGTAAGGAGAACTGTTCTGCTTTGTCCAGTTTAAGAACGGAGAACAGACGAGACAGACACAGAGTGCAAGTCTCGGACACTTCCAGCTGCAGGCCTTTCAGATTGGACTCCATACAAACACTCCTAGAAGGGTTGGAGTTCACCGTCCTCTGCTTACTATAGCTGCCCTGTGAACAAAGTAAGAAGGGATCACGCACACACATATTTCAGAATATAGTCCGTCCTGCATAATGAACGACAACTTACTAGATAAATACATGCTGATTTTACCTGCAGTGTGAGGCAGTCTAGAATAAGGGCTTCCCCCCAGACATGTTTTCCAGGTGGGTGAGGAGCCTGCTGGATATGGGAGCCCTGGCCCACACGCCACCAGAAATGATCCAGGGACAGAGAGGCTTTCTCAGTCACAGTCAGACTCTTTACTTCATCCTCTTCTGAGTCCAACAAGTGCTGCAGTTCTGTGAGGCACACCACAGTCAGTCACACCTCACAACAGTTATGCACTACATTTTTTATAATTTTATATTTTTGAAATAAGAATTTAGTCCTTGTTTTTTTTTAGGCTACAGTCAGTGTTTGTTATCGAAAACTAAAACTGCTAAAATAGTTATGGTTAACTGAAATATAGCCACACTATTTACCAGCATTGGCTGAGATGAAGCCCAAAGCAAAGGGTGGCGTATCTCCTAACTGCACGGACACATTGACATTTGACACGGAGGAGCTTATCAACACGGGAGCATCCAGCTGAGGGAAAAGCCTGGGAGACAAAAGGACACTTATGTGTGAACAATAAACAAGACCTCCATCACAGCCAAATCTGTGACGCTCAGCAAGCAAGTGGAGGATTAATACCTTTTTTTACGAGTCGTTTTTTTGTGCGAGAGCTGGTCCCATGACAACATGTCCAGCCAATGGGAGAACTCTTGATGACGGTAGTGAATGATACAAGTGTTGATGGTGACCGTGCTAGAGATGTCAACCGATGTCACCTTAAGTGAGGAGTGAAGACAGAAACAATAATGATAGAAGCATTTATCAAAAAAAAAGAAAAAAGATTTGATTTGGATAGAGAATTCATGAAAGCAACAAAACAACTCACCTGCAGTATAGTTCTGAGAGTGTTTAGACATAAAATCCTCTGTCTACTTTGTGACAGAAGAAGGCCATCTGAAAAAGCGACAATATTTATGGTTAAGGTTTTGTTCATATTCCTAACCTTAAGTATAATCAATAATAATAGTGATAAAGAGTGTGTTCTTGAGTCCTACACCCACCCTCAAGCAGAAGCTCCAGGCGGCTCTGTGGGAAACTGAGCTCAGGGGTGAAACTCCTCAGAGGAAGCTGTTCATCATCACGATCATAACCCACCTTCAAAGACTTCAAAGTCCAGTTCAAGTGTCTGAGAATCAAACAGTTTGTTAGAACACAAAAACATCATTTAAGATTAATCACAATGACTAACAGCACAGCTTACCTCTTCTGACTATGCATGGAGAGTGTGATATTAGTATTTTCAAAATCCACATTGACCTTCTGTGGAACCAGTTTGTGAAGCCCCTCAATTGCTTCCGTTTGAATGTAAGAGTCCTCTTCATCTCCATCTTCAAGAGACATAAACATTATAAAAGCTTTAACAGAGTTAAATTTACAGGAGGGTTATTAGTTAACTAAGGGGTCTTTCACACTGGGCACGTTTGCTGCGGTCCGAGGTTTGGTCTGGTTTCACACTCAACTTGATTCTATCGAACCCTGGTGCATTTGCGTTCATCTTACGTCATCAAAAACGTTCATGACGCATGACAGAAAATGCGTGTGAATATATATATTTCAAATTAATGTGGTGCTATTATGTGCAGCAAAGTGAATGAGACTTGTGTTTACTGTGTGTATGTTGCATAAAGTTTTGCAAACGGACACTTAAGGAGACAGCGGGTTGCGAGCCATTCATTTGCACTCAATCTGCACGATGACACTGCATGCTTACTCTAGCTCCTATCCAGGGGTGTTACAGAGGTTAAACTAATGAGGTCATCATCGGCTAAAACGCATGCGCAGGTTACTTTACTTCCTGAATAAGTGGGCACCAGAGTCAGAGTTGTGAATCGCGCCACAGTTTCGGTCCAAACTCAGACAACCTGCTACAGTTAGTCTTGCGTTCAGTGCCCCGGTGCACTCCGGGTACCGAACCCCAAAATACAAATTTTTCATAATCATCCTGTTTCAAAATAAACTGCCAGTGTGAAAGCAACCTAAAACTATACAAAAATTAAATAAACTAAAATATAAAAACTTTAATTTGGAAAATATTGGAACTAAAACAACATTAAAAAACTAAAAATCTAAATATTTATAAAAAACTATGTATGTAAATCAGGGATGCACAATTTAAGGAAATCCTAACTGCAATTTTTTAAATAAGAAATTCTGATTGCAGTTTAAAATGTGTGTGAGTGTATGTGTGGAATTTAAAGCTCCAGGTTTGCTGTGAGTGTTTGGAGGGCTGCACAATTTGGCCAAAACATTGTGTGATTCTGTATCAATATGACTATATAAATAAAAATAATTACCGGTATAATTAATATTACTAAATAGAAACATTAAATAAAATAAGAAATCACTATTTTAATATTTCACTGTAAAAATATACATAATTTTATTTAGCAGAACAACTGTAAAACTACAATTCTACTAGATGGCTGTCTTCATTTCATCATTTTTTTTTGGAAAACTGCAGGGAGCCCATTCATTTTCTTTTTTTGTTGACAACAGTCGGTTCATAAGCAATTCTCCTAATTACAAGTTTGGAAAGATGGTTGGCACATGTTGTGTTCCCAAAAGCATGTTATAAATGTCCCAAACTCCGAGCAGATGCAGAGATGGAGTTCATACGGAGCAGAATTTACAGTTTAATCAAGCTGCTCTGAGACACTGAAATATAAAAACACAATGCTGAACTTCACTCTGAAACTTTGATATTCGCACTAAGCCATATCACGACTTTGGCTGAATAATGATTAATTGTGCAGCCCTGATTTAATGTGTGCATCTCAAATTAAATTTAAAACCTGGTTTGGTCAAACCTGCAGTTTGACTGGTGCATTGAGCTGGAGCAGATCCTGGAAGTTTGGGTAACTGGCTGAGGAACAGACCCTCGTGAAGCTCAGCCAGCAGAGTTCTGACACACAGTCCCAGACGGCCTGGCCTGAGATCAGGCAGACTCACGTCACCATTAAGGGCCAGACTCAGGGACACCTCAGCCAGACAAGTGTCCTGTTAATGAGAGAACAGGCACACTGTTATCACCAATTATTTATGTTTTGTACACAACATAGTGAAGTAAAACCTTAACACATGTACAGTATATGTGGTGTACGTACCAGTCTGCTGCTCTTCAGAACTTTACTGCTAAGTTGTCCCACTGAGAAATCCCAGGCCAACCTAACAACAGAACAAGAAGTTGTCATTTTAGTGGGTGTTTGTGTAACCCGTTTATTTAAATGCCTTGCTCAGGGGCAAAGTGGTGCAAGTTTGTGGCTTGATTATTGTGGGAAATTGAATAGAGATGCACAATATACTGATTGGTTATTGGACAATATTGGATAAAAAGAAAAATATCAATATGGATAGATTGTATATTTAATTGTACATGTTAATGTTCCCCATTTCTACATTTAGATTACACCACCATTCAAAAGTTTGGGGTTAGTTAGTAGGGGTGGGGGAAAAAATCAATTCTTAGATGCATCGCGATGCGGACGTGGACGATTCTGAATCGATTCACAAATGCCAAAAATCGATTTTCAAAAAAAATTTTTTTTTTGAAAATCGATAATAACGGAATATTGACGGAACGCAAAAGACAGAACTCTGAAGCGTGGAAACAATATTGTCAAAGCTTCCACCCGGCTCGGAAAGGGCAAAGCACATTACACAATCAATCGCAACTTTTATTGCCAAGGATTTGCATCCAGTCGTTGAGAACCAGGGCTTTCGCGCTATGTTGCACACTTTGGAGCCGAGATACAACGTCCCATCTCGGAGATATTTTACAGACACAGCGATCCCCACACTCTACAACAAGACCAAAACCGAAGTCATGGAATCACTGAAGAAAGCGGGTAGGATAGCTGTAACATGTGATGCGTGGACATCCGTATTTTATGTTAATAGAGATTCAGAATATGTTGAAGTTTGTTATAATTTGTTATTGTTGTGATTTTTACTGTAGTGAATTTACTGTTGTGAAATGGAAAATCAATAATCGCTAATCGAGAATCGTTAATAATCGAAAATCGACTGTAATCGAATCGGGACTTCAATAATCGTAATCGAATCGAATCGGGAAATCAGACAGATTAACCACCCCTATTAGTTAGAATGATTTATTTTAAAGAAATTAATAGTTTTTGACAGCAAGGACACATTAAATTGATCTAAAGTGACAGTTAAGACATTGATAGAAAAGATTCCTCTTTTAAATAAATGTTGTTCTTATGAACTTCCTCTTTAGGAAAGAAACCAGATTTTTTTTTTATCATTGTTTCCATAAAAATTAAGTAGCACAATTGTTTTAAACATCAATAATAATAATAATCTTTAATAGAGTTGAGTTCACAGTAGGGATGCACGAATTGGGAAAAATCTTTTTGTGTTTTTCTTTTTTCCTCGAGGTTTGCTGCGCTTGTTCGTAGGACTGCACAATTTTGCGTCAAATAACCCAAAACCTGTTTTCAACATTGATAATAATAAGAAATGTTTCTTGAGCAGCAAATCAGCTTATAAGAATGATTTCTGACACTAAAGACTGGAGTAATGATGCTTAAAATTCAGCTTTCGAATCACAGAAATAAATGTCACATATATTCTAATACAAAACAGTTATTTCAATTTGTAATAATACATTTCCATACTGAACATTATAATATTTGTGATGCCTAAATTTACTTGTAGCTTTTAACATGACTGATTTTAGTTTTAGAGTTTTATTTTTTAATTTATTTATAAAAATAATTTTAATATTGGTCATTAATTCTTCATTCATGGCCATTTGTTATTCATTCATATCGGCCCCAACATGAAAATAGTTACCGGCTTATTGGTTTTAAAACTTTAATATCAATGCATCCCATCTAGCCAGCCCTGAGCTCAACCCACTATGCACACAGCTAGAAGTAACACAACACCATGCAAAGAGCTTTATAAAGAGCAGAAGTTCTCCTTTTCAGAGGTTAATCACCTTTTACTTTGATGATCCAGCAGCAAAGTGATGGCAGAGGACGTCATGTGCCAGAGTGACTCAGACAGGGCCAGATTCAACACCATCACATTTATGGAGTCGATGTGGAATGACAGCAGCTACAAAACAGAGACAACTAGAAACATTAAATTAACTGTAAACAAAACAATCACATTTACAGTAACACACTTTCAATAGAAGCCCATTGAAAGGCATTCTGAAGGTTTTAAAAGCACTTACATGAACACTTTTAAATGAAAATGTGTGTAAAGGAAATAAAAGGTTGGCTATAATTTTGCACAGACCAACTTAGTAAATGATTGTATACGTTAACAAGTATAATGTTTAGCCTAAATCTTGTGTTGGTGTTTTTAAATAGAGCAACGGACCAACTTAATAAGCGTTTTTTTAGAAGTGTGTTTAAGTCTTGTGTTGATGAACAGCCTGTATCTAAACTTTTATCCCAGTGCAATATCTTGCAGCATTTACTTCCATTGCAAGTGCATTATTATAATTTTCTTTTCTGCAGAACGATATGAAATCATCTTCTGTGGTAATCATCAGCATGCTTGACTTAACTTGTATTGAACCTGACCCCCAATTTCCACCAGATGCGGAACGGCTCAGCTGCGTGACAGCTCCGTGTTCCGTCGTCCGTCAATACCCACCAGGTCCGGATTTGTTGCAGAACGGCTGCGGCCGAGGACCAACGAGATCTCGCTAATTCACGTGTGATGGCGCGATATGTAGTTTCGATAAACAGAACCACCAAACCAGGAACAGTTTTCCGCAATGATCATCATATTTTCCGCCAAATATGATCTGCCATGATCACGGTGTATTTTATTTTGAAAATTAAACGGATATTTTATTTTGTTTTGGTTTGTTCTGTTTTTTGCTCGACTTCCTGTCCTGCGCACTCTGCCCTGTAGTGCTGCGGAGCTCTCCGGCATCCGGCAAAAATAGAAGCTCTGCGTATCAGCACCGGAGGGCTGCGGATCGCCGGAGTCGGAACGCAGTTGTTCTGCATTCAGTGGAAATACACACATTGACTTTAATGGAAACCGATTGACTCCGCCGCCGTGCCGGAGCCGTAACGCATCTGGTGGAAATTGGGGGTGAAACACTCCAGAACTCTAAATGAAACTCAAGTTCTAAATGTTGATCACCTGAGAGAAAAAATGCAGAGTAGAGGGACTAAGAGCAAGTTTTTTAGTATTCTCTTCCTTGCTTTTGGGAGCCCGGGGCCTAAAGGGCTCCAGCAGGTCGAAGCGGAGCCGGGCATCACCCACACACAATGCCAAGAACCTCCTGTAAGAAATAAAACACAATGAAATACGATTATCAACAGAAAATATTCATTCTAGCTACATCTCATTATACTTACGGCAAGTCCGGGTTAACTATTTTACAAGAAATCCATATCCTGTCAATTTCCTGGAAAACACAAAAGTGAAAAATTATTTATAGCACCACAAAACATAAAAGCAGTTGCAGCTCTTAACCCTATAAATCCTACTGTATCATGTTTGATATGCAAATTTCTAAGACATGATCAAAACTTTGCTGAAAACCTGTTGCACAATGCCTTGTCACATGATTGATAGTTGCTGTCAATGTTTTATTGATGCAGAAACCAAACCAACCAGAGTGTGTTGAGGCTGAAACTGGACACTTATTCCTCGCACCGAGAACAGACCCACAGACTTGATCTTGAGATCAGCATTCAAGACATTGTGGAAAAAACGAACAGCCAAACTGCAGGCAAACCATCTATTAAAACATGAAGAGGAGAGTATTTAATAGGTGTCAATGTAGCGTTTGCAACTCATTTTACTTCTGTACGTTGACGTATTCATTAATGTATAATGGTTTCTTACCTGAAGAGTGAAATTAATACAAATGCCAGGATGAGAAACACTGAGATGGCAATCAGCAGGGCAGGCATTGTGCTGCAGATGTTTCTTCACAATTAGCCTACAATCATGGCACGCTGAACCCAGACCACCTGTCAAACAGACACCGATGTTAATTCCTCTAGAATTATCTCCAAGGCTTGTTAGTTATATTACTCAATATGATGAACTGAACAGGGGAAAAAATATGAAAGTTTAAGAATCAAGAAGTGCTTTTACCAATATGAACTCTTAAATAATCTCTGATATATATTCAATGTCTTCTAAAATATTAGGTATTTAAAATATCACAAGTTAAAAACATATAGCTGGATACTGACACATAACCAGAATGTGTTGCATTAATCACCATTTCACAAAGCCAAACTGAGAGGTTTAACAGTTATGCAATAAACAATATAAAATGAATATTATGTTGAGTTTTATTCTCAACACAATCTAATTATTTGATCGTCAGTCTCAGTGCCACTCTGGCATTGCAAACAGCTTTTGGGCGGATCTGGCAATGCAAGCATAAGCAAGTTAACAGGCAAAACAATCCAACCAATAATTATTTAACTTCGTAGTTAATGTGTTCGATGTACTTTGCAGCGTTTAAGTCGGGTTACCTACCTGAAATGGTTTGTAATGCAGACCTATGGATCTTTACGTGTACACCGCCCCTCCGTCTCATGCTAGGCTAGCTAGCAACGGGATCATGACAGCCTTCTGTCAACAAACTGACATGCTAATCATGTTTATATGCCTCTTAAAACACACATAATTACAAATACATACGTGTTAAGGCTAATAAACCATTTTGGTTTAGGATTGAAGTGATGGGGTTTCCACTTGCAATACTTGTTTCAAGTGTGAAAGCAGAAATATTAAGAGTTTTTTTTCCATAATAAAAGCCTACGAGAAGAGCACAGAAAATAATAAAAAGTTATTTATTTTTTACTAAAGAGCCACAAACGTTTAATAAGTCTTACCATCTTTATAGGTACGGAATACAAAAATTCTTGTCTTTTACCTATTATAAATAAAAGTGTGCAAATTGTTAGTTTTATAAGTTGGACAGTCAGCTGACTGTCATGTTTATACAGAGGGTGTCACCTGACCACAGGTGAGCTACACCCATAAACAATATATAAAAGGCGACACCATGGGCTCTCAACAGGTGTTTTAGACTTGAAGCAGTTTGTTTTAAGTATTTGAGCAGTGTTTTTTTTTTTTGTATATTGCATCAAACAATATACAAAACAGGACAGAACAGATATAGAACCTCAGGAATGAAATTACATCAAATCTTCATGTAAAGTTTCACAAACAAAAAAAGAAAGAGAAAAAAGAAGAAAAAATAACATTATAAACACATACAAAGGAAAACATACATGACTTAGCGAGCTGGCGGCTCCTTATGCTCTCACGGTACTTTGATGTCAGAAGCCGATCAGTCTGCGCAGTGCCGCTTCAAATGGAACACACCTAACCTTTTTGACTTCTGCTGTAATTATTACTATTTGCTGTAATTAACACTATTTGTTTTCAAAAAATTTTAATTAACAAAACTGTTGAATATTTTACATTTATTTATATGATTTACATTATATGATGTAGTAGAAGTATTACAATACATATCTCTGCTGGTCAGTGGAATGAAACGGAAAGCTTTGTCTTTTCTTTCTCTGCACCTTGGAATGTACCATGAATGTTTCTTTGAATTTGTCATTGTAAACTAATAATTGCAATTAATTTGGTATGGCACCAAAGGAAATGTTTATTTTAATAGCCTCTGAATATTTGTAACATTACACTTTGCTGATTATCCTCTTTATTTATCAAAAATATACACTTTTAGGAGAATAACTACATAATCATGAGGATTAACAGAAATACACATTTTTCATCATGTCCAAAAGTGTGTCCTATTGAAGTTTTAGGGATTGTAGGGTGTTCTTGATAGAATTGGCATTATTATCTGGTTGACTGCATAGCCTGGATCTTTTCACGCAGTGTCAATGATGCCAGACAGTCTTTATGCTGAAGCCTTCTGCTTGTTGCGTTTGGCGAACCACTCGTCACTCTTATCTGCAGCCATGGCCTGTGAAAGAAACCAAACAGAAAACATATGAATGCGGCTTGTAAGTGGATCACAGGATTTTTTTTATACTCTAAATTACCTTATCCAGTAACTCATTTCCCTGAGGGTCCATTGCAGAAAGCTGCCTGAATGCCTCATCACCCACAAAGCAGATCTCATGGCCATCCTACATTATGTGGAGATCTGAGTCAGCCAAGCTTACTTTTGCAAATACTCAACATTCAGTCTCAATAACATTACACAATAAATTCTCACAGGATCTGCCAGAATGACGACTTCCACTGTGGCTTTTCCAGGTGTGTCCAGACTCACAAGCGGGGTGAGGATTTTGTGCTTTTCTTTTTTCATTATCGCCTCAATGTCTGGTAACTGTAAAACAAAGACATTTCCTTAAAATTACAAGAAGTAAAATCTGATGTGGATGTTGGTTTTGAGTACAGTAGATTATCTGACCTGATCCCGAGGGCAAGCGAATGCGATCCTTCCAAAAGCAGTTGCATGTTCCACATCGCCTCCAATGTCCTGTAACTCCAGCTTACACTACAAAAGCACAAGAATTGATTTCAAGACACATACACTACCATTCAAAAGTTTGAGGTCAGTATGATTTTTAAATGTTTTAACAAAAAAAAAAGAAGGAGTTTCTTGTGCTCAATAGGGTTGCATTTGTATGGTCAAAAATACAGTAAAAACAGCAATATTGTGAAATATTATTACAATTTAAAATAACTGTTTTATATTTAAAAATATTTTAAAATGTAATTTATTTCTGTGATCGAAGCTGAATTTTCAGCATCAGTCTTAAGTGTCACATCACATGATCCTTTAGAAATCATTCTAATATGCTGACTTACTGCTCATGTTACATCTTAGTGTTATCAACATTGAAAACATTATTTTTGTGGAAACCATGATTTTTTTTTTCAGGATCCTTTGATCCTTAAAAATATTTGGTAACAGTATACACTTTTTGATCCTTGCTGAATGAAAGTACTAATTTCTTTCATGAATTTGCTTTTGAACGGTAGTGTGTATATGCATTTGTATAAATTCATTTCCTGCCATAAGGGCCTGAGAAGTTTTATAAAAAAAAAAAAAAAAAGAGTATAACCAAACTCAAGACTGTTCACGAGGTCTTGGTGAGTGGCATGTCCTCATAATTTAATTATTGCCAAAAATACAATAAATGGATTATTTTCAGCCAAACCTGATTATCTGAGAATCCCATTAAAGCAATCTTTTTGTCCTCATTTTTCTCAATAACTTTCATTCCCAGCAGGGCAGACCAATAATGAATAGAACGCTGCAGATCAGACACTGCCAGAGAGACCTTCTGGACAGGATCTATTACCAAGAAAAAAAACAATCAGTTAGGAGTCAGTATATAATGGCGCAATTAACTACTAAAGTTACCTCATATATCTGCTTCCACATTTCATGAAGGAAGTTTTCACATCCCTATTATAACACGAGCTTCACGCAAATACCCACCACAGCTCGGCTGTTCCTTGTCTATAAGGAAGAAGCGGTATCCTCCCGGAGCTTCAGTCATGTAGAGAGAGTCTCCAACTTGTGTGAGAGGCCAGTTTAACCTCTTCGCATTACTCACAGCCTGACTAGACTGGAGAGTGAGACCCTAATATTGAAGAGCACAGATAGAGGAAAGATCAGGATCCCATTTCACAGAAAACATACGGTGTGGACCAAAAGTCAGAAACTGCTAGTGAAAATGCTTTATTTAATATTGATACCAAAATGAATACCTAAATATAAATGATTTATTTTGTCAATTCAAGTTAAAAGTTGAATTATAAATGATGATGATCATGTCGTATTTTATCATGAATATATATTTAAAAAAAAAAAAATTTTTGGAAACAAAGCTGAATTTTCAGCATCGTTACTCCGGTCTTCAGTTTCACATGATCTTTCAGAAATCATTCTAATACGCTGTTTTGGTCCTCAAGAAACATTTATTATTATTATCAATGTTGAAAACAGCTGTGTACACATTTTTTTTTTTAGGATTCTTTGAATAGAAAGTTCAAAATAACAGCATTTATCTGAAATAGAAAACTTGTGTAACATACACTACTGTTTGGGGTCAGTAAAAAATAATAATATATATATTGGAAAGAAATTAATACTTAATACAAAAGTGACAGTAAAGGCATTTATAATGTTACAAAAGATTTATATTTCAGATAAAAGCTGTTATTTTAAACTTTCTATTCATCAAAGAATTCTGTCCACAACTTTTGAACACACACAGACAGACACATATATATATATATATATATATATATATATATATATATATATATATATATATATATAGTATTATTCATTTATTTTATTTTATTTTTGTATGTGTGATTTGAATATAAATGTATAAGGAGTTTACCAGGAAGTCATTGCCAAGGCGATATTCACCCACTCCATAGTTATAGGTCAACTCTGCCACAAAGTGGTCATCTTCTGGTCCAAAGCCCACCATGGTTTTACTCCATTTCCCATCATATGGACTGACAACACAAGAACAGATATATGTTTACAGGTTAAGTAGTAGTTAAGTTAGTAAAAAAATAAAAATAAAAAATAAAAATATATATATTATATGACTAACCCATTGCAGGTTGCTTTGCAGCCCTCCTCAAATTCTTCATGACGCAGAATCTGTATATTAGAGTCAGTAGTTATTGTTTATAAATCTGTAATTTGAGACTGAACACAGACTGAGGGAAGATATGCGACGTGTCAAAACTGCATTTGGTAACATCATTAACTGTCTTATCACCATTATTAGGAGGCAAAGTCCTCAATGAATTTAGAATACAGAACTGGAATATTACAATAAGGTCAATAGACAGCTCTTCTACCTTCATTCCTAAGACATCCCTGTAAAAAGTGGCTGTTCTGGTCCTGTCTCCTACTTTAAAAACAAAATGCAGTGCTCTTCTAAGTGCCATCACTCTTGAAAGTCTCACACTGTAAACGCGACGATCACACACACTCTGTATCGATGCAATCACCTTGCGATCGATTGCTCTGCTGTCAACATGCCACAGACTAAACCAAATTAATTTGTTTAATTTCTACGTGGTTTTGTAATGCCATTATATAAATGTGCACATTACGTCATTTTAAAAAAAGAAAAATGCAAAAAGCACAACTACATTTTAAATAGCATGTTTATAACATATTTCTTGGTTCAATGATTATATCATTCTTTGGTACAGTCCATTCTAGTGCTCGGCTAGTTATGAAACTGAATCAATCACACGAATCAATTCCTTTGAACGGCTCTGTTCAAAGAATCGGTTCAGATATTGCTGTTTACTGTGATTTAAGTGAAGTGTATTGCAATTTCATCTGTCCATGTGTTGTAGCTCTGATTCAGCTCAAACAGACATTGCATTGTATTACATTTACAGTTTTGGTAAATCTGTCATAAAAAGTTAAATTTGATTTGATTTATATTTGTTCATTAAATATCTGTTCCCATCTCTCAAATCCTCAGTTTCCACATGAATCCACTGATTCAGTCTGTCGCACATTCAATGTCCAAATATTATGGATTAACATTTTATCATGAACTATCAGTATTTTGTAATGGAATAACTACACAATGTCTAATTTGTTTTATTATGCACCATAGTAAGTAATTATATCGATATTTTAGATTTAATACTGTTTGTGTTCACTTGGCTGCATAACTAACTGACAGTTGATGGGAGACCCGATTTCTTACGACACCGGTTTAGTGAACCGATCCGACTCAATAACGATTCGTTCACCGGTTGTTCATTCATTCCCAGTGACGCAGGTCGCGGTCAACAAACATGGCAGCGCGCATGTATAACGTGAGTCGTGGATTTGTTATTTTCGGGGAACATAGTTTATTATTTAGAGGCCATAACCAGATCTTGGTGAATTCGAGGCGATATGTCCGAGCCCTCCGACGGACACCCGTGGCGGTCTTGTATCCCAATGGTGAACGAGAGACATTTATTAAATCGAAGGAAACAGCTGATAAAATGAATCAAAAGATGTTCAAACAAAAAGGCAAAAACCTCTCTGAGAGTGATAATAAATACAACAAAGAGAAAGTCTCTGAGAGAGCTGTCAACAAGAAGTGGAGTGGTCATCATGTGTCTGAATGTGCAGAAGAGTCTCCTCACATTATGGACAGGCTTGGTGGGCTGCGCTACGAAAAGGCCCCTGCTGGAGATAACAGACTCGCGTGAGTACAAATACTACTGGAAAATGACTGTTACCAACATCATATCATCTGCATTCTTGCAAAATACATAAGTTGAGTGTGGAATGGCAAGATATCTGCCTATATTCCATTTAATTTCATTTGTTTATTTATTCACAGTTGCTGTATTTAATAGAGGAGCACCATATATATGATTGTGAATCTCTTTTAAAGGGATAGTTGCCCAAAAAATTGGACATAAATACGTTTTTTTTGTTAAATATGTTTTTTTAAACAACCGTTGTCAGAGGTTTTGACATTATAATCCATTGTCTATGTTATTGTTCGCTGTGAGTGACAACAAACTATCAAAGTATCATGCCATTCACAGCCGGAGCTTCTTTTCTCCACACGGGTGAATGACTTAAAATAATAAACATTAGTATAGGTATTAAGTAAACGCATGCCATGAATTGGAAGATGGTGTTTGCACTACTTTATTTCAAAGAAAAAGTTACCATATAACAATGACGTCGTTGTCCCCTTAGGAAGGTGTCCAGTGTGGCCCGCTCCAGAACGTTTCGGGAAAAGGAAGGTAAGGTGCTGCTGGAGGGCAGGCGTCTGATCTGTGACGCTCTGTCTGCTGGAGCGTCTCCTCAGATGCTTTTCTTCAGTGCGGTGGAGAGACTGCAGGAGCTTCCTCTAGATAAACTACAGCAGGTCAAGCTCATCAAGGTCAAATATGAGGACATGAAGACCTGGTCTGACCTGGTCACTCCCCAGGGTGTTATAGGTTCGTTGCCGAATCTCTTATAAACCCATTTTACTTCTAAATGTTTATAACACAACTCAAATCACACTGTTTCTGTCAAATCACAGCTATATTCTCAAAACCTGATGCCTCCCGTCTGGCATTTCCAAAAGACATACGTCACCAGTCTGTGCCTTTGTTCCTGATATGTGACAATGTCCGTGACGCTGGAAACCTAGGCACTATTTTACGCTGTGCAGCAGCTGCTGGTTGTGACCGTGTTCTCCTAACCAAAGGTATGTAATAAATGAAAAATGTTTTTTTTGTTGAAAACACTTAACGCACTTATGACACATAACAATCTGCAGCTTATTTTTGCAATCCAGGTCAATTTTGACTCGGCCGAACTTAAGCTTATAAAATAGAATAGCTTTTTATCATGTTATTACTACACTTACCAATTGAACTATAGCAAAACGTGAATCAAGAAAAATGTTTTTTTAGCAATATTTATGATAATTTTTACTTGAATATATAATTTTATGAAATTAACAAGATCATGAGAATGACCAATTATCTATTTAAATCAATAGATTTAATTAAATTAATTTGAGCTTATAACTCATGACGGCTCAAAAACAATCCGAATGTATGAAAACTACATTTCCTAACAAACAACTTAAATATACTATAGATAGTTTTCAAACTAAATATATTAATTTAACTTGAATAAACTTTCTAATTAATGATGGCTTACTTGTTCAAATTTGGACTATTTGGCTTTTGCTTTACATGCTTATGAGCTGTAGTTTATTTAATATAGTTTATTTGTTGTTACTTACATTTGTTTATAGTGTGTTTTTGCTTGTAATATTATGTTTACCAACTAACTTCTGTCCTATTCAGTATTTTTTAGACAAATCTAACTCATAGATGTACAAAAAGGGCCAAAAAACTGCATTATATAATGTGGATATTATATAAAGTGAAGTCACACTTGATAAAAGAAAAGTTATATTTATTTTTTAAATAGCCTAGTTACAAAATTAAATGATGTATTTTGGTAGTCTTCACACATTTTCAAAGTTTGGTGGTTCCCATACTAAAAACTAAGCATTTTTTTTTTAAAGTAAGAAATCTGAATGAAATGACCCAAACGTGTTATAAACACTAAGAAATGTTATTTTTGGCTGTTTATTAAAAATTTTCCAGGTTGTGTGGATGCCTGGGAGCCCAAGGTTCTGCGCGCAGCAATGGGAGCTCATTTCCGCCTTCCGATCTTTCCAAATTTGGACTGGGATGAAATTTCTGAGCACTTACCAAAGGACGTGATTGTCCATATAGCGGATAACTGTAGCATTTCTACAAAAGACCCTGCATCTGCTCCAGTTTCAGGACAAATCCAAAATGTTACTTTGGATGAATCCAGTGAAAGTGACTCTGATGAAGAGTCCGATGAGGAACTTTCACTGCCGTGTGTGAAGCCTCAGGTATACCACGACAGTTGGGCTCAGAAGAGCACGGCCCTGGTGATTGGTGGAGAGACGCTTGAACTGAGTTTGGAGGCTCTTGGATTGGCCGAGGAAACGGAGGGTAGGAGGATCTTTGTTCCCATGGCTCCAGGAGTGGAGAGCCTGAACTCTGCTATGGCTGCTAGTATACTGCTGTTTGAAGGCAGATGGCAGCTTCTGAAGGTGGCTGACAAAACCAGCAGGAAAGCAAGATCTAAAATGTTCTAATGATTGTTTTTCTTGTAACGTTTAAAACAAAGATATTTTACCAATAATGTCCAGGGCTATATGCTGCACACTTTAAAGGGATAGTTCACTTTAAAATTAAAATTCTGTCATCATTTACTCACCCTCAAGTTGTTTCAAACCTGTATTAATTTATTTCTTCTGCTGAACACAAAGAAAGATATTTTGAAGAATGTCAGTAACCAAACAGTAGTCTGTACCCATTGACTTCCATAGTAGGAAAAAAAAATACTATGGAAGTCAATGGGTACAGACTACTGTTTGGTTACTGACATTCTTCAAAATATCTTTCTTTGTGTTCAGCAGAAGAAATAAATTAATACAGGTTTGAAACAACTTGAGGGTGAGTAAATGATGACAGAATTTTAATTTTAAAGTGAACTATCCCTTTAAGTGTCAAACAATATCACCAATAAACATTTCAAACAGTAGCAGGCTAGTATTCTACATTGTCACATGACCTCATTGCATTCCATGTTTAATTAAGCTAGGTTAAGAGAATTCCTATTATAATATATATTCCAAAATATTAGAGGTTAGAATTCTGGCCAGCATTGATATTACAATCCTATACTATTTTGTCTAAATTAATGATAAACAAAACACTAAAATTAATTTGAGCATTAAAACAACTAGTACATTTAGGCATTACAATAAAATGCTCAGTGTTGTAAAGATTACATTTTATTAAATTATTATTGTTAAATCAGTTTGATGATGTAAGGGTATGTTTACACAACAATGTGCTAAAAACGGAAAACTGACTAAAAACGCGGTATTATTGATGCCAGGCCAGTAGTTGGCGATGTCACACTTTGAGAAACAATACAAGCCTATAGACTGAACATGTAATTTTGTACGTTTTTGTAGTTAATATGGAACGGTATCTTTTTCAAAAACTTTGGACTGAACAACACGCATGACGTCACAATTTTCACAAATTCACGTTTTTGTAGTTTATAACGGTATCGTTTTCAAAAACTTGTACTTTGAAACCCATTTTCAAAAGTTTCAAACTGCTGTTGCCGTGTAAAGGAACGGCCAAAAACGAATAAAGTTTTCTGTTTTTAGATGGAAATGCTTTTAAACAGTGTCATGTAAACGGCTCTTAAAGTAATCTAAATGTAAAAAAAAGTATGCAAAATTAAATATGGAAAAATTCCTATAGGGATTGTATGAAATGAAAATAAAAGTATAGCTTGAATGCAATGTCAGTCGCTTTGGATATGCGTCTGCTAAATGCATAAACACAAATATCCAGTATCAAGACCTTTGTCAGGTTAGACGCCATTTTGAATTTAATGCAGATGAAAATGAGGCTGTGAGGGATTGACTTACATTATTTACAATGCCACAAACACACACACACTGTATAAAGGTCCTAGATCCACATCTTTCACGGCTCGAAACTTTTAAACTGTTAATCAGCTGAACAATCAGTATGTTGTAAAATCAACAGTACAATCATTGAACACACTGTCTGTATTACATTCCTCACAGCTTTGTTTTCATTCCTGTCAAAAATTTAATAAAGTGTAATGTCGTTACCCTGACTAAGGTCAATTACCAACAACAATATAAAATCAAGCAATGTGAATAAATGAACAAAGTAAAATGAACTTAATCACATAGCTATAGTGATTCAAGGGAGTTAATTTGACATGAAACTAAGCTGAGTAATATGTATAAAAAGAACACAGATGTTTTAGACAGTGAGTTTTAATGCTATGGCATCATTGAAAACGACCAAGGACAGACAGTGTGCTTTAATTGGCTACATTTCATAAGGAATCTTGCAGTTAGATGCTGTTTATTGTGCCTTCAAAAAAACACAGACCACTTTAATACAGGGGACCTTCACAGAAAATCCACTTAAATGTCATGTTTGAGATGGGAACAGATCAGTCATTCAACAACATCAAATATCAACAAGGTGGGCGAAGTCCTTGTAAGAATCAACTATAGACAACTGCATTAAAAAATAAACAGCGGCAGCTAGCTACACAAAGAATAGATAGTGCCTTCTATACAAGGATATAAACATCAGCTTGTTCATGTATTTATCAGCACCCATAAGAAGACAATCACAGCCGTACTGAACATATGGCCATGGATAATGTGCAGTGTCTGTGGAAAAATGATGACAATAATAATACACTTACCAAGCTATATTTATTCTAATCTCTTGGTTCTTGAAACAATATCCAAGGATAGAAGGAAATACTTGCTAAACATCTTGATAAGAGCAAATCGGAACAAAGGTGTGTTCACTTGCAGCTGCAGGGTTCAGTCTAATCTCTAAATGTAACAGCAAAAAGACAATCAACGTAAAAATCTGCATTTTACCATCAGCGCTTTAGTAAATGCAAGGCACCACAGGAGGAGGCGGCCGCTTCATGATGGAGGGGCACGTATTAAAAGAAGAAAAATGTCAATACAAAGTACGATTCTGTTCGAACAGTCTGACGGGAAGAGAAGGGAGAGCACGCCTGGAGGTCAGGGGCCAGATGGAGGTTCGGGTAACGGTGCAGGGGAGTTTAGTGCAGTCCAGGACTTCATATGGGCTCTGGTTTGAGCTTCTCAGCTAGAAAGTCACCAACAAACTGTTCTACCACAGCCGGCGTGATCTCCTCCACGTCTTTAACGTATTTGGCGCGAGCCGACATGTCCAGGATGGTGAGAAGAGGCGCGGCCTCAGGCAGGTTGGTGTAGTCCCGCAGGGAATCACTCATATCGTCCTGTCGGGAGATGGAAATCATATGAATATCATTGTCTGCGAAATTACTAAATTGAGCCTGCAACTACAAAGAGTGGAGAAATGAACTGTGAGTGTATGAGAAACAACCAAGGAGACACAGGGAATCATAAAAACTGCATCGAGGCCAGTATAAAGCGCTCGCGCTCTCTCAAAACCAGCATGACGGCACAGACGGGGGAGTTTCGCTGAGCTCCTCGCTCCCCATGGAGAGGACGTCTCTGCTACAGCAGGAGAGGACCAGGAGGGGGGACAAAAACATCGCATCACCCACCTTGTTGTTTCTGAGGCACTAAAACCCCAGGAAACTTCAGAGAGATGAATCACACAGTGTGTGTGGAAAACATTCCCATTATTCCCATTGGGGGGTTCCTAAATGTGTGTTTGTGGAGTAACAAAGGCAAAGCCAGTGATTTTATTTTTTGAATGTCTTTCTTCAAGATGTGGTTTGACCTTAATACCAAAAGCTGCTCTCCCAAAATATACGGATAATTTTTTTTAATGGTTTTGGCAAGAATGTTTTTGCTCATATTTTGACTATTATTTGTATTTGTTATTACTAGAGTGAAGCGACAAAGGTTTACTTGCATTTCAAAACTATTTTTCTATTAAAAAAATGATGAATGGATTATGGAGTATAAAATATGATGACCAGGCAGGAATGTTTATATTTATGCATCCTAATCATCATTGTATTGCAGTGAATTATAGGTTTTGTCCCCCACAATATAAACTACAAATCTTTGATCATAAAATTAAGCATTGTGACACTGATAATTATACCCAATTGGCCAAGTAGTCTGCTATTATTGTTATAAAATATTACTGATTTACACTACACGCTCTCAGAACTTTATCTTACTTGTTAGCCATAGAAATATCAATAACTACATAAAATTTTATTTTTGCTCGGTTTGGACCTCTGAATAAAACTGAGGTGTTTTCCTTCCTTGATCAAATATGACAATCAACAACAACAACAAAAGATATGCAAACTTTTTTTTTTATTTTCTTTTATATTTTGCCTAAGGGTTTTTGCCAATAAAATGTTCCATTAAAAAAAATATATATTCTGACTGACTTTTCTGATGTCAGGCTTTACAGGGTTACAAGTGCCAACTTTCTCCACCAAACAACGCAATAGGCCATATAGTTTAACACAAATTGACTATACTTTAAAGGTCTTTCAAATGAGTGCGTCTTGGAAAGAACTGCATAGTAATTTAATATGAAAGAAATTATTATAATGCAATATGAGTAGCTTTTTTGACCACGAGAGGGCAGTACAACAGTTTCGACGAGATCTCGACTCGTTTATTCCATCTCTGACTGGCTTGCAGTGAAACTATGAGCTATTCCACAGCAGTACATGAATTAAACCGCATAATCATATTTTGGGCCTGTAAAAAAAACGTGCTGTGCTGTTTTTACTACCTAAAAAGGTCAACAGAAAGTTTGTGACCTCGACTTCAAACAAAACTACTAAGAGATGGAATGGCTGTATTGTTACAGTAGTCGAACTGTCATTATAGTTACTACCTGAAAATAATAATAATACAAAAACACATGCAAAATAAAGAGTGGTGAATCACTAATATAATTGCAGATTGTCCATTTCCTGTTTTATAAAACAGGAAAAGTGGATCACATGGGGTCACTGGTGCTTTTACCCATAATCATTTCCCTTTCCACGTTCCAGATGCATTCCAGTCTGATCTGAGCTCACAACACACTGCAATAGATTAAATTGCTGAACCAGGAGAGACAATGACTGTCAAAATTTGACATATAACAAAGCGTAAAGCTTGTTTCTGGGATTTGCGCTCAATGGCCCCTTGTAAAATTGTGAACCGATAAAGATCAGCGAAAGCCGTCCATCAGCAGAAGCAAATACAGTGAGAAATTGACTCTTGTCAGTGTAACCCTTCCAGGTTTTTAGATATGAAAAGATTACATCTTTCAGGCTGTCTACCTCTCAATGGAAAGCCATGCATCTTCTTTTGTGGAGCAGCTAACCTTGTGTAAACTGTTCTTCAACCCTGGCGGCCCTTTCACACACGCGCGCACACACACGCGCGCGCGCGCGCTGAGCTCTCCGTGTGGAGACAAAGGGTCAGCCTGTGTCTCCAGCTGCTAGCGTGATAAGGGACAGTGTGTTTACCAAATTGCACCGGCCCTACAACGTGAAGTTTATTCTGCCTATTGTGGGCCCGTAGCATTCCATAAGCATTAGCCATCTGCTCATGCAAGCAGAGATAAGGCTGTCTGATTGGCCAGCACACTACGAAGGGCCTGTGCTGATTGGTTATCTGAGAGAGCTCTGATCTAAACCCAAAGAGTGTTCTAGCTGTGCGCGGCACCAGACATTAGGTTCAAATAATCACACATTGGAAATGAATAAAAACCATCGGTGCAAGAATGCGTCTCCCGCTGCCAGGCTTTGATCGACTATTTCGTCACTGATTAAAGGAATATACTCCGATACATATTAAGCTCTAGCAACAGCATTTGAGGCATGCTATTGATTAGCACTGATTTATAAAGACAAAGAAAACATTAGTGGACAAACCCCATTTAAACCATGTTTGTGATCAGTAAGATGTTTTAATGTTTTTGAAAGAAGTCTCTAATGCTCACCAAGGCTGCATTTACTTAATCAAAAATACAGTAAAAACATTAATGTGGTATTTTAAAAATGTATTTTTTTTTCTGTGATGCAAAGCTGAATTTTCAGCATTATTACTCCAGTCTTCAGTCACGTGATCCTTCAGAAATAATCTCGATTTGCTGCTCAAGAAACATTTCTTATTATTATCAGTGTTGAAAACAGTTGTGCTGAATAATATGTTTGTGGAATTTGTTAAGATTTCTTGACGCACGCACTCACTCACACACACGCACGCACGCGCACTCACGCACACACACACACACACACACACACACGCTCTCTGGCCCTTGACAGGCTACATGAGTTCCTCACACTACTTCTCATTTCCTTTATTTCTTCACTCACACTATCTGATTTGATTTGACAGCACTGGCCTGTGAGCATGAAGTTAATACTTGATACTGATTTGCAGTTGATTTCTGGACTGTGTTAGAAGTGATACAATGTGTTGAGTTATACAACGAATGAATAAATGGACCTGTTGAAAATGTGCTCCACATAATAGCCATATATTCGGTCTTCAAAACAGGTTAAATTATCAACATGCCACAGGAAATAATTTTGGCCCCGTTTGAAAGAACAAACAAACAGCATTTACAGTAATTTACTTACAATGAAAATCTATGGGGCAAGTCATTTTGCCAGGATAATCATTGAAATACACAAAAGTATCGCCACAAGACAAGGTGTTAACATGAGACAACGCAAGGTAAAAAAAAATAAAAAAATTGCACAGTATCATAACTTGTATAATATGCATTATCAATTAAAAATACAAAAAACAACACAAAGCAAAACAAAAACCCAAAACAAAACACAGCGGAAAAAAACGCAACACAAAGCAAAACCAAACACAGCCAAAAAACAAACAAAAAACACAACAGAGTGAAACAAAAAAAAATGGTAAAGCAAAAAAAAGAAAGAAGTAAAGCCAAAAAAGGACACAAAAATAGCATAGAAAGGAAGTACTTTGTGTACTTGGCTTTTGGATTTTTGGCTTTTGGATTGCAAGTCACTTTGAGGGGTTATAATGTCAGATGTTGGTAGATGTGTAGCGTAGCGGTTAGACGTGCACAGCTACAGAAACATGTGCGGGGAATCCCTGAAACTCAAACCATGGCAAAGCGTAATGCCATCCTGAAGATCTGCCATTTCTGGGCGTGCCTCACACAAACAAAGACTGGTGGCAGGGAAGTTCAAGTGAGAAGGGGAAAAGGAAAGAAAGGGGCGGCTAATCGTCTATTAATTAACACTGCCGTCACATGACTTCCGCAAAGGTCACAAAGAGAAAACAGGAGATAAGAGTTATGAAAATGTTGGCTTTCCTCCCTCTTGGCATGCAGGCTTGAAAGACGAAGAGGTGATCAGGGAGATGAAAAAAGCGAGGGAGGGAGAGAGAGAGAGAGAGAGAGAGAAGGGCACAGCTGTTTTGGCACCCTCTGGGTTTGAGGCTTGCGCTACATGTGCTTGCCATTCAACTGCAGCTCCTTTTATTTACTGCATGTACATGTTGGTGATTGCAGGCCGCCCTCCCGAAGGATTGTTTTACACAAATATACAGAAACAGATGGCACATCACACTTGTGTGTAAAAGCAAGCAAACATTCAGATTGTTGTGGCAGAAAAAAAAAAAAATTCTCACTCAATAAACCTCATGAACTCATGATGCTTTGTGCGATAAACAGACCAAAATTTCAATCATTATCCAATAATAATCTTCTCCTCCAGTGAGCTGAACTCGAGAACTGAATCAGTTTGATTCATGAACAAATCATTCAAATATCAGTGTGTTTTTTTGTGTGTTTATCACATAAGCTCACATATGGCATTTTGCAATTTGCATATGGCAATTTATCACATATGGCATCAGATGACTGAATACTACTTCTATAGTATACTTTTAATTAGTATTCCATGATACTAATATGATAATTAATTAATTTGGTCATTTTAGAGCTTCACAGCACCATTCACTTTCATTATACTGCCAAAACTGGCAAACACATTCTACAAAATATTTTCTTTGCAGCAGAAAGAAAGTCTTGGTTTGAAATGAAATTGAAATGTGAAATTACACACACGTATATCGACAAACGTACCTCTCCAGCTACAAAAAAGAGCAGTGGCGTCTCCTCCTCCTTGGCTTTGTACTTGGCCATGATCTTCTCTGCGATTGGCTGGATGAGCTCCTTGGCCGGCTCCAGCTCTCCCTCTTCCTCAGCGTCTAAAAGAGAGGTTAAAACAGCGAGATGAGAGAGAAAGATGAATGAGCATAGTAGTTGGAAAAGGGAGGTGAAGAGTCAATGATCTCAATAGAAAGAGGAGAAGAATCAGCTGACCTACGAACAGCACGAGACAGGGCCCTTCGTGCAGCTGTACAGCGTTGGATTCGCTGAGCTCCAGCACGGGCCGCGGGTGCCACGGGAAGAACCGACAGTCGGGGTCATTGAGAACCTCCACTCGTCCCTGTCGCGTGATCATGTGACCCTCTGTGTCCAGAAAAATCAGTGTGGGGATACCTGGAGAAAGTTAAAAAAATATATATTTAAATAACATTTGTTTATATTAATCTGTTTTTGTCAAATATTTTTACATTTCTATATATTAAACATCAAATATGTTCTGATTGGCTTTCCACAAAACATTAAGCAGCAACTGTTTTCAAAATGAAAAATAATAAGAAATATTTCTTGAGCACAAATCAGCATATCAGAATGATTTCTGAAGGATCATGTGACACTGAAGACTGGAATTATGACGCTGAAAATCTTTGCCATAAATTATTTTAAATATATTAAAGTATAAAACATTGATTTTAAATTGTAATATTTCACATTACAGTTACTTTGATCAAATAAATGCAGCCTTGGTGAGAGAAAAAAAAAAAGTTGTTAACATATACTAATTGTGTAAGAATTAACATGAACTACAATTAAGATTGAAATGTTGCTTTTGCGTTAAACTTATTGTAAAGTATTAGTGATATGTTACTGTGTTTGTTTTCATGCTTAATGTTTTTACATTTAAAACAATCATTTTGTGTGCTTTTGTCGACAAACGATACGCCGTTTATCAGAGTAAAATGGACAAAATGTTAATAAAACTAAAGGACAATTCATCTTAAATGTTATTACTTTGTATTATTGGCTTTAATGGTTAGTGTGTGAGATGGTGGAGTGGACAGTGGCTTTAGGCCACACAACGGTCCTCCACACCCTAAGCAAAGCACCAGCACACATTCTTCCACAAAGACACAGTCAGACGGCCTTTGGTCACACTGATCTCTCTGTACGGCGGACTCTCTCAAGCCTCTTCTGAGATAGAAATCTGCCTGCAGTATTAGTGGCCTTATCAGACTCGCACACCGACTTCAGGCTGGAGCGAATCAGTATCAACTCATCCAAGATGAATTCCACACATTCCAGACCGGATAGGCCAGAAGCCAGTTCTTTCTTTCTCAATGCATCCACTCCCAATGGAGAAGAGCAGAAAGCAGAGTTAAAGCTTTTTACTGTTAAAGGGGTCGTATGATACCTGGTCCATGTATAAAGAGTTTTTTTGGGGGCAGAAAACGATCAGAATTTAGTTTTTCATCCCAATTTTTTCACATTCGGACATGTCGGACGTGTTTACGACAGGGAGATTTACATTTAAAAAAACAACAAAAATAGTAGAGTATGGATGTACGCAGGGCAAGAAGTTTTGAAAAGAATATTTTTCTTTGGCCATACAATGAAAGTCAATGGGGTCCAAGTGTCGTTTTGACCAGTTAACAGTTAAAACATTCTTTAAAATATCTTCTTTTGTGTTCTTCAGAAGAAATACAATCATGTAGGTTTGTAACGACATGAGGGTGAATAAATAATGACAGATTGATCATTTTTGGTCGAACTATCCGTTTAAAAACAGAATTGTTAGGCAGAGTGAGTTCTAGAGAGCGCGAGTTAAAGAGAGAGGGAGCGGTGGGGAACAGTAATAGTAAAGTAAACTTGATTATACGCCCACATTCCTGAGGTCCTACAGCTCAGTTTGCAGTTCCTGGCAGGGTCAGCTGTGTCCAGCGACGGCCAACGTGACATCCAACCACATGTTGTTATATCAAACAAACGCACTTCCACCTGAGCCAGAGTTAAAGTCCACAGACGTACCTTGGATTCCATAGAGCCTGTTGAGTCGTGACCGTCTGGCCTCGTCTGTGTATGGCACTGCCAACCACGGCATCTCGCTGAAGTACTGCGTGAACGACTCCTCCGACCTACATCACAAGACATCTTTATCGCATGTTTAAAGTGTCCTCCACATCTAAAATCAAATAATTATTGGAAATAAACAGCATATACGGCTGATATTATGTGTGAAAGTTAAGAGTGCACTATATATCTGTGCCTTATGAATTATCGGCTGATATTAGCTTATTTTAATTTATTGCTATCAATTGATATTGTACTGTATATAACTGTATATAGGCCAATATTGGATAATTGGATAATTTCCCCATTTTTACATTTAGATTATCTTTGCCATCATCTAAAGCACACTTAATATTTAACACTTAATTAATCATTTAATTACACTGTTAAATGTAATCTTTAACAACTGTCAAAATGAATATCCATTTTTTATACTTTACATAATGTTGTGAAGCCTAAATTTACTTGAAGCATTGAAAATGATTGTTTTTAGAGTTCAACTTTTTTATTTATCAAGACAAAATAGTATAGAATTTTAATATTGGCAATTTATCGGTGTTAGGTGAAAAATTGCATCCCTTGGGCAAGCGTATATATAAAAAAAGTCCAAAAGTCTAAGATCACATTGAAAAACAGAGATTTAAAATCAATTTAAGCCTGGAAATGTAGAAATTTAGGACTTTGAAAAATAATAAATTATAATAATAGTATGATATTAAATGAATCCACTGAAATGATTATGCTACTAATATAATTTGTAATGAAAAAAAGAAAATACATTTGTAAAATGTGTGTTTCTTACCTATCAGCACTGACAAATACAATCTCAAATTTGTGCCCTGATTCTTTCACTTTCCGGTATGTTTCCACCAACACTCGGGTTAGACTGCGACAAGGAGGACACTACGAGAGAAAACACAAACACATACATAAGTTATGACAAGATGTCCTAAAGGGTTTCTGATAATAAACAGCACTTAGTGGCCTAGTGAGCGCCCAGAGCACTTAATATTACTCTCTCTGCAGTTCAGCACTCCTTTAAAAAAAATAAACAAAAAAAAATGTGAATAGGGCCTGGAAGAGCTTTTAAACTCATCTTCTCTTTTATGGCTTGGAGGTATTTTGTGCAGAATGTTTTTCTCTTTTCACAAGAGTGCTATACAGCCTGACATGCCTCACTCAGCTCTCTTCAAGAGCTCTCCAGACCTTTGACTACCGGCAGGCCCACACTGAACGAAAGCTCAGCAGATTCACACACAACTCGAAACGCCTGTCATTCACAACGTTTTAAATATCCTCCGGCCCTTCTTAAGTTGCAAAGTTACTTATAGTCAGTAAAATGTCTGTTGGGGCAGCATCAAAATAAAGTTTTAGCAGAAATTAAGCAGACAGTCTACTAATACTCTGATGAGAGTTAGTTGACATGTAGTTGAAATATTACTACTTATAATGTTACTGATAGTCAACAGAATATCTAAAGGGGCCCATCAAAATAAACTGTTACCAAATGGTTGATTTGACGCACATTCAACAAACATTACGCTTCAAATTTACAGTATGTTATGTTGGAGCACCAGCATGTGTGTGAATTGACTGCTTTTGAATTTTACTCTTTTATTAGAGGACCCTGACTAATATTCAGCTGTAAAAATGCCAGTAAAATATTCTCCTTTCTTCATTTCTATCTGTCTCTGTGTGTTTCTTTACAGAGTCACACAGCTACAAACTCTTCCTCTGTTTCCTTGAGGTCATCTGAGGTCGTTTTCAAATGGAGAAAAAAAAGTGGCATTAGTTTATCGACGGCAACAATATGTCCAGGCACACTTAGTCTTATAAAAGTCACTTTAATAGAGGTTCCTTTACGCTGGTTAGGAACGAGGAATGTGGTGTTGGAATAATAAACTGAAATATATAGCCTGGTTTTGTGGCTCATCTTCACAATTTGTCTGGGTTTGGAAAAGAGGGGGACTGGAAAAACAAGCTCCCGCTGCTGTGGCGGCTGCCCTGTGGACTGGCACTAGCAGTGCCCGTGTTTGCCGAAGCGACGAGAAACGCTGTCAGTCAGGAAACCGTTCCCCTGTGAACATGAATGTGCGCGTCACACTCGTCTGAGTGTATGGAGTGACTTTTACAGTGGGAAATAACAGGGTGTCTGTGGAAAAGGTTTCATATGATGGGAAACCCAAGGGGAACAGTAACACAACTCAGCTTTGATATTCGATTCATGAAAAAAATACTCTTATGAACTGGTTCTTTTAAAAGACTCAATCAAAAAGATTCACGAAACGATCTCAAACTTGCACATGAGTTATTTGAGGTTTGAATCAGACTGACTCAGCGAATCGTTCGGAGCCATTGCTGATTCCCTCACTGAACCGCCAGTCATTTTTTGGTTATGCTCAACTCTGTGTTACTGTGGTTTCTATTCATTTCTAACCAGTGTTATTTTAGTATCATTTATATATTATTATAGTTTTTATTAATATTTTTCATTAGTTAATTTTTTTTTATATATATATTCCATTTTTAGTAATTTTGTCATTTAGCAAAGTTTGTGTCATTATTAGTATATATGAAGATTTCAGATGCAAAAGCCTCTAAGTGCCATCTGAAATTTTCTTCTAGAATGCTAATTTTTATCAAGATTGTATGTTTATGTTCAGTTTATTCACTTTAATGGCAATGACAATTACCTATTAATTGTCATTAAAGTGAGATTACTGAACTTATAGATTATATATATATATATATATATATATATATATATATTTTTTTATTATTTTTTTTTTTACGGGTCTATATGTTTTTTATAGTTTTTATGGTTTTAGTTATTTATCAAGTTAAACAAAAATGAACATGAGAAATACAATTAGATTGTAATTTTGTCTCCAAAGTACAGCTAGGTTAATAAAATGATTTAGCATACGAGATCCACATGTAGAGTTGAATCAACTGCAGTTTTGTCTCAAAGTATGGCTAGGTTAGCAACACAAAGCACTCACCCAGTGTGCAGAGAAGTAAACCCCCACGTAGGACCCCTCCAGGGCACTGCTGTCTGCCGTCTGTCGGTTGTTCCTGAGCAAGGGCCCGGACACCACCTCCGCAAAGGGCTTCGGGCCCCAGGGGAACTCCAGGCCTGCAGGACGGGTGGGAGCGGGGAAGAGCAGGACTCTGATTACTGTCACACAATCCTCCTTTCACTGCCAGCACAGCACATGCATATGTCATTCATATATTTATAATACACACGAGCCTCTCCTCTGGATCCTGATAGCACATGGAAATCAAAAGCTGCTACAGACGCGAATGGGAGCAGAAGCAAATATCAATTCTTAATGAAAGTCCATCCATTTCTCGAATATTCTTCGAGAATATTTCTTCCAATAATACATAACTATTTAAAAGTGTTGTTTATTTAGTATACCTCAACTAAAAATGAAGAATTATACCGGAATGATCAGAATTCATATCAGAATTATCAAAATCAGTGAATTAGTCCATTACTGATCTGGTTCTCAAGTTCAACTCACTAAATCAGTGATTCAGTTCCAGTGGTTCTCAAGTTCACCGGCAGGAATGTTTATCAGTGAATTATGACTTAAATGTTGGTCTATTAGTTCTACAAATCTATCCTAAGGAATATAGCTTGGTATATAGCGCTATGTCTTGAGCATTTTTATGATGCTTTTTAATGTTTTCGTGACATTTTTGGAGCTTAACAAACATGGCAACTTTAATACACCCTAAGCTTTGGAACAAACAGTGAAAGATCAATAGCGCAGTGTCTTCATTATTTGTTAAAGGCATTATTAGTCAGAAAGAACAAAAGCACAGGGCTGTCACTGGGGTTTTGAACCTGCTCCTGTACTGGCTACTGTGCACGTTCACACACACACTATACAAACACACAGATACGGCACATGCTTCCAAACAAAAGCTCTAGGCTATGTCATCACATTGAAAGCAGAGTCATCAATCCTGCGCACCAGTGTTTCAGAATGGCAATGACTGTGCTTTATGAATCAACGAGTTCATTTTTCACTCTTACTGCTGGTAACTGTTGGAGCTGAGGCTCATTAAGCGGAGGAGGTGAATCTGTCATGTTGATCACCTGACAAATTCCACTGCATGAATGTTTTTATGAAAATGCAGTGGCTCCCTGCCTTTCCAGACAAATAAATGCCTTCCTTTCACCTGCAGAGAGCAGTTGCAGATGACACCACTCAAGTGAGCCGATAGCTATCAAATGCACAGAGCTCTTCAAAACTACCGTTACCATACAGACAGGTGAAGTACAGCCATGTACAGTGGTGCCAAGCCATGCGTGCACTGTGAGTTCCTGAGCATGTGAAAGTCAAGTAAAAGAGACGGTTCACCAGTAAATAAATTAATAATTTACAAAAGCCTTATTTGTTTGTTTCAAACCTGTATGACTTTATTTTTTTTGTGGAACACAAAAGTAGTAATTTTGGAGAATCTACACACAGATTGTTTCCATCATGTAGGAATGTTGTCCATATAGTGAACTCGGTTTCATAAATTAATCACTCAAATTTGTGTTTACTGAAAAGAACTCTCATATCTGAATCATTCATTTACTGATCTAGTATGTGTTCAGTGCGCATGGCGCAAATTTTATCATCAGCATAGCACACACACCCGGGCCGTACTATGGCCTGGGCTGTTGTTTCACAGTCGAAAAAGAAATGGAAGAGACAGAACAACAACTACTGGAAACGCAACAACTACAGATGGCCACGTTGATGAGTGCTTATATGAGGGGTACTAAGACATATGTGCAAATCTGTAATGAGTTTAAATGAGTGCAAAGACATTTTTATCAGTCACAATTTCTGGAGAGACATAGCGCAGACACTGGACAGGATGAATCTTTCTAGTGTGCATGTATCGAATGCGTGCGTTTTAAAGGCTACACATTTGTACGCATACACTAAGTGTTCGCGTCAAAACTTAAGTATACTTTGGGCTTAACTTAACTCAGCCGCACATGTGAGTAAAAAAATTAATTAAAAAGACATTTTTATTGATCATAACTTCTGGAGAAATAGAGCAAACACCGGAAAAGGACGAAACTTTCTAATTCAAATATGTTGAGAGTGTGTACACACACATGCTATCAAATGGAGTTTACTTTGAAAGGTTACGCGTTCAGCTGTCCGCATACGCTAAACTATTGTGTCAAAACTGAAGTGCACTTCTTGGCTTTAGAGGATGGGGCATAAGTTGTATGGCCATCTTTTATGCTGCATTTTTGAATATTTTTCAGAAAAAAAACCCAGCTTATGTGTTTGGAACAACAAGAGGGTATGTTAATGTAACTGGACCCATTCGAACCAGTGTCACTGGCTTGGGAGGCCTAAACGCTAAAGACCTCAAGCATCAGTCACTAGTGCGCCTCTTGAGGCCAGGGAGTGAGGTCTGCCTCTTTACCAGCTGACCTCTGTTACATTAATAACAAAAGAAGTTTCTTTTTTTGGGTGAGCTACCCCTTTAATCCCTTTAGAGAGTGAGTGGGTGAAAAATGTAACACTGGTACTCACCTTTTGGATCATCTCTCACTACGAGCAAGCCGTTCCGACACACCATCTTCCCCGTAGCAGCATCGATAAACACCAGAGAGGGAATACTGGTCACCTTGTACTTGTTCCATAGCTTCATCTACAAAAAGAAAAGACAGACAGACATAGACTGAGATTAGACACTGGGAATCAAAAGGAATATGACTGAAAGAATAAGGAGTGGGAATGTGTGTGTTAGAAAGCGAGAGTAGATTTTAACCAGTAGATATACAATCATTGCTTTCCCATCTTTCCACGTGAGGCTTAAAAATAGGGTACAAAACGTCTTCCTCTCGCTCTGAAGTATAAAGAGACTCAGAAATGTGGCGAGTTGAATTAAGTGCTATCCGCAGCCGAGGCGAGCCGCCGAAGAATTAGCTGAGGGCCAGAATCAAACATCTACAGGGCTGATTCAACTTTAAAGAGACTGGCATCTGAGGAAATTCGAGGGGAGCGCTTTATCTTTCTGTAGTCTCACTCAAACCGTGGCACACGGACTAAAAAGCCAGCGATTAAACCTCGCTCGACAGAGACGTTTGCCTGTGTAGTCTCATGGCTGTGGGCGCCGCCGCCGCCTTCATCCTTTTGCAGGTGAGAAGAAACCTGGTCAATTATTCAGGACGTGGACGTGTGAAGGTTTAATGGATGAAAGACGCCTATAAAAGTAAACTACAGTAACTGCAGTGGACTGATGCGAAACATGTAGCGCATGAAAAACACGGGTGCTACGGACATGAATTATTTATCAAAACACTAGACACGCATGCATAGACTAAAGCCGTCAGTTGATTACATTTTTTTATTAACTACATGATATGTAGTATGAATATATATATATATATATATATATATATATATATATATATATATATATGAATTATTTAATAGATATTAGATCAAGTGGCTTCATAAGCAGGGCCAAATTCCTCATCACATTTACAATCAGATCAGGGGCATGACTAATTGTACAATAAGTTAAATTAAATAATTAATCATAATCACATTAAATTGATAAAACTGATATCACTAGGGATGAGTTAAGGCTGAAAATCAATATAGATACATATTTTGTTTGCAAGCTACAAGTCAATTTTGATTCTGTCATTTATCCTGCTTTATTTGGGTATATTTGAGGAAAACCACTGCATAAGTGTGGTCGTAATTCTATAATACTACAATTCTACGAGACTAAAATAAGCACAATTCAGGTAAAATATGATTTCTTTACACAGAGCCACTGAAAATTCTACACAGCCTTATTGTAGTTTCAGTTAAAAATATACATTGAGTATGAAGTCAAATGTTATATGTGGCTGAATAAAACAGCGGAGGTTCAAATGCAGTGTGCGATCAAACTCTTTGATGCATGGCTGATGAAATGTTTTCACCGGAGGAGAGTTTAGATGTGAACAGACAGTCAAAGAGTGTTACTCTATTTCTCTAAGCCTGAAGGATTGCGTCCAGCGTCCAGAGAACGGCTCCAACACAAACCTGCAGCGCTGCCATTGTCAACATTCAAGCTGCCCGCTTCATCATTGGCCTGTCTGCACCCAAATTTCTCACTCAGACCTGAAGCGCAAGCGGCCTACGCTGCAAATCAGTGAGGTTAAAGGGCACTAACTGTGAAGCTCTCAAGTATCAACATGGCTTCTTACCTTACACACACCTGTGAATCTGACACAGCTGTGTGTTTGGGCTCAGATCAACAGCGAGTCGTGAGAGAACAAAGCTCGGCCGCAGTATGAGTGACTGGATGAAGGAGACGGGTAATATGAAATGAAAGACAGCTCCATGATCAGCCATGTCAACGGCTGCCCATCAGTTCAGTGAGGCTAAAAACACTCACACGAACCTGATGAAAACAGCCAATTAAGGAAGGACATGGACAGTGATGAACGCTGACATGTTTTAGAGGTCAAAGAGTTTCTTCAAGAAACCAGCCGATGAGCCTGTTCTTTTAGTATTAGGGGGGAAAACAAGCAATTTTTGAAATGCATATCAACAGTACAAAAATTACTAGTCCAACTAAAAACAACTAGTGTGTGCAGGACACTAGTTCATTTATGTAGGCTAAGTGAGGATAGCAAAATAAGGTAAACTGTGACATATTACACAAAAATTCTTCATACAGAGGAATACCAGTAAAATGTATACAAGTTTGGGACCAAAAATAATTCAAACACTAGTTTTGCTTAAGTGTTTTTTCTTTAATTGCTCATGCGACCTCTTTACACCACAGACTGAACAAAATGAAGCATTGCTTGGTAATAGTTTGACCTAGATTGGTATTATCTAATTGTGTACTTAAATTTAACAGCTGACAGCTATTCAACCCAATTCATTCGTGAGACAGTCTAACAGAAGGATGGCCAAAACCAGTGAAATATCAACTGATTTGATAACTCTGCATTATTGTCATAATTTATTAACATTTTCTAAACTACAGCAAATAAACTGTGATAATGTGAGAAATTTTGGTTTGGACTGCATATATTTGATCTCACATATTTATGAGATCAAATAAAATAAAATGACCTGAATGGATCCAACCGATGGAAAATTCACATAGTCCTACATTACTTTTGGTGATGCCAATGTCCAAATCAAAATTAACTTGGTATTAATAATACCAGACCAGCAACAGTGATTTGTATCCATATGGTTTCTGTATTACTGTAGGTACTATTTTGAAGCAATGTAAAAATCTGTAGGCTATCAAGTAACATTTCCATATTGCCTTACTCTCTTGCACCTTCATATGCACAAAATATCACAGAACCACCTACACACAGCAGCATGAATAGAAGTATAACACAAAGAAAAGACTGAAAGAGAGCAAAGAAACCAATAGCATTCAGCTCTCGCATACAAATGACAACTTAAAGCATTTCCCCGTCTATAGACAGCATTTGGTTCTGTTTCAGAGCGGCGTAGCCTGGCAAATCACTCCACAACTGAGATCATCAAGCAACAGAGTATCACAATTCGGCCGATTAGCATAATCCTGCAGGGGATGATGGTCGGTAATCATGGCGTCTGCATCACCGGCATTCATCAGTCACTGTAACCCACATCGGTAGAGGCTTCTCGAAATAATGATGATTTATGGCGAATAACTTTCAATTTCCTTTTATTTTGCACTGGTGATACAGAAAAAACTATGTGACTGTTCCTATGACAGGCTGTAGGGGAACACAATTCCCTCATTTAAAACTCTGAGCAAGTCAGCATTGCAAAGGGTGGGCTTTCTTTTACAGGACCTTGTTATTAATTTTCTCGTTTCTATGTAATGGCAACATTTGCACAGACTCTCTGGAGGGCTGCACACTCATTTAGAAAGCCCCGAGCTCGGTTTCTGAAAACTCTGCTGTACGCATGATGAAATACAGAGATTTCATTTCACACCAGTAACAATAATGGCCTCAGAGACGTGCCATTGGCAAAATCAACAAACATTAGTGACAGCCACCATTAATAACCTTCGTCTATGGCCGCTCATGTTGTTTCGCTACTTTACTCAGAGCAAGGCCTTCAATGTGCCAATATTCCCTGCTGTGACCATTTAACAACCACAGTGGACATTAACTATACATTACACTCACTCAAACACACGGGTCGAGCTCAGGCCATTTGTTCAACCACAAATGGATCAAACGTGCTTGAGTAGTAATGAAAGAAGACTCTTCATGGAGAAAGCGAGTGAAAATGGATGAAAAGACAGAATAAAATTAAAGCTGCAAGCAGCGATTGCGGGCCCAAGCCGGTGGCACCGCCACCCTGGTGCCTTTAGTAGTGCCTTTGGTTTAGTGGTGCCACCGGCTTGGGCCCTCCATCGCTGCTTGCAGCTTTAATTATATATATATATATATATATATATAAAATAAAATAAATAAATAAATATATATATAAATATATATATATATATATATATATATTATGTAAATTCTTTTTCCCCCCTATTTTTAACATATATATTATTATATATATAATAATAATATATATATTATTAACATTTTTGGATGCTAAACTATTCTTTTTATAGGCTTTGTACTTTGTACACTTTGTACACTCACGTTCCAATATAGAAAAATTATCCTCTTCAAATGCGCAAAAATGTGCTTGGAAACATCACAGTGGAGCGGTGCTTACTATGAACGGCACAAACTGTACAAATGACTATTTAAACAGAGCAGTGTAATTTTTATATGTAAGGTTGACTATTTTATTATTATATTTTATTAAGGCTATAATGAACATGCTGCGATGTCAAGATTGCAATGCTGGAATGCTGTGTGTGTGTGTGTGTGTGTGTGTGTGTGTGTGTGTGTGTGTGTGTGTGTGTGTGTGTGTGTGTGTGTGTGTGTGTGTGTGTGTGTGTGTGTGAGGCTCGATCGAACAATGGAGACATAAAAACATACTCCGTCATTTTGTTCATACAGACCATCTTTCAAAATGCAAAGTGTTTCCTTATATTTGTGTACACTCGCAATGAAACACAACATTGTGCTTTTGTTAAACTATAAACTCTTGTCAAACTGTAACCTACAACTGTCACCCAACCAAAATCACACACACACACACACACACACACACACACACACACACACACACACACACACACACACACACACACACACACACACACACACACACACACACACACACACACACACACACACACACACACACACACACACACACACACACACACACACACACACACACACACACACACACACACACACACACACACACACACACATCCCCCCTCCCCTCCCCTCCCCACACAGACAGACACACACACACACACAGAATGGCAGAGAGACAGAGAGAGAGAAAATACACATTCAAATATCTGACTTCCTGTTGGTTGGAGCTAATGACTGTAAATTAGAAAGTTGTCTGGATCGAAGAGAAGAATATACGTACCCGAGTTTGGTTACTGTAGGTAAAACTATAACTAAGTTATAACACACTTTATGCATCCTTTTTTAATCATAAATTTGTTTCCTCGCCACGGCCAAACCGTTCGAGATATCAAAAATCCCCTGGCAATTTATCATCTTCCATGTCTTGACTTCATGCTGACCGAGTTTCGTGGTCATCGGATGAATTCTCTAGGAGAAGTGTTTCAAATGCGAGAGCAAGCGTTCTCCAATCAACCCGTAATAGCCGACTTCCTGTTGGGCTGGCGTAAAACTTGACCCAGGGAAAGTTGTTCGGCCCGATTAAATCTATATGTGTACCGAGTTTTATATTAATTCATGCAAGCGTGTTTGATATACGGACAAGTGTTCGAATCCCATTCCAGGGGGCGCTGTCGAGCCCCCCTGCCACGCCCGGGTACCAGCTTCAGCCTGGCCCTGTTGGCCGCGGGTTCTGAACTGTATGCAAAATTTCAAGAGTTTTCGAGCATGTTAAGGCCCTCAAAAGTGCCAGAGATTTTGCACACAGCAGAGAAATGGTTAAACTAAACTAGCCCCCCTCCTCACACACACACACTCACACACACAGAGGGGCAGAGGGAAAATGCTCCAAACAGTACACATTCAAACCAAAATATCTGACTTCCTGTTGGTCGGAGCTAATGACTGTAAATTAGAAAGTTGTCCGGATCGAAGAGAAGAATATACGTACTGAGTTTGGTTACTTTAGGTAAAACTAATACCCCATTTTTGACTAAAGGTGGCGCTACTGAGCCCCTTACCACGCCCGTTTCTGAAACTTCGCACATGTCTATTACCGTAAAACTTCAAATAATAGCCCGGGCTTTTATTTTCCCAAATCGCCGAACTGCACCGGCTTGTATTGGAGACAGGCGTCTATATGAGACAGGCCTTTAATTTAGTGTTGAGACTTCACCCTGCGCTGCAAAATACATTTAGCTTTACATTCATTTAAAGAAATCAGCTGGTTGAATGAAAATTGCTGATGTTATCGGATTTTCAGATGATATTCTCAATTCAGTTAACGGACGCTCTGAGGTAAAGTGAATTCAGACTGTAGTGTAGTAGACTAAGCAACGATTGTATTTAATTGTACAGTACAATCATAACATAGACATGATATTAATTCCATGATGTCCTTAAACATAACAATATTGCTGGCCATAAACTGACAAAGTGCGCGTCCGATAACTCGAGTTGTCATAAACGCCGCACGCGCGCGCTTCTCGTCCGGTGTGTGATCAACTCGAGTTGTCATAAACGCCGCACGCGCGCGCTTCTCGTCCGGTGTGTGATCAACTCGAGTTGTCATAAACGCCGCACGCGCGCGCTTCTCGTCCGGTGTGCGATAACTCGAGTTGTCATAAACGCCGCACGCGCGCGCTTCTCGTCTGGTGTGCGATAACGCGAGTTGTCACAGACGTGGCGCGGTGCTTCTCGTCCGGTGTGTGATAACTCGTCATAGACGCGGCGCGGCGCTTCTCGTCCGGTGTGCGATACACGCGGCGCGGCGCGGCGCTTCTCGTCCGGTGTGCGATACACGCGGCGCATCTCGTCCGGTGTGCGATACACGCGGCGCGGCGCTTCTCGTCCGGTATGCGATACCTCCTGCCTTGCTTGAGCTAACAGCTCCCGCCCAAATGCGCAGGGCTCTCTTGCGTGCCCAATCTACACCATATAACTGGCTTAAACAGACGATCTGACGGGTTTTAGAAGATGAAATACAACCCGAAACTAAAAAAAGACCCGGCCTCTATTTGAGACCGGCCTTTATTTATCCAAACCTGTAGCCACACCAGGCGTGTAAAAGAGACAGGCGTCTATTTGGGACTCGGCTATTATTTGAAGTTTTACGGTACACAATAAATGTCAAATGCATGTTGAGTTTCATGCAATTTGAAGCATGTTAAGAGCCTCAAATGCATCCAAAAAGAATATAAAAGTTTAAAGCGTTGCCATGGCGACAGTATTAAAGATATCAATAATCCTTTCACAGGTCTACATCTGTCGTGTGTTTACATTATACAGATGAAGTTTGAAGCAAATCGGGTAAAAATAAGAGGGTGATTTCAAAGCATTTCGAAAGTGACACACTTCCTGCTGCCAGTTGGTGGCGCTATAACTTTGACTCACAATAGTCACATCCATGTGATCGGCCTCTTACAGCGAACACACTGCTGAAGTTTCATCAAGATCAATTAATGTATGAGGATGTTATAACACACTTCCTGTTTCCAATATTCGCCATAAATTCGTTTCCTCGCCACGGCCAAACCGTTCGAGATATCAAAAATCCCCTCGCAACTTTTCATCCTCAATGTCTTGACTTCATGCTGACCGAGTTTCGTGGTGATTGGTTGAATCGTCTAGGAGGAGTATTTTAAATTCCATTGCACGTGTTTTTTAAACTACGCCAAATAGCCGACTTCCTGTTGGGCTGGGGTAAAAAGTCAGAGCATGAAGGATATATGAACCGATGAGATCTATAAGTGTACCGAGTTTCATATTATTTCATGCAAGCGTGTTTGATTTATGGACCAAGTTTTCCGACCCCGTTCCAGGGGGCGCTGTCGAGCCCCCCTGCCACGCCCGGGTACCAGCTTCAGTCCGGCTCTAATGGCCGCGGGTTCTGACCAGTGTGCAAAGTTTCAAGAGTTTTTGAGCACGTTAAGGCCCCCAAAAGTGGCAAAAACCTTGAAAAAAAAATTATTATAAAGAAGAAGAAGAAGAAAAACAAAAAACCCTTAGAAGAACAATAGGGCTCTGCGCCCTTTCAGGGCTTGGGCCCTAATTATATATTAAAGAAAATTAAGCTTATTATATTGCATGGTGAAATAATTATCACAATAAAGCTCATCCCCATTGGCCAACTCGTTTAAAAAAATTATCATTACTGTGATGGGAAAAAAGATTTGAATGATATATAATAGTTTTATTATAATATATGGGGGGGGGGGGGGGGTATGAGATAGGAGGAAAAATAATAAGTCAATGCTTTTGCCTTCTCTCCTAAATGTTTTGCGTTCCCCTGAGAAACTTTGCATTCGCTCGCAAAACATTTTGAGCTCTTTGCGAGTGAACGCAAAGTTTCTTGGTAGAACGCATAAGTTGTCAAAAGCACAATTTTTTTTTCCACCGTCATATGGGGCTTTGGGCTCTGTAAAGTACTGACTTTAACTTCAGCTTATTTTAAATAAAACTATCCTGTCTGTAAACTGTTTTTTGCACCGTATTACTGGCCCTATATATTGAATGCTTTTGGCAATAAAAGTCTTTAAGACTTTTAAGATAAAATGCTTATCACTGTTTTCCAGCATACCATATGTGAGAGGAAAAACAACAAAAACAACCAATACTGAGGCAGCAAACTTTGTAAAACACAAAATTTGTCACCGCCAATACTTTACAAGACACATCTGATGAAAAGCACAAGAATTTTATAAACAAACACAAGATGTCATGAAAATGCAGCTTTGCTCCATCAACTGGCTCAGTGATTCTTGTTACAAAGTGATTTTTTCGAGGCAGACTTTCAGGATGGTAAAAGCTGTGAAGAGGTGCAGCTACTCTCTGTGGAGTGCAAATCCTTTGTTAAGTGTTTTTCACTTCCTGTACCAAACTCCCTCTCCGCCCTCGGCCTCCTGTGGTCTCCACTCAGAAACGCCCGTCGGCCACTGGGTTTTAACAGCACGTGACTCCTACACCAGCCTGCAGACTCCTCCTGAGCCCGCTCAAGCAGAAGATATTCCCGCAGTCATCGTCCCATTCACCTCCGAGCTGATCTGCTTTCATTAGAGGGGGAGAACAAGGGGGCATGTGCCAAGTGGCAGCGCCACGGACCAGTCTCGGAAAACACCCGCTAAACAATGCAGGCAAGAAATAGAACACATGTACAGCGCTCAGCCTGCCGTCGAGAGAAAGACAACGCTCTTGCTCTTCAAAGGAAAATGAAAACATTAGCATAGGCGTTTTTGGCAAACGCTTAAAAAGGAAGCACTGGAGCTCTGCAGCGTCAGACAATAAAGCTAGTGTCGCAATTCATCCCCGAGTGCTTCTACAGAGCAGCGCGGATACCGTGACTGAGCCGACACCATATTGGTTTCATGGAATTCATAGATAGAGGCCAAAGAGTTGTCAAGTTCCTGGCATGATGCCTTCGGACATGCGGACTCCCATCCTTTAATCCTCTTAATAATAATCTGCATCAGATGAAGAGATCACTTAACTTGAGCCCCTGGAGACTCGGCAGTCGCTAACCAGCGAAAAAGGGGCATCAATAACTGCGCCACTTGGCATCAGCTATGATTTATTGTCGCTGTGACCTCAAAAAGGCAGCTATATTAGAGGACCGCATAAAAGCTGATAATATGTACCATATAGAAACAGAGCAACTGTCTCTGGTTTTGATTTGGGCTTTTAAAGTGGAAACATACGATTTAGGCTCTCGAGTCTAAAAGGTCCTACCTATGTCTATTGCAAATATCATTATCACAGAGTAATTAAATTGGCAGCATGTTACGGCCACTTTATATATCCTCATATCCTGTTTTATTGTCTCTGGATCTAAGGATCTCGCCATCTTTTCTACAAGAATTGTGTTTTCATTGTTTTGTTTTGTTATAGATCAGGCCTGCAGGCAAATGAATATCTGAACAGGTTTAAACAAATTATAATAAAAATAAATTAATCAAATAAATTAATAAAATACAAATAAAATAAACATTAATATATTTACCAAATGCATTATTATGGTGGTTATCAGTGCAAAGCAGATTAGTAGTTCAAGTATGCCAATATATTACATTAAATCAGTTAATACAGCACCATAACACCTGAAATTCTACTGTAAAATTTAACAGAATTGTTTTTTACAGAGCAGGTTGGCTCTCTGAGACCTGAAACGAACCTCTTCCCGTCTGATATTTCCTCTGGCCTCAAACTCTGCATGTGCATAGTGAAATAACATGTTGTATTTCATTTAGCAAAGCCCTGATGGTCTGATGGCAGAAGATGAGTAAAATATGAGTCTGGACAGGGTCCGTTTCGTACTTCGAGCAAAGAGAGAGAGAGAGAGAGAGCAGTTTGTGCATTTCACGTCTCGCCCTTACTTTCTCTCTGATGAGCATAGCAGGCCTCTCTCGCGGGCATTCACTTCATCACAAAAGCTGCGATGCCTTTATGACCTCCATCGTGAGGGACAAATCACAATTCTAGGAAACAGATTCCTCGCGCACGGTCATTTATCCCACCCCCGCTTTTAAAACTCAGCGTGATATTGCTGGATCATATTTACAGGCTACAATATTCATTGGCCCATCCGTTAGTGGGTAGAGGCATTGTACACGCCAATACGCAGGCTAAATTGCTTTTTGGATAGAGGGGTTTGGTTGCCATGGAAACTGCCCAGTCAGGACATGTCAGAGAGTGGCAGGCACATTGTGGGATCTCGGGTAATAATTCAGTGATAAATTAATGCTTAAGTGAGGAAAACAGGTGCCGGAGTGGCACGGGGGAGTTTAGAAGAGGGGAACAAAAAAAAGAGACAGGCTCATTCAGACGTAGAGGAAAAAGTGAGACGGAATGACACAGATGGAGACGGAGAAAAAAAAAAGGGTGTTCTTCCAGCTTTAGCCCCAGCCATACAAAAGCCATTTTCTGAAAGCAGGATTAATCCTGACTTGCGCTCTCAATGGCAGGGGTCTTTAGTTCAAGGTTTTACTTGGTAAAGAATGCTGGCTAAAAGCAGAGGATTGTAGAAGCGTAAAAAGCAAGGCTTTAAGCGATACGCAGCATTGTCTACGACAAATCCCGTTTGCTACCGGGCCTCTGAGGAACAGGGTTAGAAGTCATGGCAGCGTGGGGGTGCTTTCTGTCCCTTGGCCCGGAAAAGACTAGATGCTAGCATTGAACTTAAAGGAGTGGTTCACTTTAAAATGAAAGGCCTTCTGAAACAAAGCGAAGAGTTTGTGTAAGAATAATATTCATATTTAACACGCTACAAAGTAAAATTCTAGCTTCCGGTCAAACGGTCAACAACTCTCATAAGTTGAGCTTTAGGCGTAAGTGGAATCCGTATCTTCGTTTACCCGAAAGCTAGTCATTTTAAAAATTTTAATATGGATATTTTTTTTACACTTTTTTGAGCTCCAATCTGATGGTTGCAATCCACTGCCATTATAAAGCTCGGAAGCGTCAGGGTGTTTATTACAGGGTGCCAGCAGCCATATCACCCTGTAGCCCAAGACTGGTTTCCCACTGAAGCTAAGCGGGGCTGAGCCTGGTTAGTGCTTGGATGGGAGACCTCCTGAGAAAACCAGGTTGCTGCTGGAAGAGGTGTTAGTGAGGCCAGCAGGGGGCGCTCACCCTGTGGTCTGTGTGGGTCCTAACGCCCCAGTGTAGTGACGGGGACACTATACTGACAAAAGAGCGCCGTCCTTCGGATGAGACGTTAAACCGAGGCCCTGACTCTCTGTGGTCACTAAAAATCCCAGGATGTCTTTCGAAAGAGTAGGGGTGTAACCCTGGCATCCTGACCAAATTTGCCCAGTGGCCTCTGTCCATCATGGCCTCCTAATCATCCTCCTATATATACTAATTGGCTTCATCACTGTCTCCTCTCCACCAGTAAGCTGGTGTGTGGTGGGCGTTCTGGCGCAATATGGCTGCCGTCGCATCATCCAGGTGGATGCTGCACATTGGTGGTGGTTGAGGAGATTCCCCCTTCTATGTAAAGCGCTTTGGGTGTCCAGAAAAGCGCTATATAAATGTAATGAATTATTATTATTAATTATTATTAATATAACTCCGATTTTATTCGTCTGAAAGAAGAAAGTCATATACACGATGGGCTTGAGGGTGAGTAAATCATGGGCTAATTTTCATTTTAAAGTGAACTACTCCTTTAAAGGGTTAGTTCACCCAAAAGTTTTAATTCTGTCATAATTTACTCGCCCTCAAGTCATTCCAAACCCATAAGGCTTTCATTCATCTTCGAAACACAAATAAAGATATTTGAATGAAATCTGAGAGCTTTCTGTTCCTCCCGCAACTACCACTTTGCGCTTAAAAAAATTCATAAAGAGATTGTAAAATTAATCCATATGAATTGAGCGGTTTAGTCCAAATTCTCTGAAGAGACTCGATCGCTACTTTATATGATGAACAGATTGAATTTAGGCTTTTATTCACATATAAACATTCCTCAGCGAACACTTTAGTTGTGGTAAACGGAAGCTCAAATACCTGCATGTTCGCTTGATGTGCGAGAACCAATGTTACGCAGCACGTTTGAGCTTCAGCAAGAAGCAATGAGGTTTGTTTATGAGAATAAAAGCCTAAATTCAATCTGTTCATTAGGGGTGTAACGATACACTCATGTCACGATTCGATACAAATCATGATACTGAACTCAAGATACAATACTATCGTGATAATAATCCATAGTCTTGGATAAAACTAACTCCCGAATCATATCGTTTACATCAATAATACGTATTGTCGTATTTTTATATCACAACATCTCAATATAACAATGTATCTTTACACTGTTCATCATATAAAGTGATCAAGTCTCTTCAGAAAGTTTTACGATCTCTTTATGACAATGCCAGGGTATAAGAAATCATATTTTACCAGAGTTAAGTATGTTGGTTTGCAGTATGAATCAAATGTCATAAGATCAAAACTGTGCTTATCTTTCCATCTTTTAAATTGTCCTGTCTTCGCAAGGCCAACATAACTGCTCAAGCAGTGCAGTCTGATTAAAAAACAAATTACTAATTTGAACCAGTTCTTTTAATGAATTGTTTAAAACGACTCACTAATGACTGTTTTGATCTCATTAAATCATTGAAGGAAGGAAAAAAGCCTCATAGCTTGCGTTGGAAAAATTGCGTTGTTTAATTTCTTTTTAATTTCTCATAGATCTACCATTAGTCTGGAAACGGTCATAAGAATATTATTCTAAATAGCATTTAAATTCTGTAGTTTAAAAATCACAATTTAAATAAAAATGTGCATATTGTAATATATTCATCCAGTTTTTTAAAAGAATACTGTGATGTACCGTCAATTTGTGCTTATATACTGTATATCGCATATACTGTATGTCTTGTCGAATCATTATATTGGATTTGGATCACAATTCAAACCATTTTTAGTTGAGCATTTTCATCATTCTGCCATTGATGCACTGCAAAAATAATAAAAATACAAAGAATGCAAGCACAGTCATCAATACATCAACAATAGCGGTTCACTTTTATAAATCCGGCCGGATTGCATTCATACCAATTGCAAAATATAAACCATTCCTCGTCTTGGGTGCGGTTCCTTGGTGCGCATTCGAGTTCTGAAAGTCCTCAAATGGACTGTGAGGTGACATAATGCAGTGTCAGCAGTGGCCCTTCCTTTCTCCACTCATCAACTTGATACCTGAACAATTTCTGGCAGTGTAAACTGGCACAGCACCAACCGGACCAGGCTGAGACACAGGGCACGGCAGTCTGAATCACAATGGCCCCGCTCACGGCGAGGAGAGGTTCACTTACAACACGGTTTTCATAGCTCCTTGTTCCTGCCAACAGTAACTCACATCACACCCTGTAGAAGAGGAAACGCAACACTGTACGCTGAGGTGGGTGGCAAAGACCCACAGAAACAAGAGCTTAAGCCTTCTACATGTTCATCCCCTTCAAAAAACCAAGACATCTGGAAGCTTCACAGAAGATGCCAAGCACGATACAGTCAGAGGTGTATTTCATGTAGACGCTGCAGACAGGTTTGGGTTTACGAGGGGGCGATCATTCATTCCCTTCCCTTCTTTCGTCACCTCATCCTGACCTTTCATTGAACACCCACTCAGTCCCTCTGGGCAGAAGAACAGAGAAAGGGAAAGAATGAGAGAGGCAGAGATTATGCATTTAAGCATTGCTGCACCACAAAGACTTCTCATCGGTGGCCCACAATGCGATCACTCAGTGAAAACATCATTGCTAATGTCCCGCTGCAGAGCCACTAATGTACGCCCCACTCGGATCGCCGATGATGGGCACGGGAAATTGTGACCGCAAGAGCCATTGACACTGATTCGGGGTATTGGGGCCAATCGGAGAGCAAGCCATTGTGGCATAGATGGCATGTCGGTTTTACTTTCTTAAACAAGAAACAAAAATAAATGGGTTCCCACATCAGGAAACTTTTAAATGACAAAGACATACAGGAATTTGGACATGACAGAAAACGTATTTTGTGTTTCTTTTCACACCATCGATGGAATTTACCGTCTTTCTGTGTTTTCACGGTTATTGTATGGCAGGGGGCGCTAATACACATTTTCTGAAAGAGTAGATAATCTCCAGAAACAAGCGATAGAAGCATTTTCTCAGCCTTTGGTTTAAAATGTGGCCTTTTTCAATTAAACTTACCCATATTAAAGTGTTGATAAAAAAAGAATACATGAAGCTATAAAACGTTTAAAGCAGAGGCTCTGTTCTTTCTTTTGATAAATTGCATGTTTAGATATGCATACAAGAAAATATTCTGGGGGCCACGAAAGTTTTGTGAAAATTAGCAAAAATGCTAGTGGTGGCTGGCTTTTTTTTTTTTTTTAAACGCTGGCAGGGAAAGAGTTAATATCTAGTTTAAGACACCTGTGCAAAGATCTTAAAAATGTCTACAAGTTGGTTTTAATGTTAAATTTTATACCATTTTATACCATAAAGTTTTTTTTTTAAAGACTATAAAAATGTCATGTAGTACAACTATCAAGTAAAAAAGAAAATACTAAAGTGTTTTTTTTTTCCAATTATTTATTTTATTATTTTATTATTATTATTATTATTTATCCCAATAAAAACATGGCCATCATAAAAAAATTGCTTTCTTAAATACAGAAAAAGTTTGTCAGTAGATATTTTTAGTAAGATAACTGTATAGCTTTTTGAAAAAAAGTCTCTCACTAAGGCTGCATTTATTTGATTTAAAAAATACAGTAACATTGTGAAATATTGTCACAATTTAAAATAATTTCCTATTTAAATATATATTGAAATCTAATTTATTCCTGTGACCAAAGCTGAATTTTCAGTATCAATACTCCAGTCTTCAGTCACATGATGTGAAATAATTACAATATGCTGATTTGCTGCTCAATAAACATTTCTTATTATTATTCTAAATGGCAGTGTATATAACAAAAGAAGTAAGTTGAAGATAAAAGATTAAAACAAAGTGTCATGTCACTGACCCATCTCCATATAATAGCAAAACACAAATACCCATCCATCTTAAAGAGACAGTTTTATTTTTAGGTCCCTCCCTTAATTCACCAAAGCGGAACATCTTTAGCATATGGGCCGTCTCAGACCCTCCAGGGCGTTGTAAATCTCAAGAGTAGTTCGGTGGGCTGCACAGCTTCATAAAGCTACTATAGAGACCTGACAGCAGGACGACTCCAAAGCTTTGGCTCCGAGTGCTACTTCAGAGGAAACTACAGGAACATTATACGCCGATAAATGCTTTTGGCGCACGACTCGAAAGTGTTTTACACTTCGTATTTCAGACAGCGTCATAAACTACACCTTTATAATGTACAATGATGATTCGTTTATGCTTTTTATGTGAGCAAGTAGAGTAACGGTGTGACTGCGTGGCATGTAGGAACACTGGATTTCACTGTGACATTTTATATCTGTCTATTAACCCATTTCCTCTTCTCTTCTTTCGCTCATTAAAGAGCACATGTTTTCTGCAGCTGCAGGGTAACACTGCTGATTCTGGAAGTGATGCGCATCTGGCCAGCCAGACCTAGTCTTACTTAACACGCCGATGCCCTTTCGCTCACTGATCCCAGAACAGTGGTAACAGCATAAAATGCTGTTAAATCAGATAAACAGGGATTGGGCACTCTCAGAGAGACGATTAAACCGACAACTTTCATAGGTTTATTGGCTTACGCCCACCGAATTTCCAAATCATTAAAGCCTCCAACCTCTTGACCTTGCTTGGGCTGCCGCATGCAAACGGACGTCTGCTTTGGGTAAGCAACGCTAAAAAAGCACCAAAGAAACGCTGAACGTCCCTCAGTGAGATTTACGAGTGTCAGTTGGTGTGTAAAAGAGGGGGGGTGTTCAGTGTGTGTTATAAGGAGAAGGATGCGGACAGCTGAGCGTCAGCCTTTCAGGGTCACTTCGGCACATGGGGCAGCTGTTGGCCGGGCGGCCCGGTGGGCAGCGGAGGGGAAGGAATCAAAGGTCATGGTTTAAAACATGGTCGCAGGGACGGTCTGGCCTTCAAACATACGCACCAGTCACCTCCACACAACCCCTGCACTCCAGTGACCCAAGTGACCCACGAGTCCCCTGCGAGTCTGCAAATGAAGGCATCTTTAAACAAACACCAGCCTTTAAAAGATCTGCCATGCTTCTGATGCCACACACAGAAGTAAGAAGATCTACCAGTAAAGCATATAGTCTTCTTCGTTGCGGTAACATGAGCAGCATTGAAGTGTGCTTGAAAGGGAGTACATCAAACAAAGCGTGGCATGGTGAAGACGCATTCTCAGCACGACGGACCTCTCGTCACCTACAGCAGAGGTCAGAGGTCAAGGGACGCCCAGGGTCTCTCTACAGTAACGTCTACAGTTCGACAGAGATGAACTGAGTGCTGCACGGCCATTATGATCATGGTGGTTTTGTTGGTTTGGCGAATTGCGGTTTAATGATAATAATAATTGTATTAAATAATAATATAATTTGAATATATTTCTTTTAAATACTCAAATATTTAGCTTATAAAGCTTATAGCTTAACAAATTATGATTATATTGAGTAAATTGTGATAGACCTACATTAAAAAGGCAAATTCAACACTTGGAAATCATAAAACATTTTCTATTCTGTTACTGAATTTGAAATCAGTTCTAATGATAAGAAGGTGCTGTTAAACAAGCCTGCTGTGTAGTTTTTATAGCCAATGGCCATGTGAAACGGGATACTCACAACGGGAGGCTTTTTTCCCCTCTGAGTTCATGGCTGGGAGAGTCAATGTTACCTTTAGGTTTCCTCTTGAGTCCTTAGTTGACTTACTGGCCTTTTCCCCTGTAAATCACCTTTGCTCTCGACTCAAGCAGTGCTTGATGGAGTTGTGTTTGTCTGTTATACACAGTGCTCCATATATCTGGATAGTTAACATAACCTCTGCCTGCTAGTTGTCAAATGGCCAAACATGCAGTAATTGACATGTGAGGGATGCAGAAATTGTTTATAATAAAATAGAAAACATTATGCATCATTTAGGTTCACTATGTTATTAGGTACAATTTATTCCATTTAGCAAATGATACCAAATGTGACCCTGGATCACAAAACCAGTCACATGGGTAAAATTGAAATTGAGATGTATACATAATCTGAAAGATGAATAAAATAAGCTTTCCATTGATGTATGGTTTGTTAGGATAGGACAATATTTGGCCGAGATACAACTATTTGAAAGAGTGCAAAAAAAAAAAAAAAAACACAACATTGATAAAAATCCCCTTTAAAGTTGTCCATTTATGTTCACGATTGTGCTGCATTCACTCACAAACATAAATGTTTTATACATTTACGCTAGGAAATTTACTAAATATCTTCATGGAACATGATCTTTACTTAATATCCTAATGATTTTTTGCATAAAGACAAATCAATAATTCTGACCCGTACCATGTATTGTTGGCTATTGCCACAAATATACCCGTGCGACTTGTGACCGGTTTTGTGATCCAGGGTCACACAAATAAATAAATAAAACAAACAAACAATATGAGTAGTGCGCGTTATAAGAGCGATAGTTATATAACGACTGCTTATGACCTGGATATGTAGATTTGTAATCGGGGGAATTCACATGGAGCAAAGGCTGTGTGAAGTCAACCGCTGACCTAGTGACCCGACAAAGCAAAGGGAATTATGAGAAGAACGAACCCAGTGTGGTTGAGCGAGAGAGGTCAGCATTCGGTGTGTTTATTATCCTTCTGAAGTGGATTGGAGGTAGTTTCCTTGAAGTAGTGTGGGCCGAGTACCGGTCCCTTTAATGTGAGCAAATAGGCACAGATAAACACGCTCAATTGTTTTGCCTCCTTGTTCCTTCAGGCATTGTGTACTTGCTCTGTGAACCCTGTAGAGCGGTACACTATTAAGACAGGAAGGAAGAGGAGCGCCGCTTGCTGCGGTCCAAACTTAGTCCAGAATTCCTTCCATAAGAGCTGAAACTAAAAACTACATGCCAGCTATTACCTGAATGCACTAACATGACCCTTTTAAAGTGCCTTTCCTTTTCTGAAACGTTAATATAGTGTTTTATGATGTCTTATGCACTGTGTAAAGAGTCATTAAACCATAAACAGTGATCTCAACCTCCAATTTTCTACATAAGGTTCTTTTTTCCTGTGCATAATCTGCATAGCTGGAAGATGTGTGTATAGTAGTTAAGCAGCGCAGAGTACGACATCGGGCCTAAACCCTCATCAGAAAGGTGTGATTAAGGTTTTCCACTGATGCATATAAAAGCACTCCCTGGGGAGAGAAATGGAAAGGAAAAGCAAAAGGAGAAATTTAAAAGAGAGAGAGAAGGATATTGTGGCTTTTAGCCCATAAAATTTGTGTTAGACATAAAAGTACATCTGAAATGCTGGCTGTGGTGCCAAAACCTCTGCTGTTGACATGAAGGTCACAATTCAAGATGACCACAAGTGGTAGTTGTAACACTACAATAAGACATAAACATTTCAGGAAGACTTCTTTAGCTGTAGAGATAGAAAATCGCAGTTATGAACTGCGTTTCTTTTAAATTTAAATGTTCAGCATGGATTCATTGAAGCAATTATGAAGCATGGTTATGAAGCATTCCCAGACTTATATATTATTTGATTAATTAAAAATAATTTAAAAAATAAATGTCTTTTATACTATAAATATATCTATTATATGAATAACATAAATATGTCTATAAATTACATTTTATAATTAACATTTTAAAAAGTATTTTTAATACTTAATACCCAACACAAAATGTGAAAAGATGTATAAAGAAAAGATAATCAAATGATCATATTCCCTTTTGGTTTCACTTTATTTTGATGGTCCCGTTAACCCATTCTGTTGACTTTAAGTAATGTAGCAACTACATGTATACTTACTGGTAGGGTTAGGGTTAGAATAAGTTGATATGTAGTTGCAAAGTCACTTCTAGCCAGTAGAGTGTCTGTTGAGTAGCATCACAATAAAGTGTTAGCAGATATTAATTAGAAAGTCTACTAATAATGAGAGTTAGTTGACACTTAGTTGCAAAGTTACTTATAGTTACTAGAATGATCAAAAGGGACCATCAAAATAAAGCATTACCTCACTTTTTTATTTTGAATCAACATTAAAACAGCATTAAATTTTATTGACCACTGAATCGCCTCTCATTGTTTTTTCAGCATCTCATGCCTTGTTTAAAATTGTAAGACGGCATGTCAAATTAAAAATCTCAAAAATGTCTCAAGAGTCAAGACCCTAGCTGTTTCTGAAAGGAACAACATGTTCTGTATTATATCTGTGTTTTTATTGTAGTTCCCACATCTAATTTGTTTGATAGTCAATCATAGCTTGAATTTTGGGGTGGCCAATCAAATTTTAGTCGACCGATCTGGACACGCCTGTGATAAACACTTCAGCAACATCCCACACTTCACTCCAGATAAGTCAATCGTTCCCCAAGAAAACAATAATTACAAACAAGCAATGGATGTGTGGTGTAATCGAACAACAGTTAAACTATGTGCTACTGTGACAGACCCTTAATAATCCACTTTCAGGAATAAAAATGTGTTTCACAGCTAGAGTCCCCAGAGGAACCATGTCAGGCACAAAAGCAGCTCACATCATTGCGGCAAAGCTCTGTTCGAGAAGGCCTGGAATGCACTGCAGGTTGACACAATTTATAAATAACCAGCAGAAAGAGTCAGACACAAAAGCCAGTGCTGTTCAGCCCCTCCACCGAGCAAAGCTGTGTCGGTCTTGCCATACAGCCTTTAACTTGGCTAATGCCAGCAGCTGGCGTTGCCAACAAATCAGAGAATGTCAAGGCAGCCAGGCTGCCAACAAAAGGCTGTGTGTGTGTGTGTGTGTGTGTGTGTGTGTGTGTGTGTGTGTGTGTGTGTGTGCTGAGAAGAGCAACAGAGAGGTAGAGCTAGTGAAAGCGGCAGAGGGCATTGCCTGCAGCAATAGAAAACGATTTATGAAAAAAGCATAAAATAAAACGCATATTCATGAAATCGCCAGCTTCAAATGATACAGTTATCCCTCATTGTGATTGAACACCATCATAGTGCGGGGTAAAAGGAAAACTGAGCACGTGTGTGTGTGTGTGTGTGTGTGTGTGTGTGTGTGTGTGTGTGTGTGTGTGTGTGTGTGTATTGTTGTTATAAGGTATATGTATAGTATATAATTTTAGTTTAGTAAAGTGAATGCTTAAAAATAAAAAAAAGTACATAAATCTTTATACAATGGGTCTCATTCATGAAACACGAGCAGAACGAATTTTTGTGTAAATCGTGTGTAAAGTGGTTCTGGCGTAAATTTTCGGATTCATTAAAATGTTCGTATTTTCCAAATGTTAGTTGGTACGAAAGAAATCTACACCGGCTCCCAACCACGTGTAAATAGTGCGTTTAACTTCCGAACGTTTTGCTCATTAATAAGGCTGCATTTTAATTCACCTAATCGGGTACATTTACACACAGCATTTTGAAAAAATATTATTATATATAGCAATACATATGGTTTTTCTTTTTACTTTTAATATGAGAGCCAGTAATAGCATCTGCAAACAGTACACTTTAATAAAATAATTAATTGCTTTCAATAGGGCTGGGCTATATTTTTTCGAAGTGAACTAATTCGTTTTTTGCAGTCGCTTCATGTCGAACCATTTTCTTTTCACTTCTGGGACTGTTCGATTAACAGATGAAACTCCATTAACTGCATCTGTAATATTCTGCCAAGCTTCCTTTTTTTAGGACCTGATACGCCACTATAGGCTACGCTTGAAAATAAAATGTGGCGTTTTTAATGAACTTCTGATAATAAAACTTCAATTTCTGCATCTGAGAAATTGTTCTTTTTCATTCGCTTTTGAGAAGACATGTTGAAATCCTTCGTTTGGTGTCATAATATGATGCCCATATATAGTTGTCAGTCGGATTTAATGGGCGGGATTTATGGTAATTGAGAATGAGCGTGCACGCGCGTCCCATTTACGACTGATTGGAATTCATAACACACACACACACGTTTCACTATCACATCTGACGTTTACGAAGTATTTGTGAATCAGGAGAAGAGTTTTCGGGAAGGTCTCTTTACGCGCAAATCACTCACATATTTACTCGTATATTTACGAATGTTTCATGAATGAGGCCCAATGTGTGTACTTTTTATATATTTGTGTAATTGTTAAATACTTAATTTGCAATTCCCATTATTAAGTATTATACCTAATACTTAATTAATAAATACTATTATTATATAAATATCCAGTATAACATACATTATACAATACACTAGCCCCTCCATAACAGCGTGTCTAATAATGTGGTTGTTTTGCTAGAATCAAATCTCTGGACATTAAAATCTCTGATTCCCATAAGCCTCAGTGCACCTCAAACACAAATCACTGCTGCCTGCCTCTCCACTAACACCACACACACTTTAATCTGCTGGAGTCTAGCTAGAGACCACAGTGTGACCAGACAATGAAACACTTTTGGATTGGGGGAATGATAGTACAGTGTAGGTAGTTATGTTTTATTTGTTACAGGGCAGAAAACCAGATTGCGACGTTGGATCAGCGAGAAACATGATACAGTTTGCCAGAATCGCTGCCTTCATAAACCAGCCAGAGATGAAAGAAGAATCGGGGGGACTAATGGTGTGTTCACACTTGTAGTTCGGTTCCCTTGGTTCCTTTGGTCCGGACCAAAAATGAAAAATTATACATTTAGTTCTGTTTCGCTTGGCGTTCACGCTCTCATTTTTAAGACCGAAACTAAAGACACACACAAACATCTTTTATGATGTATATTTTGCAAAGGAACTAAAACAATGCTGTGTGCTGGGAAAAACACGCTCGTTGTGAAGATTATAAAATGTGTCAAAACAGCGGCAGTAATTCCTCCATTCCACACAAACGAAGATCTGCTGCAATGAACTGTAATAGGCAATGTAGCTCATAAGATGAGACAAATCAGGTACGGTTGAGCACTCTGTCCTTTTTAGAGTCGCATCTTGTGACATCACATCCTGTTTTTGGCTCATTTAAATCTTTGGTCCGTCTTGCGTGAATATTTAATTCGTAACCGCACCAGAGTTCGTTTTGTGCGCACCAGGGTTAGGATTCGAGCAAAAGTTAGTTTTAATCTAAACAAACCTGCCAAGTGTGAACACACCGTAAGTATAGTTTGATTCGCAAACAAATTAATTCTTTGTAATGAATCAGTTAAAAAAAAAATCAGTTAAAAACTGCATAAGGCAGAATCTCTTTTTTTTTGTGAGTGAATAGGAAAAATTTTGGTCTGTTAATGTAACTTTTAAGGCATTTGATTCATTATTTACTCAGATTTCCTCCACACTTAAATTCAGCTAAATGCAACTGTATCATTCGTTCAACATCATTTTCAACGATTTAAATCTTTGATTAAATGTTAGCATTTACAAACAGCCAATCAGGACAGTCATGAGTGTAGAATCAGCTTCCTGCTTGGTATTTATTATTATAAAACTATCAAATCTGTCCAAAGGCATGTCTTGTATCTTGTACATCACATCCAGGTCTTATTTGTGTCAGGCTCATCTGCTTCAAGCGGCTCTAATTAAATGCTGTTCCACATTAACAGGATTGAGTGAACTTGCCATTTCCTGTCCGCTGCCCCAACAAGCTTTTGAATGGCGTTTACTGTAATGCACACAAGCAGCCGCGAGATGAAATGTTTCCTTCAATACATATGTGCCGCCAGACAGAAGTGAAACTGACATTTGTATGTACACGGAGGCTGGCTTTACATTGTTCCCAGGGATTTGTGGGACACGCTGGAGCAAGAGGGGGAAGGGGCTGGTTTTACATGAACACAAAAGCAGGAACGATTACGTTTCAAGTAGTCTTGAGCCTTGAGGTGAGTGTGAACCTACTGTGGACGCTTTTATTTGTTCAGTTTAAGGAACATCCTGTTCAAACCTTCCAACGCGAAGAGTATAACAAGTACCTCACAGCTCTCTTGTGTTTACGCTACAGTTCAACTAACCAAGACTTCCATGAGAAATTTGGCCTGAGATTCAAAGGGTGCGTAAGAATCTCTCAGTTAAAACAGTATCGTTTTTTTGTTTCATTTTGTCCATCCAGCCCAGAAAACACAGCCATTAGGCATCCAATTGTCATCCTCTGCTCTCTTGTTTGTATGTCGTTTATCTCAGCCAACAAGACAGCTGAAAAGCATGTGGCTTTTTTTTTTTTTTTTTTACTTCCAAGCAGTACAATGTTCACTTGTGTTACATTGTTCTCTCGAATGAATCTGGGTGGTCTTATTCATTGTATGCAGGGGCAGCAGCTAATGGGTCGATCTGGACTGGTTCAGCTCAAACCAGACTTCACAAGAGACTCTTTAGGGGTTTTGCTTCCATCTGCCAAGTTTCCTTGAAAATAGAAAGCCCTCACTGCAAAACAAAACACTCAATGTCACCATTATCTCTGTAATGAGCTCACAGACAATGCAAATGGCCTGGCAGTTTAATTGAGAAAGTCAGCCGATTGCACATGCCCAACAACAAAGACAAAACTTGCAAAGGACCATTGCAGGCATGTACAGAATACATGCTGGCTCTATCGTCATGATCTCCGATTGAGCTTTCCCACACACGAACGGCTCACTGGCTCGGTCCATCAATCCTCATTTGTGTTGTTCTTTGTTTGCCTGTAAATCAAGTTCTTCCACAATGTTCTTCTTCACCTGAGCACCAATCTCTCATCATAAATGACTCCTTATGGTTCCTATCAAACATCTCGCCCCATTGTTGAATCCAACCCATCCAATAAACCACTGATTTCCTCAGAGACCGTATCCTCTATATATATCAAGCATTAGAGAACAGCTGAGCCACCCAACAAAGCTCGTTTTGTATCTATCATTCCAAATTAACCCTTCAAAAGCAAGCCTTCTATGTCTGCCTAGTCACAATACACACAGACTAATGATTCCTAACAAAGAAAATGGGGCAGACCGACCTCAAACTGATGGAGATATTTTTTTTGGTCTCTAGAGATCGACAGGATGCTTGCAAACTGTCGTCATCTTCTGTAAACCCTTTGTGCTATCATGAACAGAGAAACCAGGAGGCATTAGTCAGCCCATAAAACATCTAGTTTAACACACTACAAAAAGTTCAGATGAGCCATTCTGATTAATTTAAAGCAGCTAGGCTATGCTAAGTTAACTAACAGTACAATGATACACAAAATAAAAGGCAGGATGTCCTGCATTCAGAATTTGCCCTCTTCACTAATTTTTAACTAGCAAATGTGCAGCACAATAAAAAAAATTCTGTCTGTCTAAATTTCAACCATATGAGATCCAATTCATATTTTCAGGGAGTTTGTGATTATCATAAGGAATATTAGCTCTGTACTCAGATAACCCAAGACTTCTTTCCCCCACCCTACACAAACAGACACCAAGCCAAAGCACAATCTTCTCCAAATTAAAACCGTAGCTCGCTTGGAGCTTTTGCTTACCATACTAGATAGATCTGCTCCTTTCCTGGGCCTTTCAGTATCCCTGTGGCTTTATATCAGAGAGATGAGCCAAAGAGAAAGACAGAGTTGTAATGCAATTATTTAGGTCTTTAATAACCAGCATTCCTGCACTGAAGTCTGAGGGATTTATTGTGGTTTCTGTTAGAATGACGCTGTGGGCTATTTTACGTCATGACAGCAGAAGGACAAGAAACAATACACTGATGGTTAGGCTAGGGAAACCTTATAAAATGGTAGTACTTTGTCTCAAATTCAACATCTCAAATAACCTGAATCATCCTGCCAGGTCACAATTTCAACACATACCCACAGGCTAACATCACATCCTTTCCCAGCCAGAAGAAAATCAACACCGCGAGCAGTCGAGCACCCACGTACTTTCTTTTTCAGGCTCTATGGCGACATTCCTTGCAGCACTCCAACATCAGCTCAGCAAGCAATCAATAGCATGTAATTATGATAACAGGCTCTCACTCTCCAATGATGTAAACAAATCAGCCCGTTGTAAAAAACTTTGTTTGATGCAGATTAATTCAGAAACACTAAACAACCTCACCAGCATGTAAGCATACACAAACTGAAAAAAAACTGGTTCCGTCATCCGTGCCAGAAAAATTGTTGATACACAGGGCAACTTTTTGGGAAATGTTGCTGGGAAATGTTGCTGTCAACGGGCAACCAGATGAGGCACAGGGCGTCAGGGCCCACGACCGATCTAAATTATCCAGATAGAAAATGACTGCCCATTTTCAATGGGAAAGTGCCCAAGCAACAAACGCTCAGCAAGATTGGCCATCAACATTGCTCAAAAAGTTGCCTTGTGTTCATTTCGCCAGTCGCAATGATGCAAAATGACAATGTAAACAGCTAAGTTACTTGAGAGGCACTCCACAAGATAATATGACTTGTTTTTGGTGTATGTCTCTTTTGAGTGCATTTTGTCTTTAAAAAACTGACAAAATCAGGGAGTGCAGGAAGACAAAATACAATTCAAGAAAGATGCATGAAAACAAGTCTCCTTTTTTCTCGCATTTAAAGGGATAGTTCACTTTAAAATTAAAATTCTGTCATCATTTACTCACCCTCAAGTTGTTTCAAACCTGTATTAATTTATTTCTTCTGCTGAACACAAAGAAAGATATTTTGAAGAATGTCAGTAACCAAACAGTAGTCTGTACCCATTGACTTCCATAGTAGGAAAAAAAAATACTATGGAAGTCAATGGGTACAGACTACTGTTTGGTTACTGACATTCTTCAAAATATCTTTCTTTGTGTTCAGCAGAAGAAATAAATTAATACAGGTTTGAAACAACTTGAGGGTGAGTAAATGATGACAGAATTTTAATTTTAAAGTGAACTATCCCTTTAACTCTTTCCCCACCATTGACGGAATGTTCTATTTATTTATGAGACAACGCTTCCCCTCCATTGACTTTTATATAAGACTTATATAAGACAACAAAATATTCTGGGGGCCATGAAATTCTGAAAATGATCAAAAACGCTGGTGGGGAAAGAGTTAATAGTTTATAACAGGAGTGCCCAATCTGTCTGTTGGCCTAGTATTTGCAGCGTTCCACATGTCAGCTCTAGTAGATTCAGCATATTGAATTGACGTTGGGGCCATCTGTGAAAAAAATCACTCTAATTGGCAGTTCAGTTTGGAAAGAAGAAAGTGATTAGCATGATTGATATTCAAAATGGTAAGCAAATGCTCCTTTGTTTACGGTTTGTATATCTGCAGACCTCGTTTCAGTTTTCCTTTTTGAGTGAAGAATATAAACCATTGATACCTGCTGATTAGGGGTCTAACAATATATCGATATGAATCGATGCATCGATCAAACGTCTAACAATACGATGCTTCGATGCCACACATACAAATGTTGATATATAGTACCTTTATTTTGACACTCTCCACATTCTCACGTAACTTTTCTCAGGTGAAAGACGCCTGACAAGATTGACTGAACCCTAAACATCTATTTGAAGTATCTGCAAATATCGTATCCCTGGCTGAGAGAATCGGTATCGTATCATATAGTGATGAACTGTCCGATTTACACCCCTACTGCTGATATAGACAGTTATTTCCTTACACGGCGGTGCAGAACGCACATGCTAGTTAACAGTCAGCTGTAGTCTTTGCAGTGTGTTCAATCGCAGCTTTTTGGCTCAGACGCAGCTAACGCGGGGCGACAACACAATCGGCTTTCATTGCTGATAGTTCTTTGACGTCGGCTTGGTGTGTCATGGCCTATACCCATAAAAGTAAAAATTTGTATCTTATTTACCTGTAAAATATTATGTCGCTTTTCCACTGCATGGTATGGCTTGGTACAGTTCGGCTCGGCACGGTTCGGCTCGCTTCGCTACTGTGTGGTAGGACTCGGTTCGCTTTAGCTCGGTTTGCTTTTCCACTGCAGTTAGTACCGCTTCAAAGTGGGTGGGATTATAGACTGATCGTTGATACACTTTTTCATTCCGTGTCGCCCCATCCAGGCGCTGGATCCGCTCCTCGGCAACCAATGAGAGGAACGTCTGCAACGAGAGGAACGTCTTTTTTTTTTAAGTCTTTTTTCTTCAAGCAAGTATTTTCAAAACAGGTGCTACAGCGGTGGCTATTACTGGCTATTTAAATCTAGCGGGTTTGGTGTCTCATGTCGGAAATACAATGGCGCTGGTAGTGACGATTCTGTCTGACCAATCAGTGATCTGCAGTGTTTTCAGGTCACATTTTAGTATCGGTACGGCACGCTTGGAACCTCAACAGAGGTGGTACCATTTAAAGCGAGCCGAAGCAAGCCGTACCGTACCATGCAATGGAAAAGCGCCAAAGCATGCCGTACCGTACCATGCAGTGGAAAAGCGCCATTAGTACCTAAGGTTTCTATTACCTATTAGTACTAGGAACCCTTTATGGGTAGATAAGGTACAGATGTGTCCCTTTAAGGGTACTGCCCCAGTGGCAAGCTGTTGTACCCCTAAAAAGGAAAAATTAACACATTTTCTTCTGAGTGTAACTATATGACAAGTCACGCAGTTAAAAACTCATTAAGAAGCCATTTTTTGCAGTGTGTATACAAACTTGTATCCCTATAGAAAGTTCCATTTTTGCAGGATAAAAATGTATTTAGTGTCAATATGGAACAACATCCTAGTGGAAGTGACATATATAACCAGAACTATAAACGCCTATTAGCGACCTCTCAGCTCAGCGACGGGTAATGTGCAGTGAAAATTTCCTGGCAGTGAGATCAGTGCTTCAAACCTGCTGGTCTTGACGCAGGAACCAGTAAAGCCAAGCCAACAATACCCTCACCACAACATTTTTAAAACAGTGATGCAATTTGGCTAGACTGCTACAAAAAACAAAACTAGATGGCAAAAACCTAGATCGCTTCCAAAACACGTAAACTGCAGCTAGCCGTGACGGAAATTCTGTTGACGGACAGCCCGTTCGTAGCTACAGAAAAAAATGGGCATAAAACAGAGTAATGCCAGCTTTACCACGGTCCAGCACACAATGTTTTACCATGCTGTCATGACATTGGCACTTCCACTGCAGTCTTTCAACCAGTTCAACTGACTACCTTCATCTTCAAAACCAACTATTCCAGCAGCCAATCAGGATAGACATCCAACTCCTTCCCTTTTAACCCTCCGATTCCCATAACCCCCTGCCCCTTGCCTTGATCTACAATTATCAGCACCAACTCTCCATTTTCACAAAAAAAGGCAATTTAACGCTTAGAAAGGTTAATGAGTGAATAATTAAATTTTTAATGAAGTCTGAAAACAGCCTGACTAAGAGGAAAATGCAGAGAGAATGGAAAAAGTGAGAGAGCAATCTACCAGTGTCCAGAAGGTGAGATTAATCCTTGACACCTGTCAAAGTGCTCAGACAGCGCAGACTCCCGTGGTTCATTAAAGGCTGCAGTTGCACAGAAAGGCTTAACCCAAGAGCCTCTGCTTTGAGACGGACCTCTCAGCCCAGAGGGAGGTAATCCATGCACAACTGAAGATACACTCTTTACGTTCAATAACACATCTGTCTGAGCTGCACGCAGATCAAACCTCACACTCACCGCTCTCTTTAGCGAACTCTGCGGGGTGCTCAGTCAAACAGTAACCAGGAGGTTAAGCAAAGCATTTTAATGCAGGACACGCAAGCTGTACTGAAGCATTTGAAAATTATATTTAGAGTTCATTTATGCACACTAGAGGGTGAATTCTGCATTGGGGGAAAAGGAAGGTGTTAAGAACAGAGGGTAAAAGAGAAGTTAATGCACATAAAAGCACCAGTATGCCAGCGGGTTGCATCGAATCTTGCTCAGAGATGCCATGGTCCCCCACCGAGAGTCGTGGAATACATCTCGAATTCTGCCCAACATTCCTAGTGTCTTTCCCCCAAAACTGCAAAGCAACAGACCAACTAGCTTGCTGCTTGGATCAATAAACTGGCAAGGAGATTTAATTGTTTCCACACACCAGATTTCCACTTCCAGTCAATCGTGCACCTCCCCCCGGCTTTGAACTTGACTTGAAATGCAGCCAAATGCACAGAATGGAGCAGCAAAAATGTGAATTCAAGGTCACTTAGGCTGGTCACAAACACAGGTATCCATTTGGGTTGACAGGACTGCAGGGGGCCTGGACTTTAGAAGGGGTTTAGTGGTAGATGAATGAGACAGAAGAAGAGGGGATTATGGGGGCCAGTCGTGAGGGACTATTGTTCGAGCCTGAGAAAGTGTGTAATGGTTGCATGGTTGCATTCAGAGCAAAAGGGAGCAGCGACTCCTCAAAGCGACGGGGAACCTTCTAGCAATGAAGAGTGGGTTAGTGGAGTCTTGCTGAGCTCTCTCAACAGTCTATTAAAAGTCCAGGGCACTTCCCTTTCACGAGAATTAAACCATTGTGGTGAAAATGACTTTGTTGGAAACGTTGGATTCAGATTTTGGCTTCTGGCTACTAGTCTGAGTCCTAAAAGGCAAACTTGATGTATATCGTCTCACAGACTTGCGGTGGCCACTGCAAAGACCACAGCATGTCCCGTGTGTCATTTATGATTCTGAAGGGTGCTTAAGGTGCAGCCAACTATAGCCGTTTTGCAGAGCCTAAATTAATGCAGACTTCCACCAGACGGTCTATACGGCATTACATCACCAAAGTGCGGAGGACCGCAAGGTCCTAGGGCAACATTTGGGACAGGGCCCTGGACCAGAGAAAAGCAATGGTAAACTGCTTCTCACACGGGAAACTGCTGCAAGGAGCTACTAAGAAGCAAATCCTCCTAGCCTGTGAATGCAATTATCTCACAGGCCTTGAGCTCCTTCCACCAACAGCAAATATATGTTGTCATCATAATCATACCAGTATTTTTACAAGGAAACACAGCTAATCCATCTTGTCATTCAGGAATGTGTCTGGACCAGCAATAAGGTGGGAACTAGACTGGTTAATCAAATTCACTGTTAACTATTTTCAGTAAAATAGCTGCATCCCTTATGTAAAAACAAGAAGAAAATTAAAGTTAAGTAATGGGAAAGAGAGGCAACCATCAACTCTTTTGTTTCCATGCTAAATTAGACACTCTTGTAAGGCTGACCAGTGGGCAAGGGAGGAGACAAAGCATGTGTTCAGGTCTCCCCCTTTGGCCTTTTCACCTCACTCTCGCGTAGTAAATTTTTAAGCGGCTCTCTCCACATTTAAGTGTCTGTTCTCACTCTTGGATACTCACCCCTGCAGACCATTAACCTTTAATAGTATTTTTGTTTCAAATGCCACAGACCCTCAGGTACCACTCCCGAGAATGAGAACCTCTGACCTGTTTCTTTGCAAAACAAAATGCAGACAGGAAAAAAACTAAACAGATTAATATGCAAATGCCTAAATGAGGTTTAAAAGCTACGGTGAAGGGGAAGATTTTCAGTTATCACAAGATTAAAACGATTTCAGTAGACTGCATTAGATAAATAAATACTTTTTGTGTTCCACAGACCTCAAAAAGTCAATAACATATTGGTTATAAAACAATAATAATAATCATATTTAGGTGAGCTATCCCTTTAAAAGTCTAAGTCCCCAAGTCTAATGTCCTTCACTGTTGATTTTCTTGCCTTTCTTCCTTGTAGTTCACACAATGCAAACCCAGACCACAACCCAAACTCCACCACTTAGCGTAAACCTCAACCCAAAAGCCAATCTACTCATTTGAGAAAGCCCTCTCCGTCCCACCAGTGGAGTGGCTGGTGAGGTTTAACTGAAAATAACCTTCAGAATAACACAGCTGCTTATTCCCATGCAAATCAAAAGATGAGCCACCAGAGCAAACCACTATGAAGACATATTTCATGTAGTAATTACAATTATGGCTAACAACAGAATGTTAATAGGCGGAATTAACATGGTATATTATGAAATGCAGTGACTGCAATTTAAAGATCAAAGTTTGAGACAGTTCTTTGGAAAGGCCTTTTAATCTTGCTCCCCCTCTCAGCCCGCCCTTCAAGCTGTGATGACTTGAGACTGCCTCAGTCAGTCGCCTCGTATTACAATTTTCCCATAGATACCTGCATAAACTGGAGTTATGAGGAAATGGCAGCCCAATTAAAATAATATTCTAGGATAGCCAGCTCGCCTTTCAAGGCCAAATTCACTCATGGGTATATCCTAAAAAAAAGGGGGGATAAACCCGAATTGGAACAGGGAAGAGAGAAAGGAATGGCACAGCAAGAGCCTGGAAACCAAAACAATACCACTGAAACTTTTATTGTTGAGTTCACCGCCGGAGGAAACAGAACGGGCAACACCTGCAGTTTTTGGTGTGAAAGATCAAACTGACACACAAGTGTGCTGTTCCATGTGTGAAATACTTCCAGATTTGTGATCTTTTGCATATAAATATTAAAATTACGGTATCTAAACACATTATATAGGCCTATGGTTCGCCTATATCTGTATTGTACAGATTGTGGAATTATTTGTTATGAATCATTTTAGCTTTTGGTTGTTGTAAAACAAATAAAATAATTTATTAATAAAATGTATTCATTTACCGGTATGTAATAAAGATTATTAAAAATAGATATTACTACATGGATATACTGTCACTGTGTTATAAATTAGCTCTTACCGGTGATGCTACTTATTCCCAGTAAAAAAGTAAAAACGCAGGAAAAGTACTTGAGTCCTTCTAAAAAAACAGATTGACGAAACAACATTTCACGGTTTAATATACACAAAATGGGCCACAAAAGGCAGTTTTTCGCATATGTCTGTCCCTGCACTTACATAAACTTTACTTTTTCACTTTAGAAACATTCCATGTGTTGAGGCCAAGCCAGATATTTAGTTTGGCTGCGCTCATCATAGCTGGGGGACAACAGAATAAAATGAATCAAGGCAGGGTGAAGAATGGCAGGTCACTCACTCGGCGGGGTGCCTTTGTTCTAATCTACACACTGCCTTCTACACCCCCCTCTGTGGACGATAGACTCTCCCCCTCTCATACCCAATTTTGCACAAAAGGCACCATTTAATTGTGTGCATGAAAACACTTGCAGCACACTTTCAAAATGGAGAATTATAGATTTTTATTCAAATCAACGTACAGCTAAACTAATTTGTCACAGTGATACATAGAGCTGCACGATTAATCGTTAAAAAGTTGCGATCTCTGTTGAAAACAAAAAATAGTGATTCTCAATTCATCCAAAATCATGCAGCTTTAGAGATAGAGTAGCCATACACTACTGTTAAAAGCTATGCCACACACACAAAAAAAGGCTAAAATTAATATTAAAAAAGGATGGATACACCATCAACCCTTAGTAATTGACTGATGGTCTAGTAAGTTTACATCCTGATCCATTCCTAGAACAAACTATAATGCTCAGAAAAACAGGACCCCACTTTAAAGCAACACCAAGGAAGATTTTTTTACCTTAAAATAATGTTTCCAAAATCGTTTCAGTGGTTCATATCAAGTCGTAACAGGGTGAAAGGCACGTATATGCCTCTGCTTTGCGGTCCTTTATCTGCTATAACCACACTATGTAAGACTGCAAGATCGGGTAGCGTTTCTGTAGTTCTAATGATGAGACATAAGAAAACTACAAATTTGACTTGCTTTATGTCAAGCGTCACAATAGTCATTATTTAGTTTTTCTTCGTTTCTGATGTCGCAATACATGATCATGCTTTCATGAAATCATGCAACATACTCTAGCTTGTCTGAGGACATCGTTCATTCCAAAGCCGGTGCTGGATAAACTAAATGGGCTAAATTATTTACGACAGCAGTAATGGACAATTCCGCTTCCAACTTGTGGGGCGACCGCAGAGGAAAAGTTCCTTGGTGTTGCTTTAAGGAACATAAATTTAATCATAAATTTATGAGAATTTAAATCTCTCTTTTTTTTTTTTTTTTTACCTGTTAAACAATCGACTACGAAATCAGATTATAAATTGTGGGCTTTTCTGGAGCTTTGTGCTTCTAGAAGGACTCAAAACAATTGCTCATCCCTCCTCAGCAAACTTGAGCAATTCAGGTCAGTGTTCAAGTGTACAATCCTGACCACTGCGATATTTAATCTAACAGAGCTTTGCAGGAATGAAAAGCAGGAGGTGTGTACTTGGATGTGCGTTTATAACTAAATAAGACTGCCTCTATATGTACAACAGTTTGGCGCCTCTTTCCCGTTTAAGATTATTTCTGCAGTATTTATACTACTCAGCAGCAGAGGCACATAAACAGACACTGATTAGTGTATCAAGCTGTAATTAGTGTTAAGGGGCTTATGGGTTATTAAAGTGAGGATTTGAGGCATGTTCCAAAAACACGTCCACCCTCCCCCACAAAAAGCCACCCACGCAGTCATTTAGCACTCATCGAAGCCTCTATTTGATGCAACCTTCTGAGCACATCGATTACACTGAGATCTTCTAGAGGAGCTTGAGTCACTGCAGGTCATTCGAGGTTAATAGTCCTCGCTCAGTAATAAGGATGTGGTTTGTAGACGATGCCACGTTTCTGTAACCCGTACTCTCCAGGCAGCAAGCGTTCTCCATGGGATATCCCTGACTAAGTTTCCGTGACAGAAAAATGGTGAAATGGTTTGGTCTGCAGAGCCCTTGGAGGTTTGGCCTTAATGAAAGGACAGTAATTCAAAGTTATACGCTGGGAAACTTTCTCGCTTTTATGCCTGCTACAGACTGTGCGTGTTCAGCATTTCTATAAGGTCATTACAAATCTCACTGTAAGATATGGATCTAATATCGTATCGTATTGTTTGTTTGTTTGTTTTGCTCTAAGTTCCCTTGTACTATTGTTGTATGGTTTATTGATGTTGTCCTTGTGGTAGTCTTGTTGCTTTTGCACTATGTACTATTGTGGAAGGAACATTTTTTTCTTTTAATGTATTAATTCTGGAGGTGGGCGCTTATAAGCTATAGCTTCAGCCCTCTCCTTTTTGAGCAGAATGATTAATGCTCAAATAAATAAATAAATAAACTTGGGTACAACGGGTATGTACTGTATGCTGATGACACCTATTGAATCGTAGGCTATGACGGAAGTTAGTAGAAGAATAAAATGTCATCAGCATGTGCTAGTGGTAAAAGCCCTGGGACAGCCCAAAACCGTACAATGTGTACCAGGCATTAAACAAATGCTAGCAGTGAACTAAAACAACCACACTCAACACAACCAAGTGACACAGGAGTCAGTGTTATTTTAGTATTATTTATATGCTGTTATGGTACTTATTAATCTTTTTTAAATATGTTTAATTTGATGAATATTAACATTTTATATAATAATATTTTATATTTTTTTTAAAATATATATTTCCTTTTAATTTTAGTTTATGGTTTATCATTTTATGTGTGTTTGTCGTTTTTAGTTTTTATTTAATATTTCTATTTAACTTCAATTTATTTTTATTTCAGTTTCAGTAATTTCTGTACAACTAACCGTTTCGGTTAGTTGCCAAGGCACTATTTTTCATGTAATATTTATATTTTATTTCAGCTTCACAATCTTATTGCAACGTCCTGGTTGTGGATGGTTGTGGATTTTGTAATTGCTCAGGTATCAAACTAATCAATTATTTATCCTTTTTCTGTCATTTTAGGACAAATCTAAAAGAACGTACACGCGCACGCGCACGCGCACACGCACACGCACACGCACACGCACACGCACACGCACAACTTCTTTTCATTTTTGGAGCTTTGGAGCTTGACAGTCACTGTACACTATCGCTGTATGCGAAACAACAGCCAAACATTCTTTGAAATGCTTCTTTTGTGTTTCACAGATTAAATGAAATCATATGGTCAAAAGTAGAACTTTCATTTTTGGATGAACTATCCTTTAAAAATTCTCTCTGTAGTGCTCCTTCAGAAAAAAAAAAACTTTTCTTTTAAACATCAGTCATCACTTCCTTATGAACATCTTTTCCTAGCTGGTTTTCAATCCCACCAGCAGCTGTTGCTCATATTATACTGTTACAGCCTCAAGCAAACCCTCCCATGTCCTATTAGAGGCAGAAGAGGCAAAGCGGCACTTGGCAGTCAAACAGGCTGTCCTTACACATGGCCTCCCCTTCTATAAACAAACAAGCAGCACATTCACCCCATCCAGAGTCGAACCTCCGCTCCATCAGCAGCTAGTGATGCATACAGAAACAGAATGGCATGGGGAATGAGAGGCACCCAAGGCAGAGAGGCAAGAGCATCATCGAGGGCCAAACCGCCTGGTCTGCGGGGCTTTTTAAAGCTGCTGGAGGAATGAACAGGTGGTGAAGGATACACTCACCTGTACTGGGTGGAGGAGCCGCAGGGTTAAAATGAGGCATTCTGCTGCTCCACTTTACAAGTGGGCAATGGCAGGTTCGCAACATACTTGTATCACTTGATATACAAGAACGACACTTAGACAGACAGACAGACAGTTCTGGATATAGACCTAGACACAAATCCATATAGAAAGTTCTAGCAAGAGACAGGTTAGATACATAAATAGATCAAGAGATGACTCAAGATACCAGATAATGAGATCTGCATTGATTTAGATAGACTGACAGATGGACAGCTTTAGATATATATAAATTAAGACTGGCAGATCTAGAAAGTTGTCTCAAGACAAAAACACAGACATTTTGTACAGACAGACAGTAGGGTTGTGCCGATAGACAATGATATTGTGTATCGGAGATATCTAGAGGATTTGGCATTTCCAATTAATGTATTCAATTATTATTAATATTAGGCTACAATGTAAGTATTAAATTAATATTACAATACATTTGCCCCACAATAATTTCATAGCACATCACCACATAACTTGGTCTATTATATAATAAAACATTTGGTCACAATTTAGATTAGGGTCCAACTAAGACTTTTGCTTCAATAAACTCATAATTACTGTTCATTCATAAGTACTAGGTAGTTGAGTTTATGCATTAGGTAGGATTAAGGGATGTAGAATATGGTAATTCAGAATAAGGTATTCATATTCCGTCCCGCGCGCCTTCCTTTCCTTCACAGCGGTGCGCTTTCGTTCCTCCCTAAAAGCCCAAACTTGACATACAAACCAGCCAAATAAGTGAGTGTTGGAAAATGCAGTCCATTGTTGCTAAACTGCAGGACGTGCTTGATATTAAAGAGGCTATATGCGTTTTTCTGAAATTTAAACTCGCGACTGACACCTGTGGCCAAAAAACAGAACTGCTCTTCCTTTCTGCTCGCTCTCGCACGTGCACACTTCACAAGTCATCTGCTGCAAGGAGGTCAACATTAGTTTTACAGAGGTAAGAACAGTCAAATACATATATTGTTTGAGATAAGTGTTCTGAGTGATATGAAACGTTTAACATGAACGCGCTTGACGTCACATCCGCAGACAGCGCGGGAAAAATACGACCCGACAGAAAATAGGAAAAATAGGATACAGGCTTATAGGTGCACCCACTGTGAGCAGACAAGGTGTCAGTATGCTCATCGGGAGATGTTTGAGTCATAAATGGTAAAATAAAAAGGCTATTGTTACGTTTATTTTGGGGAAAAAGTTCCATATAGCCCCTTTAAACAGTGTTATTAAAAGCGTATTAAGCCGCGAAAGAGATCGGGCTACTGTTGCCGAGACGAGGCATAACACGCCTAAACGGTCAAATAGCCTAAACAAATATGTCGAAAAGCCGTTTTGGTAATTATCCTCGTAAACAGTCGGTTATGTCTTAAGTGAATGTATGAGAAAGAGTGTGTGTGTGTGTGTGTAACATTATATTGTGTCCGTCCGTTAGCTCTAATCTGCTGCAGTCATTATTGTGAATCAAACAACAAAAGACAAAGATAAAATCACTCACTGCTCTTGAATAAATAAACTGTAGTTTTAATAAGGATTAGTCTATATTTAATGTAAACAGCAGTGTTATTTTACATTTGATTACTTTATTCAATTTCTGTTGTAGGCTATCACTTATCTGAATACCACTGTAAGTACATCTTCCTGAAAAACCTAAAGCACTATTTATTTCATTTGTATTTTTGTTCTGTTGTATTTTTTTGTCAGTTTTGATTTGTTTGCAATTTAGTTTCTTTGTGCTCATTGTATTGCTGACTGTTTACTTGTCTTTTGTAACTGTTTTGAGGACTTTTACTTACGGTACATTAACTAACCAAGTATTAGTTTTTGCTGAAGTATTGATAATTGTGAAATTTCACTGACATTTAAAATTACTCGTATCATGAAATAAGACTTTGATCATATCACCCACCTACTATAATTGTGTTAAATAGCTAGTCGTGATTTCAATATTGACCAAAAATAATCGATTATTATTTTTGCCATAATTGAGCAGCCCTATTTATAAGTAGAAACAGCTAATATCTTAGTAATATGCATTCTTATAAGCAACTAGTTAATTGTGAGAACTGGACCCTAAACTAAAGTGTTACCAAAAATGTTATAATAACAACAATCTATAATAGGTCAGATACAGATTAGACAGACATACAGACAGATCTAGATTAGATAATAAGGCAAATAAAGAATCCAAAACTGAGGCGCATTCTTAAAAAAAAAAAGGTCAATAGAAGTCAACAAAGTTTAACCATGATAAACCATATAACTTCCACTTTCAGCAAATCTTCTTGAGAAACAACGCACAATGAGCAAGAGAATCGACATCTGGCTTAATGCTTAACCTGGACCAACAATGCAAAATGGGGAAATGGGACATGTTACGCTTTTCCACAGCAGTAATCTCACAGGCAGTATGAAGCGTCTCTAATTGCCCGGACACATCTATCCAGAACTCTCTCAAAAGATGCGACCTCTCGTGCTCGTACAAGCGCCTTAAGCTGATAAACCCTTTCATTTCACCCAGCCTCGACTCGAGATCAATTCCCCCTCAGTTTCAAAAAGCTGCAGAGAAAATGATTAATCAAAACAGCGATTACGGCCATCCCCAAAGTCACACAGACTCCCCACTGTTTCCTCTCAGCGGGAGGCGACCGCAGACCGTTGTCTCTGTGCTCATGGAAAAAGCATGCGATTCTTTCGCTTCATTTACAACAAAAACTAGCTATTACACACAATTCATGTGAAATAATTGCCGCCGTTGGAATACCAGCTGAATTATTTTCCACCATATACCACAAATCAGAACTGAAATGATGAATGATTTCATGATAATATAAGAAAATGCGTTTAGATTGGATCCCTGATGATATCTTGCTGTAAACTGGGCCTATGATTTAGCTAATCTGATTCATAACCATATATTTTAACATGTTCGTGACATTTTAAGAATCAGCTTTTGGAAAAACAAATCAGAAGACTGCTGAAATCAGTTTTTTTTTTACATAAACACTTCAGATATGTTTTTAATGTTCATACCAGCTGTATTTATGAACAATCAGTGTCACTTCATGATCCTCAATCGAGCAGAACAACAGCTGGAGGGAGACGATTCCTCTCCTGCAGCGCATTAATTCAGGTCTCAAGGCAACAAGCTTGTGAAAAACATCTTATAGTGAAACTTCAAGCCCCATTTATACCAACAGCAATATATTTGTGGTTTTTGAAAATTCGCATGACTCTAAAAATATGATATTAAAATATGATATGAAAACCATTTAGGTTGTTACTCAAATTCAAAACCACGAAAAAAAGAAAAAAAATAGCAAAGCAGTTAATTTCTTCCGAAAGTTTTGCAACGTACAATCAAATTAAACAGATCATCTGGGGGAAATGTAGGGCGAGGACTTGGTTCAATCCATTGGTTGTTGATTGGATGGAGGCAGATCTGAATGTGAGCTGGCAATCGATTGTAAGAGAGGGGCAGATTTTATAAGGATGAAAATATTTGAGAAGTCCGAAGTCACGGAGGACTCGTTCAAAATAAGATCAATATTGTGCATTTAGAAAATAGTGGGAATTTCCATTTCATGCAGATTTTAAAGGTTGGGCCATTTTTTTAATAAGCACTTTGTTATACTGCTTGAAACTCTCTTCACCTCCTAATAGCAATCAATAAAAGAAATGGTCTATATATTTATTATATTTTTTTTTACATATCTTCTTTGGAAGTCTCGAGTCGGGACCAAAAAAATGCATCACATGTCCAATCATTGCATCACATCCTCACACTCGCATTTATGCGTTTTTATGTCAACTCTATAATCGACGAAATGAATCTGCAGCAGTCAGGTGGTACAAGAAAGAGCTCTTTAAATTGTTTACGTTCATTATAATTGTAATGTTATGTGCTTCGAGACGAGGTAATTTACCACCGCCGCCTCGTGTGATGGTTTTGCAGACTCTGCTCTGCCCCTGCAGCCCCTCGTGTGTTTTGGAGACGCTCATAAGGAAGGGTGGGACCTTATGCTTAACATTCCTTAACATATCCTGCCTTTAACATTCCGCAGAAGAAAGTTTAAATATAAATTGCAGCAGTGTGTAACGCATCATGAAAAAGTGTTTCAATCCCATTGATCGTTGATGATCATTCCAATAATGGAGGCATTGGACAGGCCAACATCATGCCGCTGTCATTGAAACTGAATGAGTTTCAGTTATTCACTGTAAATGCCCCTTCGGCCTACCCCGAAATAACCTTCTACTAAAACTCTCTCTGTTCTTAACTTTTCATTTCAGCACACAATTACGGCCATGCATTCTGGAAATTCTCCATCGTTTCCCACAATTCAATCACAAGACACCAATTGTGAAATACTGAAGGCTCACAGTTGTCGGAGCTGGACCCTTTCAGTCTACTGTGAGTCCAAACCACACTGGAAGAAAACTCGATTATGAGGCTTGTCCCACTTGCTCTGCTCTGCCAACACACACTAAAGACGGCTCTGCATTTATGTGGAATATGATAACATCAATCCCAAAGAAAAGAGACGCACTGCACAGGAGGATTAGCATTGTTTTCGTTCACTTTAGAAATGGAGGATTTTCCAAGAGAAAGCGGAGGACAGTGGATTTTTTGAGTGTCTACTGGGCGCACTAGCCGCAAGGATAGTATGACATCCTTTGACGAAACACCAGACATATAACAAGGTCAATAAAAAGCAGATGGAATTTTATTAGACACTACAACCAAATCTGCCAGCGGGAAATACTTCCAGGTTCCAGCGGCCGCAAGCACTTTCTGCACAAATGTTAAAAACACATCCCCAGCTGATATACCAATAAAAAGAAAAGAAAAGCAATGACAGACAGTGGAAACATCCTTTAATTTTTTCGTTTACTGGAAAGTACTCGGGACACTTTGAGACGTTATAAAAAAATAGCTAATTTCAGGGTCAGCGGCACAATGTCCCGTTTCCTCCACGCTTCACATCTGTTAATCCTAATGTACATGCCGTAGGGCAGCACCTCTGTCCTGTTATTAGCCACACCTGCACCTTTAGTCAATCAACAGCTTTCGGTCAACACATAAAGCCCCCCGACCGTTAAAGCTGAAACAGGAGAAGCATGCAGGACTAGCAATAATCCCTGGCAAATAAAAACCACACAAACAGAAGTATAGTCCCAAAGCTAGCACTCAATATCTTCGGTTTATTGGCCGAGGTTCAACAGCACATGCCTGCAAGGAACGTTTGGATATTATGCTAAATAGGCATGACAGACACCTTTAGATACAGTCACACTATTGGACAACCAGGCTGGGAAATTAATGTTGAACCCATTAGCCTCACAAAATAAAAAAAAATGCTGAAATTTTCAGCCATTTTGATTTTCTCAACTCTGGGGGTTCGACAATGAGGACCGAGGCCAGCGTAAGACGCTCAGGATATTTGACAGAACTGTTACTTGTCCGATCAGGACAATAAAACTGAAAAGTCTTCTCACTTTTGATACGACAATCGAATGAGTCCAATCGAACTGCAATTCAAATCTTCCTTAACCGACAGCAGCTTTTATATCTGGATGGAGAGCAGAGCATTTGAGTCAAACATTCACCACAAAACTGACGACAGGAGCAGCGCCGAACAGCTCATATCTCCATCGCTTACTTCAACAAGAGGATGACGTTATTTTTAAACAGCAGCTATTCTCGTCAAACGAATATGAGAAACATGTCGCCTGCAAAATTACCCGCCACAGTAAAATAATAAAACAAAACTGCATTTAGCTGGCGTTAACTTCCCACCCTGTACACGACTGGAGCTTAGCAGCTTCTCTCCAAATCTAACATCTGTCTTCTAAGTCACCAAGAGCAAAGACCAGAAAAGCTGGTGGAGACCGACTGACACAGAGAAGTCATTTCAGGTCAGAGCGGGTCTTGTCCCTCAGAGGTGAAGGGACAAGCCGAACCATCCGGAGCGAGGGGTCGCTGTGATGACTTCAGAGGCGCTAATCGGCTATAATCCACTTGAGATGAAGCGATTAGCAGGATTTGGCGAGGCCCCAGATCTTCCCACTTACCGCAGGAGAAGCGCGCTCCCGGTTCATTCCCCAGGCTATGTGGCAGAGTGTGTGCACCAGGGTTATATAACGTTTCATCAACCCCCATGACTCATTCATTTTGGTTCTTGTTAATCATAAATGAACACAAGTTTTTATGGCTTGAAGCAATTCTGACTAGAAAAAGGCCAACTGGATTAATACTTTGAGGGAATTTAGCAGAGGATAAACTATAATAAAACCATTAATTACATATTTCCACTGCGGGGTCGTTTGATCTCAGGGCCAAAATGTGATGATTCTTATCCAAGGCGTCAAGACCCTCAATTAAGACGTCAGTGGTTCTGGAGTTCAAAGATATTCACCCTCTTTTGCCTCAACTTTAATTTCCTCCATCAGAGCGATGGATGGGAACAGGCAATACTGGGGGGGAAAAAAATTGTAAATAAAAACAATATAAAAAAGCTCTTGAAAATTTGTTGAATTGCAGCAAGTCGTATAGACTAGGTGTTCAAAGAGCTATAGAGGGTCTGTGAAAAATCTGAGAGAAAGAAAACTAATTTTGCATTATATAATGTATTTTTAGGGCTATCAAAGTTAATATGTTAACTTAAATATGTTTAACGATAAATAAAAAAAGTAAATATTTTAACTGATATATTTATTTCCTTCAACATAAATAAATAAAAAAGTTAGTTAACTTAAATATGTTCAACAAAATAAACTAATAAATAGATAGGCTAAATAAAAACAAAATGAATGAATTAATTGATTATTTAAATCATTAAATTTTTATCTTTGTTCAAGAATATATTTATACTTCAGGATAGTGGGAACAGCATATTTTCCCAAAAAGTTTGAAAATCCATGGTATGAACTCATTTTTGGGGCTTTAAAGGGCACCTATTATGGAATTTTGAAATTTACCTTTCATGTAGTGTGTAACATAGATCTAAGTGAACAAAAACATCCTGCAAAGTTTGAAATATGAAAGTGCACCGTATATAAAGTTATTGTCTTTCAAAAGTGAGAGTCGACTCTGAGTCATTTTTATGAATCGTTAGAAGACCGAAGCTTTTTCTCTGACTAGATGACGTCAACTTGTCAAGTTATTTGAATACGATACGCCCACTTATTGCGCTCCAAGGCCAGGGGAAAATATCATGGCGACGAGACGCTGTGTTCTGAAGTGCGGCTCAAAAGCCAACTTTTTTCATCTGCCCAAGGAGGAGCATTTGAAGACTAAGTGGCTACAATTCACTATACCACAGAAGTATAGTCCGAGCCTTGTGCTTTGTTCGCGTCATTTTGAAGACGATTGCTTTTTAAATGCAATCAAACTTGGATTCGCGAGCTGGCTGATATTGAAGGAAGGTTTAGTTCCAAGTGTATTTGCATCAGCTTCCTCCTCCGTATCACAACCTAAGTGTTATTAATAATTTTTGCTTTTATATTTTATGTAGCATGCTTAATAATTATTTTGTTTGTTGTGTAAGCACCGTTTAGCTTCTAGGTCTTCAATGACAATTGTATTGAGATAGCCTATGTGAAGTGTTTGTCGTTGTTTTCGGAGTTGTCTGAAGAATAGAGTAATACCTCGTAGTAACGTAACTGCATTTTTTTTTTTGTAAAAACGTTATGTTTATGCATCGGGCTAATGCAAACAAAGACTGATTGTGCTTTTACAATATGAACTCTGGGCTATGCTCGCTAACATAACATTAAATTCTTTATCTTATTTTTCGTTTTTTACTACAAACTATAAAGCAGTGGACTATAATCATTATTATAATACAATTTAATTGATAAAAGCATCATTGCACTCCGTGTTAAAAATAAGTATTATCTCTGTAAACACTGCTGGGTCATCTGACCAATCAACGCAGATTAGCGTCGCGCAAAGGAGGGGTTTGCAAAAACGAGTCGTTGAACGAATCATTTGGGAGTCGGTGAGCAAATCAGGTAAAAATAAATGCATATTATACGAAAACAAAAGTGTTTTTTGTCATTGCATGCATGTAAAACTGTTGTTGGGGACTCCCACAACAACATTAGGAACATTTTAAATGTCATAATAGGTGCCCTTTAAGTCCAAAACACACCATTTACATTTGTTGTGGAAAAGATAAGCCTTGCCATTTGGAAAAATATCTTCTTTTGTGTTTCATGAATCAAAGAATAAAGATGATATAGATAAAATGAAACCAAGGAGAAAGTCATTCTAGTGAATATTAGCAACAAGTTTAGACGGATACCACAGCGGCAGGATTTAGCTTTGTGGTAAGACAAGACAAAATAAAATACCCTTCATTTTGCTCAACACACACTCACGCCAGTTTGTGAGGGTGCCAGACTGCCAGGAGAGACGGTCGACATGTTTGTACTGCGCTTCAGCATTAAACCATCAGGCAACCATCCACACGCCATCCCTGAATCACTGACATTGACTCAACTACAGCACTGATACGATTACGACCATGGCACATCTGTGGAAACATAGCCACGGGGACAGATGACAAAGCACAGTGGGACGATTCCACTAGAGGAGAGAGATCAAAACTGCACTGTACAACATTAAGAAATCCAAAATCATTTAAAACTTTTCTCAAACATGCTGGGACAGATGAAGGTCAACATCAGCTGGTTCATTTGCATCAGACTCATAGGCCTGAAACATTCACAACTACAGAAAGAATGAAGCTGCATTCTCAACACTCCCACAGGGGGTGCCATATCAGGCATTGTTAGGTCTTCTCTACGGGGGCTTTTGCACCCGGTATATAGGAACTCGGTTATAAGAACTAGCCACCAGGGCGGACCCCGAAAACCAAAATTTTCCCAAGGGCCCTTTTCCTGGTTGCATTTGCACTGCCAGAACTCGGAAGTGACGTAAGGCGTCAGAAAGCAATGTTATTTAAGAACGGCATACAACAACTGGAGGATGTATAAGTTATGCGATTGAAAGAGCAAAAAGGAGGGCTGAGAGATTAAATCTCCTACGACAACTTCCAGTTATATCATTGAGGCTGAGAAAAGAACACAAAGGCAACAGGTAAATGCTGTTAACTAGCTTTCTGTATGTTTATGTTTTCCATGTTTGTGGAGTTACTTTACAGAGTAAGTATTTAAATTGAGTTTTCACAGCTTTTTAAAAATGGCAGGAATCTGTCTCGTATGGCATGCGTTCGGCTAATCAATGTACACTTAAGTCACTCACTGTTAGTTCCTATTGTGCTGGGTTCGACTCTACTCTGAAGTAGGAGCTTATTTAGTCCTCCTAAAAAGCATTCCTTAAATCGTTTCCAGATCCTGCGGTGCGAATGCGCCAAAAAGCAGGTACTTCCGCCAATAGTTTTTACATTGTAATAATACTTCGCAATATTACTGTTTTTACAGCATTTTTGATCAAATACAGCCTTGCTGAGCATAAGAGACTTTCAATAACAATATAGCCTAATAATCTAAATGAATCTCATAATTTCAAACCCTTCTTAAGACCGCTAAATAAATCGAATATTGTAAAATCCAGAACGTTAAAAACTTTTTTCAAAAATGTTTGCAGACCCATCACAGCCGCGGACCCCAGCTTGAAAACCAGACATTCAGCATGTTCCTGAATTTAGTCCTAGGAAATTATAAAATGTAACTGCAGTGTTTATTTGAACTTTTCAGTAATGGTAGACTTAACCAGGTAATATATCTGGTGCATTGAATCATTACAGAATTTATTCTGATGTTGTATTGAAGATGAAATCTCTGTTCCCACCTGACTGTACATTTCTGTGAGGTTCGTCTCGAATTACAAATTTTGTAAGGCCCAAAGTATACTATGGGCCCTATCTTGCACCCAGCGCAATTGACTTTGAACACCGACGCATGTATCATTCCTATTTTGCACCCGCGCACAGCGGACTTTTCCCTCCACAGACGCACGTCGGTAAATTAGGGAATGAACTTTGTACTTTGGGGGCGGGTCAGCGCAAAGAGGAGGCGTGTTCCGGCGCAAAACTTCCCTGGTGCTATTTTCCAGTTTTAGAAAGCAATTGCGCCATTGACCAGGAAAAAAAACACTCTAAAGACAGTGGCGCGTTGCGCGTTAGTGATATGGTATTTTAAGGGCGCGTGCTTGGCCATAATGTAGCGTGTTAACGCGCATCCACTTTGATTCTCAAATAATTATAAACAGACGCAGCAGTTTTCATTTTTGCAAATCATACATTATTACAAGGAAAAATATTAACACACGAGGGAAATCATTGTTGTGTCCGTGAAGATGTGAAAAAGATCTATAGATTTAAAAAAAAAAAAATCTAGATTAGGCTACACATTTACCCAAATTATATGCCTGTTTAACCGAAGCTTTTTTATTTGGGTGGGTTTCTCCCATCATCCCCAATGTCACTTCTCTGTGTTCGGTCCTGGCGAGAACGTCGGTCTCCTTGGCTGTGAACTGCTCCTGGCGTGCGCTGGCAAATCCGCCGTTATAATAGCGATCCACCATGGAACAAGCGCCTGCTCTTAAAGGGAATGTGAGAGGATGCTCTGATTGGTTTATTTCACGTTACGCCCAAACCACACCTATTAATAATGAAGCTACTTCAGACCAACCCCTTTTAGATTTGCGCCAGGCGCAAGAGTCGTTTATCCCGCCGGGAAAATAGGAACAGCGCCGGGATCCGCCCACAAAGTTACTTGCGCTTTGCGCTTTGACACTTGCGTTTCAGATCGTTAAAATAGGGCCCTATATGTGCGATTAGCTTAAAAACAAAGTCCACTATCAGAATGTGTCTTTCCGTACTCACGGAGAGCGTGAGACAGAGCAAAATGCAGAAAATGAAGTATACCCAGCCAGGCCTTATCCACAAGGTGATAAATAGACAGAATGGCCTCTTTCAGTCAAGCTAGACTATAATCTGGACAACAAACTTGTCCAGGGTCACAGCCCAACATCTATTGTTTTATTTTCCCTCTACAGACTGCTGGGAACAGAACAGTCTCACGTTGCCTGAGATTAAGCCCTTTCCCTCTGGATGTCCTTTCCCCGCCAGTTTTCATCTAGTCTCAATAGGTAACTAAAAACCTAGGAAACCAGTCCTCCACTAGGATTCACCATGTCCACACTCCTATTGTAACTATTCTTAACATTACAGTGCTTCCAGTGAGAAAGACACAATGGGGAATGAAAGGAGGTGTAAATCTAGTCTGGAATAAGGAGGTATATTTGGCAACTGTGGTGTTTATAAAGCTCTGCAGAGCCTCTATCTAACAACTATACACACACACACACATTCCTTACATAATCTCTTGTTATATATTGTATACAAGAATTGCAAGAAATTGTAGGTGCAACAGGGTCACAGACAGACATAACACTTCTCTGTGTGTAATAGCACTGTAGCTTGAGGGGATATATCCGGGAAAACAGGACTTTCCTTCATCTTTTGCAATTAAATAGTTCATCGGACAACTTCAAAATGGAGAGCCTCTTTCCCAGTCCATTTCTGAAAATTAAGCTGCAAAAACATATAATCATGATTATGACATCATCTATAAGCTTATTAACATAAAACCGCCCACATTTACATATCAACACTTGATCAGTATTCAGTATTCAACGAATGACGATGTAAATTACATAGCGTGCACTTCACATACAAAGTAGCTTATTGGCCAACCATACACATTCTTTAGATTGTTAATATGTTCTTCACACCAAGACAAAAAAAAAAATATTTTAAGAACTTAACACTGATGTTCTTTGGGGAACCAAAAATGGTCATTCTATGGCATCACTGAAAAACACTTTTGGAACCTTACATTTGTGTGTAACACAAGTAACACATAAGTTGTGTCTTATGTTAGTTAATAAGCATAAATTATTCCTTTCAAGGTCAGAGATCCATGATATATCGGTAAACAGTCCATATTGGAGATTTTGTTTTATTTAAATAAATAAAAATTAAACAGATTAAATTAGCATTAGATGACAGCAAGGGTAAAGTCAATTTGGTATTCATATTTAAAACACTATTAAATGCAAAATTTAGCAAATCTCCAAATAAATATATTTTTTTCTTACTAGATATCAAAAATGAATACTGTATTTAATGATGTTGTTAAAAAAAATCACTTTAGACAAAATATTAAAGCATTATTTAAATTGGCCAGGATGTTAATGTCTGGGCTTCCTTAAAGTAAAATAATCAAGTATAATTACTTTTTTTTTTTTTTTTACTTGACTAAGTTTGTCTTCAGCGTAAAAAAAAAAAGAAAAGTAAATGGTACAAAAAGTGTAGAAACCAAAGGGCTTAGGGTCTCACCAATAGGATGAGAACGTTGACCATGTAGTAAAATAAAATCTGGAAACCATGCGAGTATATCTTTCTACTCTGAAATGTATTTGGTGTCATTCACAGGTTCATCTCAATTAACCTGAGCTCAGCGTTTCCCACCGAGCAGCATTATCAGCACACAGCATCACTCAGCAAGAGAAAATCTGTGTTCGTCACACTGAGCCAAATGTACCGTTCGCTGATAGCGAAGCCGGCATAATCACCTGCAGATAAGGCCGTCTTTTTCTATCCGCAAGCCCTGAAATCAAAGCCGCACGGAGGGGCATGGCCCTAGGATATGTGATGAACGGGGAGCGCAGGGTTTTTCATCAGATCACTGACACCCTGATGACAGCAGCCCTTAGCGATCTCAAAAGCTCCGAGCAGCTGTGTCTCTGAATCTGCAGAGAGACGGTGGCACAGCCGAGGTCCAGAAGCCCTCCTTCTCTTTCTCTCGGCTGCAGAACCGCCGCCTCGACGCTTACTTTACGACGCTGGCAGTAACTGGGCCAAACCTGTAATTGATTTACGAGCAGCTTTCCCCACTTCGCCTGACGCTAGTGTCCATGTAAGGCAGTGCCAGCACAGACTTCCCTTGATACCCTGCAGACGCCATCCACCAAACACAACTTCTCCTCTAAACATGGAAAAACATGATATGGCTTTAAAAGTTGTAGACATTAAGTGCACTGATGATCAGTACAAACACTGGGTCCAGTGAGAGGTGAAAACCGAAGCCATTTAGTGTATCCATATATCCATTTATAAACATTTCTATTTATTTTTCAATCATTCAAATTGGCATTTATTCACCCTCATATCATTCCTTGATTTTTTCCCCCCCACAGAACAAAAAAAGGAGACGTTCAGAAAAATGACCAAGCTGCTCTTTTCATAATGCAAACGAATTTAGTACGCCCAGATTACTTTCATTCTAGCCTATTTAGAAAGTGACAGTTAAAAAGGTACAAAGTACTTGTTCAAAAGAAGTAACTACTGAGGACATGCGATTTCGGACCCAGGCCGGGTCAGAGAGCCAAGTTCAGTGCTAATATAAATTTCATTATCAGCACATCTGCTTCAAAAGGACTCCTTTATTAAAAAACATTTTGATATAATGTGGACAATGAATGAGGTGCCGGTGTCATATCTCTCACCTGCCTCAATGTTGCAGATGTTATTGATCCGGTTCTGAATCCACAGCATATTAATACGACGAGTCGTAACAAGGTTAGGGACTTTGTTATTGGTGTGGAGGGCTAATCTCTGCAAATCTCTGGCTGATGGAAAACAGGACAGACGAAGTGAAGTGAAAATGGAAGAGACAGACCAGGTGATGGGGCAGATTGAAAAAGGGAATAGCATACTACAATACTTACTATTTCTGCAGAATATAGTAGCCTATTTATACAGTGCAGTGAGTGCACATTACTTTACATAAAATACCTGGATGACCAACTATGAGAAGAATACTAGAGCGATGCTGCGAGGAATACTGTGTCCCACGATGCAAAGATCTCGGCTTGGCCTTCCATTTCTGAATTAAACAAGTAATGTGATAAGTTCGTGACCAACATAATGAGGTCATGTGATAATGTAGCATGCTACTAATTGAAAAACTTTATCCTGGAGTAATGTCTATTTTTTCAGTTACTATAGTAGGCAGCAGTCCTGCAGCGATACACAGAGCCGCCTCTCTTCTGCCCCAGGAGAGAGGGGGAAATGAACCACTTAAAACCCCGCGCTACCACAACCTCAACTCTGCTTTGCAGCAGGCCAACATCACACAGCAATTAAAGCCTTCAAAGAACACACCACACAAAAGACCCACTATATTCACTCTCCCATGAAGAGAGGAAAGACGATTCATCCTCATGCTGGGGCTGCATTAGGAACGTGACATTGGTCGGTCAAAGTCTTTACAGCTCAGACTCTCTGCAGGACGCAAGATGTTATTACTTCAAAACAAACAGTCTTATCTGGACCAGCCCGGGCCATTTACATCTCCCATTAAGAGCAAACTAAACGACCCTGAAGTCAAATCGAAGATGTTTGATCCACGTAACAGCAAGCTACAATGGTTTAGGATTTATATGTATGGCTTCGTATTATGTTACGGCTTAGTCTGCCTTGCTAACGGCAAAAGCACTTTGCATGCAATGTAAAAGTGTAGATAATAAGCAGAAATAGATGAAGAATATGCTGTAATATTTAAGCCATAAGGGACAATACTGAACATGATCTCTCACACACACACACACACACACACACACACACACACACACACACACACACACACACACACACACACACACACACACACACACACACACACACACACACACACACACACACACACACACACACACACACACACACAGCTTGTGTTTTATCCACATTTGTCAGTCTATATGAAAGCATCTGAAGAATCAATTTATATTAATTTTTTATTTAGTGTGCATGTGTATATATCTCATCTCGATTTGTATACACACACGCACAATAGCCTACATAAAAAATAAATATAAAAAATTACATTACATTGATTCTTCAGATGCTTACTGACAAATATGGGAAAAACAGGCCAAAAATGAAATTTTAGAGGAGAATATTACACATTTTCACACAGAAGAGGTAAATGCCCTATGTAAATTGAGGGGGGGGACAATACTGTTATAGTGCCATGGAAAAGGCATGAAGCCATAAGTGTGTTAGAGCAGAGATGTGGAAATTTCTGCAAATATTTGGATGTAAACGATATTTGTAATCTTAAAATACATGGGAAGAAGCACCAAATTCTTTATTTATTAAACACCAAAGAAGCCAAAAACCCAAGATCAAAACCCTATGTAAATAATAATAATAAATAATAATAATAATAATAGAAACAATTCAAAAGAAGTCTTGGCCTATAACAAATAATAGTATCTAAATAGTATCTACTAGATGCCTTGTGCAAAAAAAAAAAAAAAAATACATAAATAAATCACAACACAACCAACCAAATAAAAGCTGAATTATAAGAAGCTGGACAAGATATATATATATATATAAGCACAACTACAATATTCTCGTCTCACCACACATGTACACGCACAGCATTTGTCAGTCTGCATTCCCAAAACACTGCATGCAATACAATCAGCATTTTGAATGGTGGCAGATTTTATCTTAAATATTTATATGGCTGCCACTGATGCCATTGTAAACCGGTATGAGATATTAAATGTACATAATTTGCTCGTCAATGAGACGTGCCAAGGCTTGCTGCAGGAGGTGGAGCTCGTGCAGTGGACCAAAATGGATACCAGCACACACAGGCAAATCCAAGCATGATCCAAATGGTATTATCCATAAAAACAAACATTCAAAAACACAAGACAAACAATACTGCGCTAAAATATCAACCAAATGATTTGGTGGTAAACATATCAGGGGGAGGAAAAAAAAACACAATGACACACAACAGAATTCACAACGCAATTTATGCACCACTGAGTCTGTGTTTAGAAAGGTAATCATGATAAATTAATTAATTTTTTTCTGAAGGTAATCCAGATTTAATAAAGGTTATTTCTCATCCCACCAGAGCTGCCAACCTGAAATATTTACAACCGCAAGTTCTCATTTATAAAAGCAAGAGGATAACTCAATTAAAAGTGTTCTGAGACGCAGTAATAATTTCCAGATTTGTTCTGATAAATTACATAGAACAGGCCTGCTAAAAATCTGAACAGAAAATGTGCTTTCAATAATGAAATACTTTAAGAACAGGTTAGTTTAGCTTTTAGAGAGAGAGAGGGGGAAAAAAATAGTTCATTTCTACACCCTTAATTTTAAAAGGATGGATATAAATCATCTAGATGCATTTGTGTTATTGCACAACTTGAGCACTTAGTCAACACCAAAAAAAAAAAAAAAAAAAACTTATTCACCTTGTAAAGATGCATTTAGCAACTAGTAATTTCTATAATAATTATGTAATAGCTTATAGTGTAATTCTGTAATGTATGACTCATTTGTGTAATTAATGGCATTTTCCTGAAAAGCACTTTTGTTACACACTACTGTATGTGTCTCAGAAACTACCAAGTGACCTAACTAGACAGCATTTTTAACTGTGTAATGACAGCTAATATGAGACTCTCATTTGAGTGTAATGGTTTAGGCCAGGGGAAGTGTGTGTTTATTGTGGTTTGTAAAGGATGTGTTTTCACCTTTACAACACCCAGCAGCGTAAAGCCTCCAGCTAAAATAAAAAGAAACCTGACTACAACAAAAGCTTCATTATTGTCTCGGATTACAGTTAATTCATATACTGTTAGATGGGAGTCTTATAATACAATTCAAGTGTGGCTGGTTTTCATTGTGTATCTTATAACGAAAATATTACTGGATTTATTCCCTTTTCCATCCACAAAAGCCAAGTCTATTTTGCTACAAGAACAACTGAATGAAATCTAGATTTAAAAAAAATATATATCTACACTAGGTGGATGCTGGAAATGTCTTGCTACACAAATCTCAGTTTGTAATGAGAGATTACAGTTTTATAATGCTAATAAAGCCGTTTTAATTAGTGCTCTGGCATTGAGAAAAATTAAGTGATTAACTTGACCAGTTATCCTCTGAAAATGGTCATTATAAAAGGTAAAAGGGTGTAAAACAGAATATCAGACTTATTTTATCCTTTACACCTGCACACACACACACACACACACAATTTTCGTCTCTTCGTCATTTAAAAAAAAAAAAAAGACATTTATATTGATTTAACACATTTCCAATCGTATGTCATCTGTTAAATCACCTTACCTTTTTGTGTCTGTCTTTAAAAGGCAACGCCGGCCATTGCATCTCCTGCAAGAAGTCCTGCCACTGTTTCTGGTCCTGATCCGATGAGATGAAGACGATTTCCAATTTGTCCTTGTGCTCTGAGGATTTCTTAAACTTGCCGTAAAACTCGCACAGACTCGCGTTGAACTGCTTGCAAGGACCGTTTAAACTGCAGCCGAAGTAGAGCCCGAGCAGAGACAGCTTACTGCCCAGCGCATGAACATCCACCTCGGCTTTCTCCCCGTTGACGAGCCGCTCTCCGAGCAGATTCACCAGAAACTCCGACATCGCTGCTGAGCTCTCGAAGCGGACTGCTTTAGGTTTCGTTTGCTTGTTCGGGTGATTCGAAATAAAACCCAAAGTGCTGGATGAATATCCGCAGGCCCTGGTGCCGTTTGGCTGTCCTGGAGTCGCCGCACGGGTTCGAGAGACAGCGGCCGTCGTGTGTCTCCACAGTGAGCACTGTTAAGGAATGCGCGCTCCAGTTATAGACCGTCCCTCAGCAACAGCGGCGACTCCCACTGTGAGACTTTCACGACATCTAGTGGCGAGATGGTGCAATTGCATTCTGTGCCCAGAGAGTGCACACAGAAATTAATAAAGATGTCAAGCAGAACACCATCATACTATGTCTCTGCATAGAATGATACCTGAATTTTCTCTTCAGCATGGATGGATGTATGGAGAGATTCATACACGGGGCAACTTTTTGGGCAATGTTGCCGTCAATGGGCAACCAGGTGAGACACAGGGCCCACAACCGATCTTAAGTATCCAGATAGAAATTTGTGGCCCATTCTCAATGGGAAAGTGCCCATGCAACATTGAGTTATAGTATCAGACCGTGGCATGAAGACTCAAGTGTATTTTTAGGTACACCTTTCGACTAGTGGTGACGCCAGTCACAGTAATTACCTCATGCATCCCGTTCATTTGACAAAAATAAAATCAGAACAGAACTGTACTGCTAAATACCCCTTTTAGCAGAATACTCTGGTATAAAATGGTGCACACTAACATTTAAACCAGATTCTGTGTAATAAACACAACAATTATACAACTTTATATTAGGCTACCTCAAGTCGGGAATAAAAACAAAAACCCCTCCACTGGCTGGTGCACATTCATTTCCTATCATAGTATTTACTTGAACTGCATTAAACCCCCACAATTACTCTCACAAAAGTGTTTGAAAATGAGAACAAGAAATGAAGATGCATTTTTCAAAACATTTTATTTTGTTCTGATTACAAACAAGCATCATCTTCTATTTAAGGATTATAAGACGATTTTCATTATGCACGTTTACTGAAAATTGTAACTGTTTCAGGTCCTCCGTCTTAACAGGTATACTGTCAAATTCCCTTTTTTTTTTTTATCATTCGAAAGTAAATTTGAAATGTCTGGTTATGCAAAGCTTACTTCTATACAAACAGTTTTAATGTGAGCAACACTTTCAAAACATGTACAGTCACCACAGCACAAACTCACAACATAATACCAGGGCCACCATTTGTTTGGCTTAACATTCCAGAGCAGGAGCACATATTACAAATGACAAAACTAACAATGGAAAAACCGTGTAAATCATATTTAAAAAGTGGTTGTCATCCGGAAGTATTATATGCCACAGGACATTAATCCTCCGTGAACATCATTCGAACGAGGTCAACTTTAAAACACTCTTCTTCAACCAGCTTCTGGGGCTTAAAAAAAGACAAAACAAATGCATACATTTATTATTCATTTATACCTAGATTTCACTATGGATTTCTATGCATGCAAAAAGCATACATATTAAAACAGTCAAATACACTGGTCAAAAAACATTAACTGATATTTACCGTCCCGTATCTCAGTAGTGTGGGTACTCCAGTCAGCTTTAGGGTCTTCTTAAAGTCATTGTTTGGGTTCTTCCAGCTAGCAAGAACAACAGTGAATGTAGCAGATGTAGGCCCAAAAACAAAACTAAGCACTATTTTTTATTGGATTCTGTCTGTGCATTGTGCACTGCTGTCAAAGTGCATAGTCCAATAAACAGAGGTATGACAGCAATTATACATGGGCAAAATAATGCAATTTCTGACTGAATGCAATATGCAGCTATGAAGAATTCCTGTTTAAATAACCAATCTAATTGGCGAAATGTAGGCTATACTTACTATGGTCTGTCTCCTACTTGGCAGTAAATAAAGACAGATCCCTCGGGCAGATGAGGCAGCTCTCCTCTGACCACTGGCTCTGCTGCAGAGGGGGGGAAAGACAGTTTTAGATGTGGATTTTAAAAACAGCATAAATGCTGCAAAATGTTAATGCACCTTTCACACAGTCCGGGCACCAGCTCTTGCCCTGGCCATCTTTATCTCCAGAGAAGTAAGCGAATATCTCTTTTCCTTTTCTTTCAGACACAGCTTTAGAAAATTCTTCGTAGCCATGAACAGCAACCTCTTCGTATTTAGTCATGATTTATTTACTGTTCTTTAGTGTTTCAATGACGAAGTCCAACTCTGGTTGCAGAAAGCTGACCAATCTGTGCATAGATTGAGCTGAGTGTGTAAAACTTCCGATAACAGCGACCCGTGTGTGAAGTATGACGGAACGCGCTTTAGATAAAATAAGAGTGGAATATTTTAAAATAAAAGTCTGTCAAGCTTGATTATTTCAGTTCAGTAGCCTATATTTTCCCCCACCCCACATTTTCATGCACATTATTTATAAATATTGTTTATTGTTTACGTGAGAGTCTAATTTGTACTTATACTCCAAATCTATTTACTTTCCTTAATTTAAAGCTTGATCATCTATAACAATAGTCTAAAAAAGTTAAAATCAAGTTTTTTTTTGTTCACCCAAAAATTAAAAATATGTCAGTAATTATTCACCCCCATGTTGTTCCAACCCCGTAAGACTTTTGTTCATCTTTGGAACACAAATTAAGATATGTTTGATGAAATCTGAGAGCTATTTTTATTATTATTTTTTTATAATAATATATTATTATTATTATTATTATAACGTTACTCCTTATAGGCTGCTAGGTCATTTCATCTGCCGGCCCAGAAAAGTTAGTAAAGACATCGTTGAAATAGTCCAAGTGACTACAGTGGCTAAATACAAAAAAACAAAAACAAAAGTAATAATTGTGAAATATTATTACAAATTAAAATACTGTTTTCCTATTTTACTTTTTTAATTTTAATTAACTTTAAAATATAATTTATATCTGTTTATCTGTTTCAATCTGTTATTAATGCAAAGCTGAATTTTCAGCATCATCACTCCAGTCTTAAGTGTCATGCACATGATCCTTCAGAAATCATTCTAATTTGCTGATTTGATACTCAGTTGTTATCAATGTTCGAAACAGTTATTTTTTTAACAATTTATATTTTGTATTAATTACATACAGTATTACAAGTTAAAATAGTTTATTTATAAAAACAAACAAAAAATTGGAAACTGTGATGCTTTTTTCATGATTCATTGATGAATAAAAAGTAAAAAAGAACAGCATTTTATTCAAAATAGAAATCTTTTCTAACAATGTAATCTTTACTATCACTTTTCATCAATTTAACACATCCTTGCAGAATAAAAGTATTAATTTATTTCAAGAAAAAAAAAAGAAAAAAAAAAACTACTGACCCAAACTTTGAATGGTGTATATTATTACACAAGATTTCTATTTTGAATAAATGCTGTTTTTTTTATTATTATTATTATTACTTTTTATTTATCAAATAATCCAGAAAAAAGTATCACAGGTTGTAATATATATATATATATATATATATATATATATATATATATATATATATATATATATATATATATATATATATATATATATGCACAACTGTTTCCAACATTGATAATAATCAGAAAATTCACAATTTATATATATATATATATATATATATATATATATATATATATATATATATATATATATATAAGCTACTAACCCATAATATATAGGCTATATTAAACTAAATGACATCTATGTTTAAACCATTATTTCGTTAAATCTGCTAAAGCGGCGCAAATTTTCAAGCCAAGTTTAATAATGAGTGGGTTTTTGAATTTACATAATAAACAAGAAAATAAATGTAGGAGTTGGTTATGGAGAACATGACACTTAAATTGCTCGATGACGCGATGCACATGACAATGTGGTTGTAAGGATGCAGGGTGTGTGTGAGCAGCACATCATTTTCCAACAGCAGGAGCAGGAATGGCTTGGTGGAGAATTCGACATCCGCTCTTTCTCTTTGATTATACAACAGTCAAATATGTGGTCACGCAGAATAGGAAAGTGGGACTCTTATACAGAATATTTCAACTCACTGTCATGGCATATCTCATCGGGTAAGAGTAATTACTTCATGTAGTCTAACCCTAACAAAACCTCAGGTTTTTGCTTGCAGGTAAAAACAAAAACATTTTATGTGATGATGCCAGCAATAGAAAAAATATTTTCTCTCTCTGTCTCTCTTTTTTGAGCTTTTACTGTTTTGAGAGGCAACTATTAAACATGTTTTTGCTCAACAGGTGGGTATTTATTGAAAAGAAACAATACCAGGCAAAAGATGACACTGTCGAGAGTTCTGTGTTAACTAAATTTAAAGGAGTTGCATCCGTCAACACAACAGATTTTAAAATCTGGGGACCAGAGGACTATGTTTACCCAAAACAGGTCAGTCAAAACACACTGTCTGAATTAGTTCTGTGTCCGTTATATGATTAATGATTTGCTTCATTCATTTGCTTCAGGCCTTTTAATATTGTGGGTCATTTTGTTTCCAGGGTGAGGATTTTCTGTTTATAATAACCAATTTCATCGAGACGCCAAACCAAGAACTGGGCAACTGTTCAGAGGTAAAACTAAATTTAACTGTCAGTTCTCTTACGTAGAGTTCTCTCGTACTGCGTCGAAGAACGCTACGGGAAAGATATTTCTTTGTCGAGATTGAAGCCAAAAATTAATCCTTAATTTTGTAATATTGTAAAACGCTTTTCTGAAGCATACAACCTAGGCGGAGCAATACAGCTCACCCATTGGCTGCTCTGCCAGAAAAGCACAGCCTATGCGAGGCCAGGACGCTGACCAATGAGGACGCTTCGCGCCCTTCTGCGTCACCTCCCGCCCAAACAGGCGTGGCCTAGGCCTATAAATACGAGCATAGCTGTCTAACACGCCGATTTTCTTAAATTCACGAAGCTGCACGCATCGTTGGATTGGATTCGAGCCACCACAGCCGTTTGGATACAAGCACCTCAGCAGGACGCGCCTCTTACCTGAAGCCGCTGGTCATCGCCGCCTTCAGCCGCCGTTCCCTGCTGCGCTTCTCCGGCGTGGAATATCCTTTACATTATGTGTGTGTGTTTTTGTGTGTGTGTTCGCCGTCGCGTCACACAGTTTTTCCACACTAAAAGAGCCGAGCGTCTTTTTCAAGATGTCTCGCACCTCCTGTGGCTCGTGTAGAGCCCCGCTCAGCGACAGGGACCACGTGCTGTGTTTCCTGCCTGTGAGTATCACGCAGCTTCAGCTCTCGTCGATGGCGGCTGCCATCGCTGTAATTTGATGCCTACGGTGACTCTGCGGACTCGCCTGGCGTTCATTTACTGAAGCTGCACCCTTTTCCGCCCGCTGTAGTGCCGCGCCGTGAAAAGCGCCGTGCTCAGCGGAGCCCGGAACCTCCCTTCACCACGAGGTGCTCGCCGCTGCTGCCGCTAGCTCCTCCGCCCGCTTCGCTGGACTCTCTGACCGACGGACAAGGGCCGCTGTGTGCCGCCGCGTCCGTCATGGATGAGGAAGATGAAGCCGTGTCTGTGAAGGAAGACTGCTGTTCTCTCCTCGCTTCGGGTAGCGAGGGATGGGCGAGCTCCGAGGATCTCCCCTCCCCCGCCGCTCGTGAGCGTCGACGGAGAAAGACCAGCATCGATGCGCTTACCGGCTGGATGGCTGCTTTTCTGCAGAGGAACGTACGTTACCGTCCTCACGACCCGCGCCTTTTTCTTCCTGAATTCACGAAGAAATCGCGGAGTCCCGGAAAGCCCCGTTTTCAGCCAGGATGCGCATTTTCTGCTTCGAGGAAAGCTACAGTGTTAAAATCCCGCCGCGGCCGGATTTCACTAAAATGTCTCGCTCGCACAGTCCCAACATTCGCGACCGTGCCAGTGTATTTTGCAGTCACCAAATCGGCATCAATGCCCGTTTGCCTGCACACAGACGCCGTTTTCACGACGCCCCAGGTAAATCTGAAAATGTATTTACTGGTGTCCCGGCCACGGCCGATGGTGTAATGTGTGTATCCGTAATGCCCACGACCTAGTGCCCATTCGTACACACAAGCACAGCCCTACACAATACAGGGCTTGCACACATAAAATCGACTCGTGTCGGTTGTGCTTCACATGTAAGCTAGTGAACGTGCCCGCTTTTCAGTGCCCACAATCACTACACACTGCATGTCCCGTGGTTTCTGTAAAAACGAAACGAATGTACGGTCAGTCGGTTCTGATAGACAGTACTCTCTGTGCTACACGGTGTCCCGGCCATGGCCGATGATGTAATGTGTGTAACTGTATGCCCACGACCCAGTGCCCATCTGTACACACAAGCACAGCCCCGCACAATACAGGGCTTGCACACATAAATCGACTCATTTCGATTGTGCATTATAAGTAGTGAGCGTGCCCGTTTTCAAGCGCCCACAATCACTACAAGCTACATGTCACACGGTTTCTATGAAACGAAACCTATGCACGGTCAGTCAGTTCTAATAGACAGTACTTCCCAGTGCTATAAATGTACCCGCGTTCACGCACCCACATTTATTCTCAAACATGCCGAGCCGTACGGGGCTCGCACCGCGCGCTCCCTCTTTCAGCTGAGAGAGCTGAGAGCGCGCGCGGGCTGCCCGCTCGATTAAGCGCGCCCCCGCATCACGCTGCAATGGCGCCCATGTTACAGCACACGACTGCTCTCGTGTCGCCGCCATTTCGCGACCAGAGCCCGGTTTTTCAACCCGTGCAAGCACAGCCCTGAACAACACAGGGTCTGCACACATAAAATCGGCTCATGCCGATTGTGTTTTACATGTAGTGAGCGTGACCCACTGCCAAGTGCCCACAACCACTACACACTGCACGTTCCGCGGTTTTCTGTAAAAACGAAACTAACGAACGGTCAGTCAGTACACAAAAACAGTGTTCCCGGTGTTATAAATGTGCCCGCCACCAAGCGCCCACGTTTATTCACAAACATCACGAGCCCTACGGGACTCGTCCCGCGCGCTCTCTCTCGACACAGAGAGCTGAGCGCGCGCGGGATGCATACTGTGTTAAACATGCCCCCCGCCTCACACGCCACGGCGTCCATGTCACAGCACACGGTTGCTCTCGTGTCGCCGCCATTTCGCGACCAGGGCCCAGATTACATTCAACCCCTAGTCACACGTGCAGATGCATGGGAATGACTTCCCGGGGTCTCAGAATGGGTGCTAGAGACTATAAAAAGAGGCTATTCGCTACAGTTTCATCGACGCCCTCCCCGTTTCACGGAGAAAGTCGAAACTACGGTGAAAACAGAAGTAGCACATCTACTTCGAGCCGAAATAGCGAAGCTATTGAGCAAAGGGGCCATAGAGCCTTTATCTCAAGCTCAGAGCGAAGGGGGTCTGTACAGCAGATATTTTCTGGAACCAAAAAAAAGACGGGGGTCTCAGACCCATTTTAGATCTCAGGCATCTGAACAAAGCGCTGACAAAGCGAAAGTTCAGAATGCTCACGACCAGAGCTATCCTCGCGCAGATTCGCCGAGGAGACTGGTTTATGGCAATAGATCTGAAAGACGCGTATTTTCATACAAATTGCGTCACGTCACAGGCGATTTTTGAGATTCGCCTTCGGGGGCCAGGCATATCAGTACACAGTCCTGCCATTCGGCCTGTCTCTAGCACCTCGTACATTTACAGTGTGCATGGACGCGGCGCTGGCACCCCTGAGACTCCGCGGCATTCGAATTCTGAATTATTTGGACGATTGGCTGATTCTAGCTCAATCACCTTCAGAACGCATCCGCCACAAGACCCTAATTCTCGATCACCTCGAGTGCTTAGGTCTGAGAGTCAATTGGGAGAAAAGTTCACTGTTTCCCAGTCAAAGGATCTCCTTTTTAGGACTGGATCTGAACTCACTGTCTATGACAGCACAGCTGTCATCACAGCGCAGGCAAAATACCCTGCAATGGCGAAATCCTTCCTCAGCGGCCACATAGTGCCACTCAGGAGATTTCAGAAAATGCTGGGCCTCATGGCCTCAGCCTCAACAGTGCTGCAGTTGGGCCTGCTGCGCATGCGCCCACTACAGTTCTGGTTGAGAGCGCGCGTACCGCGCCGAGCATGGCTACACGGTCGTTATCGCCTCAAGGTCACTCAGGAATGCATTTCAGCCCTGACACCATGGAGAGCGTCAGACTGGTACCGGTCAGGTGTAAGCCTGGGGACTTCCTCGAGCCTGAAGGTGGTGTCCACGGACGCGTCCACCTCAGGCTGGGGAGCACTGCTCGACGGCAGTCCGCTCTTTGGCCAGTGGTCAGAGCGAGCCGAACTACCGCACATAAACTGCCTGGAAATGATGGCAGTGGACTTTGCGCTGAGGCGCTTCTGTCCCCGGATAAAAGGACACCACGTCCTGGTCCGCTCGGACAACATGTCGGTAGTAGCCTACATAAACCGCCAGGGTGGCGTGAGATCCCGGAACCTATTCAGGTTAGCGGAACGCATACTGGTGTGGGCCCAGCACAACCTGCGCTCGTTAAGAGCAATGCACGTGCCAGGTCACTTGAACGTAGGCCCGGACAGACTCTCACGGAACAACGTTCCTACGGGAGAGTGGTCCCTACACACACAGACAGTGCGTCTGCTGTGGAAAACGTTCGGCAGAGCGGAAATAGACCTGTTTGCAAACCAGGAAAACGCTCATTGCCCAGAATTCTTTTCGAAGAGCGCGAACGCGCTGGCCAGAGTCTGGCCCCGCCGCCCGCTCTATGCTTTTCCTCCTGTCTCACTCCTGCCTCAAGTGCTGGAGCGTATCAAGGAGAGCGGATGCTCAGTACTGCTAGTTGCTCCATTCTGGACGAATCAGACCTGGTTCCCAGCTTTGATGCGACTGAAAAGTACTGCCCCGTGGCCGATTCCAGTGAGGAGAGACCTCCTCTCACAGGCCAAGGGCTCGATTCTGCATCCTCACCCCGAGCTTTGGTCCCTACACGTATGGGCCATAAACGGGTACCCGCTAACCTCCCAAGAGGAGTGTTAGACATGATCGAACAAGCTAGGGCTCCGTCTACTAGACGGCTCTACGCTTCCAAATGGTCGGTGTTCTCTGGATGGTGTTCAGATCAAGGTCTGTCACCACTTCAGTGTGGAGAACCGGAGATTCTCTCCTTCTTGCAAGAGCTATTGGATAAGGGAAGAACCCCATCCACGCTCAAAGTCTATGTGGCTGCCATATCAGCGTTCGTTAATCCAACGCTTGGCCGTTCACTAGGCAGGAACGACCTGGTGGTCCGCTTCCTGAGAGGCGCCAGGAGGTTAAACCCTCCAAGGCCTCCTTCAGTCCCCGTTTGGGACCTTTCTACAGTGTTGAACGCTATGAAAGGGGCCCCTTTCGAGCCTATTCACTCAGTTGACATGAAACACCTGTCTCTCAAGACCGTGTTTCTTTTGGCTCTCGCTTCAGTGAAGCGTGTGGGAGACTTGCAAGCGCTCTCAGTGAGAGCTTCTTGTATGGAGTTCGGGCCAAACGACTCTATAGTCGTATTGAAACCGAAGCATGGGTACGTGCCTAAGTCCCTCAACACACCGTTCAGGGCTCAGGTCATCTCCCTGTCGGCCATGCCGGCCTCAGAGGACGGAAATAGCTCCCTTTGCCCGGTCAGGGCATTAAGAGCTTACGTGTCCCGCTCCGCTGTTTTTCGACAGACGGAGCAGCTCTTTGTTTCGTTCAGCGGGCGCTCCAAGGGACGAGCCGCAACGAAACAGAGTCTATCTCGATGGGTAGTGGACGCCATTGCGCTAGCCTACGCATCTAGAGGCTTGGAATGCCCTTTGGGCATCAGAGCACATTCCACGAGAGGCATGGCCTCTTCATGGGCTTGGTATAGCGGAATCTCGTTACATGATATCTGTATGGCGGCAGGCTGGGCCTCCCCGTCTACATTTATTAGGTTCTATAACCTAGAGGTTCCTGCGTTGCAGGCTAAACTGCTCTCGGTCTAGAAGACTATGTATAAGTGTTCCTGCCCCGCGCTGCGGCCCAGGTCACTTCAATGGTAATATGTACAAGTGCTCCTGCCCCGCGCTGCGGCCCAGGTCACTTCAATGCCTAATATGTATAAGTGTTCCTGCCCCGCGCTGCGGCCCAGGTCACTTCAATGTTTAAGCATCACTCACTGACAATGTGTCCCATGAGCATGCTATTACCCTTCATATATATCTATATTTACATATATATGCTATTATGCCTTAAGAGGCACTACTATAAGGGATGATGCTATTTTAACCGCTCTCCCTATACTTCTTGGGGTAGGCGCTTGTATACCAGGGCGCGCGCGCCCTTAGGTGTCTGTGTCGATCCAAGAACACGCACGGCGGTTTGCATAGGGTTCCCGTAGCGTTCTTCGACGCAGTACGAGAGAACTCTACGTAAGAGAACGTACTCGGTTACTAACGTAACCTCGGTTCTCTCTAGGAGAGGGAACGAGTACTGCGTCTCATGCCGTGCGTGTCCACGCTGCGTCGCTTCATTGACGAAAATCGGCGTGTTAGACAGCTATGCTCGTATTTATAGGCCTAGGCCACGCCTGTTTGGGCGGGAGGTGACGCAGAAGGGCGCGAAGCGTCCTCATTGGTCAGCGTCCTGGCCTCGCATAGGCTGTGCTTTTCTGGCAGAGCAGCCAATGGGTGAGCTGTATTGCTCCGCCTAGGTTGTATGCTTCAGAAAAGCGTTTTACAATATTACAAAATTAAGGATTAATTTTTGGCTTCAATCTCGACAAAGAAATATCTTTCCCGTAGCGTTCTTCGACGCAGTACTCGTTCCCTCTCCTAGAGAGAACCGAGGTTACGTTAGTAACCGAGTACGTTTTCCTCTCGAAGTCTGTACCCCTATGTTTCCTGCACTGTCTAACCTAAGGGGAAACATTATGGGGAACAGACACTTTCAACAACACTTTTAACACATCAGCTGTTCCCTAAAACACGTTCGGGTTTTGTTGACATAGTTCGTTTTTTCCATATCATCACATTGTTTATAGAATAAGAAACAAATAAGAATTTTTTTTTTTTTTGAAAAATGATATTTTATTAATATGTTATGCTATGTCCTCTGTAGTGGACACCAGGACTCAGTTGTTTAAAAAATAAAATTACATGAAATTATATATATAGGCTAAATCAATGGGATGTATTGGGGTTTCAGGATTTGTTTTAACCAAAATTTGTATAAAGATGATTCTCAACTATAATGAAAGATATAACGGAATGAATTGATACACTTTTTACTTTATGCAATATGTGGGAGGGTAAAATTGCCATAAATTAATATTCCAATTCAATGCAATGGATCTGTACACTGTATCTAATTTGCACATTAATGAAAAAAGAAGTGTAATAATTGGAGTAATACATAGCAACATTTTAATAATAATATATAATATTTCATAGGAATATTGATGTATAATTTATTTCCATATTCACTTGTTGTGTCTCCCAAAATGCCTGCTAAACATGATTTAAGTTCCTGGTGTCCTCTACAGTGGACATGTATGAAATCAATGCCCTGTTCTGTAACAGAAAGTCCTTTTTTTAATTTGAAACCCCATAACGTTTTCCTGAGATGTTGGTTTATGAAATACAACTTGAAAAGTAGTCTGATTTAAATTATAATTACAATATATTATCATATTTCCATAAGAGTGCTACATTTGATCACTAAATTAATGTCAGACATTTTTAAAGACCAAGAAGAAGTTGTTTTTGGCATTTTGGTATACGCAAACATTTGGTATCTCTAAAAAAAAAAAAGCCCTGAATGTGCTCTTTACAGGACACCCAGGTTGTGACATGTGACATGTATGGTGTCAGAGAAATATAATGTCAACTACAGTGGACAAAAGTCTATTCCTGGGTCCCAGGAGGATATAGCTGTTCATAGGATGTTATTCAGTGCTATGCCTTTACTCTGTTAAGCTAATTAGTTAGATCAGTAGCTGATTACAAATGGATATCAAACCCTCCTACCTCAGATTTTCATTTTCCATTCAGGCCATTAACAGTGTAAAAGCACTTTGGTTATTTTCTATGAACGGATGTACGCCGATTATGGTTAGCACAACACTAAAGTGCTTTTTAGCTGCTTCCTCATTTTAAACCAGACTGTATTGATTTTATAGGCTTGCTGGTTTGGCGGTAATAATTTAAATGTCAACATAATATAAACATTTATTTTGTTATCAATCTCAGGGGCCATTTACACATGCATTTTTGGGTTTAAAGGGAATTTTACAGTCCAGAATACAGTTGCAGTTGTGTTTACATCACTGAACTCACAGTCCCATGGGAGAATTCAACGGATGAGGCCTATGAACACAAGCAACTGCGCTATAGAACTGGCAGCAGGCGCTCAACAACAAGGATGAAAAGCGGAAGTCTATCCGGTTGAAGTTGGATGCAGAGGTTTTGTGGCTTCTGACTGCTGAAAGACCTTGGCGTCCATGGACAGGCTCTGCGACTGACAATTAGATCAGTCTCTGAAGCGGCCGAAAGAAGCAGCCAGTGGAGAGGAAGGACCCTTGTTGGGCTCAAAGAGCATCAACATGACCCACTCACTCACTAATCCCCCCACCCTATAACCCACTTGAGAACCCAGGTCACAACCCTCCATGAGGAGGGTGAACAAGGTATGCGGTCAGCTCTAGGCTTGACTCAGGGAAGAGGACGCCTCCTGCCTTGCATAGTCCCGTGGGCAGCGCCATTTAATCAACCAGGCAATTTTCATGATTGGGCATGGGACACAAGCTCAGGTTTGATCACCCTGTAGCTGGCCACCTTTGATGAGGGTGTCTAGTGTTGAAAGGCCGAAACACCCCCTGATTCAAAGGTACATTACTGATGATGTGTCCCGAAATTTACATCTTTCCCATGACTGAGGTACAGCTCCCACGCCACTCTCAACATCAAGGCAAACCTCATGTGCATACCATCCATTGGCACAATGGACAGTTTACCATCACGTCCCGTGTTTATGATTCTGCGTAATTGGGCTTAGTGGTTGACAACTTGGCACCATGTATTTGTGTCTGTCAAGGAGGCAAGCAACCCTCGTTTCCACCGCAATTGTGTTGTTATTAATGCCAGAGCTGTCTATTTTTCACATCTTAAGTCATTTTATTCAGCATCTTTATGCCACCACAAGCTGCTTTTGATGCAACAGTAAGAATTTGATGTAATTCAGGGCATTTATGCTGTGATAAAAGGATAATTTGGTCCTTGAATAATGTAATGGGAAGTTTCATTTGAGCGCTTGATCCAGACTCACTCATAAAGTCAGTTACTTAATGGTCGCCACATTGGCGTAAATGTGAAATCTACAGAAAGAGGCACAGACAATCCCCAACACTTAGAACCTCATACGTTTACACTGTCTGTCCAAATCCGATTATTTGTTTAATCGATTGGAATCTGATCTAAAATTATTGATGTCCACACTGTCACTGCAACCAAAATCGAATTCTTCCCTAGGCTAGGATGCGAAAAACAGTACAGCAACAGTAGCCTACACCTGAAGTGCGCATTTGATGGACACTTTTATCCTATGAGGCCACCGGTGGGGATTAATGAATGGAGTTGAAGCGACTTTATTCTGTACTTTCGTCTCCGCTGGTTTCAAAATATGTCTCCGTTACATTGTCATTTTCTGCTCCTCTGGCACTTTGCAACAACACAACCTTGTTTCCGCAGTGAAATTTCAGCATAACAACGTCTGACGTCCAGGCCTACATTTCACATGGAGAGAAAGTCACATGAACCACATGGAATCAGATCAGTCGGACAGATTTCCAGAAATGTAGCATTTTTCATGTGATTTTTGGCCGTTCACACTTGCTAAATCTGATTGGATTTCAATTGGATATGCACAAAAATCGGATTTGGACTGACAGTCTAAACATAGCCTTAAACCTTTGGGAAAATAAGCTCCTCACAAAATAAGTTCACATGTTCAGTGGGTTTATATCTATTTATTGCTAACAGGAGGCTATCTTCTTTTAGAAATCATCAATACCAGATGCCAACTGCACTAAGGACGAAGATTGTATAAAGGAAGAGGCTGTTAGGGCTGGAAACGGTATAACTTAAAACTGCTTGATATATAATAAAGCTATGCTGACAAATAAACATGTGCCTTCCGTTGTTTAAAATATGTCAAAACCAACTAAAGTGCTTCATTCTCCTTGGGAATTAAGACTGGCCTTTGTTTGAAAACAGCTGGGGGTTCTGATGGCATTTGTGAAATAAAGGGCTGGTGTCCCACTGAAAAACATGGGGAGCCAGAGTAAGAATATTTTCTCTCACTCTTATAAAGTCATCCTCTTCCAGTGTCAACATCTTCCAGTGTCATCATATTCCAGTGTTATCCTCTTCATCCTCTTCCAGTGTCAACATCTTCCAGTGTCATCATATTCCAGTGTTATCCTCTTCATCCTCTTCCAGTGTTATCCTCTTCATCCTCTTCCAGTGTTATCCTCTTCCAGTGTCATCCTCTTCATCCTCTTCCAGTGTTATCCTCTTCCAGTGTCATCCTCTTCATCCTCTTCCAGTGTTATACTCTTCATCCTCTTCCAGTGTTATCCTCTTCCAGTGTCATCCTCTTCATCCTCTTCCAGTGTTATACTCTTCATCCTCTTCCAGTGTTATCCTCTTCATCCTCTTCCAGTGTCATCCTCTTCATCCTCTTCCAGTGTTATCCTCTTCATCCTCTTCCAGTGTTACCCTCTTCATCCTCTTCCAGTGTTATCCTCTTCATCCTCTTCCAGTGTCATCCTCTTCATCCTCTTCCAGTGTTATACTCTTCATCCTCTTCCAGTGTTATCCTCTTCATCCTCTTCCAGTGTCATCCTCTTCATCCTCTTCCAGTGTTATACTCTTCATCCTCTTCCAGTGTTATCCTCTTCATCCTCTTCCAGTGTTATACTCTTCATCCTCTTCCAGTGTTATACTCTTCATCCTCTTCCAGTGTTATCCTCTTCCCATCCTCTTCCAGTGTTATCCTCTTCATCCTCTTCCAGTGTTATCCTCTTCCCATCCTCTTCCAGTGTTATCCTCTTCATCCTCTTCCAGTGTTATCCTCTTCATCCTCTTCCAGTGTTATCCTCTTCATCCTCTTCCAGTGTCTTCCTCTTCATCCTCTTCCAGTGTTATCCTCTTCATCCTCTTCCAGTGTCTTCCTCTTCCAGTGTCATCCTCTTCATCCTCTTCCAGTGTTATACTCTTCATCCTCTTCCAGTGTTATCCTCTTCCCATCCTCTTCCAGTGTCATCCTCTTCATCCTCTTCCAGTGTTATCCTCTTCATCCTCTTCCAGTGTTATCCTCTTCCAGTGTTATCCTCTTCCAGTGTTATCCTCTTCATCCTCTTCCAGTGTTATCCTCTTCATCCTCTTCCAGTGTTATCCTCTTCATCCTCTTCCAGTGTTATCCTCTTCATCCTCTTCCAGTGTTATCCTCTTCATCATCTTCTAGTGTCATTCTCTTCCCATCCTCTTCCAGTGTCATCCTCTTCCAGTGTTATCCTCTTCATCCTCTTCCAGTGTCATCCTCTTCCAGTGTTATCCTCTTCATCCTCTTCCAGTGTTATCCTCTTCATCCTCTTCCAGTGTCATCCTCTTCATCCTCTTCCAGTGTTATACTCTTCATCCTCTTCCAGTGTTATACTCTTCATCCTCTTCCAGTGTTATCCTCTTCCCATCCTCTTCCAGTGTTATCCTCTTCCAGTGTTATACTCTTCATCCTCTTCCAGTGTTATACTCTTCATCCTCTTCCACTGTTATCCTCTTCCCATCCTCTTCCAGTGTCATCCTCTTCATCCTCTTCCAGTGTTATCCTCTTCATCCTCTTCCAGTGTTATCCTCTTCCCATCCTCTTCCAGTGTTATCCTCTTCATCCTCTTCCAGTGTTATCCTCTTCATCCTCTTCCAGTGTTATCCTCTTCATCCTCTTCCAGTGTCTTCCTCTTCATCCTCTTCCAGTGTCTTCCTCTTCCAGTGTCATCCTCTTCATCCTCTTCCAGTGTTATACTCTTCATCCTCTTCCAGTGTTATCCTCTTCCCATCCTCTTCCAGTGTCATCCTCTTCATCCTCTTCCAGTGTTATCCTCTTCCAGTGTTATCCTCTTCATCCTCTTCCAGTGTTATCCTCTTCCAGTGTTATCCTCTTCCAGTGTTATCCTCTTCCAGTGTTATCCTCTTCCAGTGTTATCCTCTTCATCCTCTTCCAGTGTTATCCTCTTCATCCTCTTCCAGTGTTATCCTCTTCATCCTCTTCCAGTGTTATCCTCTTCATCCTCTTCCAGTGTTATCCTCTTCATCATCTTCTAGTGTCATTCTCTTCCCATCCTCTTCCAGTGTCATCCTCTTCCAGTGTTATCCTCTTCCAGTGTTATCCTCTTCATCCTCTTCCAGTGTTATCCTCTTCATCCTCTTCCAGTGTTATCCTCTTCATCATCTTCTAGTGTCATTCTCTTCCCATCCTCTTCCAGTGTCATCCTCTTCCAGTGTTATCCTCTTCATCCTCTTCCAGTGTTATCCTCTTCCAGTGTTATCCTCTTCATCCTCTTACAGTGTCTTCCTCTTCCAGTGTCATCCTCTTCATCCTCTTCCAGTGTTATCCTCTTCATCCTCTTCCAGTGTTATCCTCTTCATCCTCTTCCAGTGTCATCCTCTTCATCCTCTTCCAGTGTCATCCTCTTCATCCTCTTCCAGTGTCATCCTCTTCATCCTCTTCCAGTGTTATCCTCCTCATCCTCTTCCAGTGTCATCCTCTTCCAGTGTTATCCTCTTCATCCTCTTCCAGTGTCATCCTCTTCATCCTCTTCCAGTGTCATCCTCTTCATCCTCTTCCAGTGTTATCCTCCTCATCCTCTTCCAGTGTTATCCTCCTCATCCTCTTCCAGTGTTATCCTCTTCATCCTCTTCCAGTGTCATCATCCTCTTCCAGTGTTATCCTCTTCATCCTCTTCCAGTGTTATCCTCTTCCAGTGTTATCCTCTTCATCCTCTTACAGTGTCTTCCTCTTCCAGTGTCATCCTCTTCATCCTCTTCCAGTGTTATCCTCTTCATCCTCTTCCAGTGTCATCCTCTTCATCCTCTTCCAGTGTTATCCTCTTCATCCTCTTCCAGTGTCATCCTCTTCATCCTCTTCCAGTGTCATCCTCTTCCAGTGTTATCCTCTTCATCCTCTTCCAGTGTCATCCTCTTCATCCTCTTCCAGTGTCATCCTCTTCATCCTCTTCCAGTGTTATCCTCCTCATCCTCTTCCAGTGTTATCCTCTTCATCCTCTTCCAGTGTCATCCTCTTCATCCTCTTCCAGTGTCATCCTCTTCATCCTCTTCCAGTGTTATCCTCCTCATCCTCTTCCAGTGTCATCCTCTTCCAGTGTTATCCTCTTCATCCTCTTCCAGTGTCATCCTCTTCATCCTCTTCCAGTGTCATCCTCTTCATCCTCTTCCAGTGTTATCCTCCTCATCCTCTTCCAGTGTTATCCTCTTCATCCTCTTCCAGTGTCATCCTCTTCATCCTCTTCCAGTGTTATCCTCTTCATCCTCTTACAGTGTCTTCCTCTTCCAGTGTCATCCTCTTCATCCTCTTCCAGTGTTATCCTCTTCATCCTCTTCCAGTGTCATCCTCTTCATCCTCTTCCAGTGTCATCCTCTTCATCCTCTTCCAGTGTTATCCTCCTCATCCTCTTCCAGTGTCATCCTCTTCCAGTGTTATCCTCTTCATCCTCTTCCAGTGTCATTCTCTTCCCATCCTCTTGCAGTGTCATCCTCTTCCAGTTTCATCCTCTTCATCCTTTTCCAGTGTCATCCTCTTCCAGTGTCATCCTCTTCCAGTGTCATCCTCTTCCAGTGTTATCCTCTTCATCCTCTTCCAGTGTTATCCTCTTCATCCTTTTCCAGTGTCATCCTCTTCATCCTCTTCCAGTGTTATCCTCTTCCAGTGTCTTCCTCTTCCAGTGTCTTCCTCTTCCAGTGTTATCCTCTTCATCCTCTTCCAATGTTATACTCTACATCCTCTTCCAGTGTTATCCTCTTCATCCTCTTCCAGTGTTATCCTCTTCCCATCCTCTTCCAGTGTTATCCTCTTCATCCTATTCCGGTGTTTTCCTCTTCATCCTCTTCCAGTGTTATCCTCTTCATCCTATTCCAGTGTCATCCTATTCCGGTGTTTTCCTCTTCATCCTCTTCTCATCCTCTTCCAGTGTTATCCACTTCATCCTCTTCTCATCCTCTTCCAGTGTTATCCTCGTCCCATCCTCTTCCAGTGTCATCCTCTTCATCCTCTTCCAGTGTCATCCTCTTCATCCTCTTCCAGTGTCATCCTCTTCATCCTCTTCCAGTGTTATCCTCTTCATCCTCTTCCAGTGTTATCCTCGTCCCATCCTCTTCCAGTGTTATCCTCTTCATCCTCTTCCAGTGTTATCCTCTTCATCCTCTTCCAGTGTTATCCTCTTCATCCTCTTCCAGTGTCATCCTCTTCATCCTCTTCCAGTGTTATCCTCGTCCCATCCTCTTCCAGTGTTATCCTCTTCATCCTCTTCCAGTGTTATCCTCTTCATCCTCTTCCAGTGTTATCCTCTTCATCCTCTTCCAGTGTTATCCTCTTCATCATCTTCCAGTGTTATCCTCTTCATCATCTTCCAGTGTTATCCTCTTCCAATTATTTCTGTACAAAACCGCTCGTTGCTGCTTTACATTACAAACTGGTATTTCTTACCATATTATTTACTTACTTCCATGTTGCAAAAAAAGTGACAGTGTTTTTTGTAAATAGTCAAACTGACACCCCAGTGTTTTTTTTTATAAAGCAAAGCTACTGTGCTGAGACAAGCAGAAAACTTTACCTTGTACATAAGGAACTTCATCAGATTTTCCAAATTCAACTTCTCAAAGTAAGACTATTTACTCACTCAGTCAAAACTATTTACTGAATAAAACACTATAAACTATTACCACTGAATTATTTCAAATGTTTTTTTTCTTCTTCTCAGATCAAATGTCAAATTAAACAATAGTGACGACTACTTATATTTAAAATCCTGCTTGTATGATCAAATTCTTCACCCGTACTGTCCAATATTTCGTCTGGGAGATATTGTGAACAAAACTGGCCGTAACTTTCAAGAAAGCGCCATAATGGTGAGAACACTGAAAGTGGGTTTAATGTGTGGCGGATTAAACATTTTTTATTCATTAGACATTATGTGCTTATTATGCTGAATCTAACAATTTCATATAATGTCAGGGCGGTTCATTTGGGATTATGATTGATTGGTCATGTGACCTTGATAAAGAAGACTCACATTGCAATCCTCACTACAGCTTTATTTCTCTGGGCAGCAACACAACTGGATTTAACTTCAGGTACACTAATCAAGTCAACGTCATTTTGAGTGCTCTTTTTTTTCTGAGAGCCCTGCCTTACGTTTCCTGTGAAAGTAAATGTTTGATGATTAAATTAAAATGTATAAAAGTAGTTGTTATGCTCAAGATCTCCGATAACTGTCTTCTCAGAATTGCTGAGTATTCCAATGATGCTGAAGGAAAGAAGCAAAGAACACTTTACAAAGTGTTTGGAATCCATTTACAGATCATAGTGTTTGGAACGGTATGTGACTCAATGACAGCAATCCACAGGTGCTGTATATATAATTGCATATGTATAATTCTTTTTTTATGAGTCTTTTCCAGGCAAGAAAGTTTAATATTATTAATACCATCATCAACATAGCATCAGTTCTAACTTTAATGACTGCTGTAAGTAAATATTCAGATCACTATGAATTTTATTGTAATAACATTATTACTTGGTCGTTGGCTTTAGCTACACAAGGCCATTGTAACATATAACTCTGAAGCTGAGACATTATTTTAAATGAGCATTACTAACTTACAAGACCAAAATTCCAAGTCATAATGTTGTTGTTGTTGTCATACATCATCCATTTTATATAAATTGCTGCTAACACGATTGTTTTTCTCCAGGGTTCTTTCTTGTGTGACATCATACTACTGTACATGATGAAGAAGAGCACTTTTTACAGAGACTCAAAGTTTGAGAGAATAGTAACGTATGTAACAGAAGCGTGTTTGCTAGGAATACCTGTGTCGTGTGCTTTGATTTAAGAAAAATATAATTTGAGTAATGCATTATTCTCTTATTCTTTCATCAATCAAATGTCATTAAACACATGTAATTGCATTGATCATCTTTATTTTATATCTCCTTAGGAATGACAAAGAAAGTCCAGCAAAAAAGATGCCAGAGGGCCCGAAGAGAAAGTTCAGTTTATGAAATGTGCAATAATATCAATGCATGTAGTGTGAAATATGAGGAAAGTGGTTTAGCTGAAGTGTAGAAGATGTTATAATATAATGTATTATGTGTAAATACAATGACATATTCAGATTTATGTTTGTGGACTTCTTTATGCTGTGTCTAATGGACAGCACCTGTAGAAACTTGATGCATATTTATTCATCAAATTTTTAAATGTCTTGTTCTTCATTCACCTCCATAAACTCTCAATGTTAAATTTGCTCCATGAGATATAAGTCTGCCATGTATTGTAAATGAGGGAATTGCTGGTCCTTCACCACTTATTTTGCACTAATACTTAGTCTATTACCATCGAGCATAAATAATTAGCGTATGAGATGACTCAATACATTTATTGCATTAACTTCAGAAGGTTAATGACAGTCCATTACCGGTATATTTAAAATGGCATTTTAATATGATTTTAGTCATTAAACTCATTCAATGTATTAATCATGACTCATTTTTTCTTTTGTTAAGTTGTCATTTCTTATCATAGTGGTCATTATAGAAATAGAAATTTTCTACTACAACGAATCTGTTGCTGTATGATTTACTGTATGATGAATTAATCTAACTAACTACCTAATAGTGTTGTACTAACTATTACTGCCACATTACATTTTTAAGTATACCAAAAAGAGTGTTGTTGCTACACAAAGTTACCAGAAGAGGTCACACAACACTAAATTAGCTTGAAATTATTTCCCCAGAATATTTACATATATGTGGCATTACACTACTTTACATGATAAAACAGAATAATTTTCAAGGGAAACAAAATTTGATATCCTGATAAAACATGAATTTGTTCCTTCCAATCCCAATCCATCCGTCCATCCATCTTATATTTCCTACTATATGCCTATGTATCTATTAAATGTGTCATTTAAATAAAATTGAAAAATAACAAACAAATCACAGATTCTTGATTTTATTGCATTTTACAAAATCCCAAATTCTCATGATTTAGGGTTTTACATTAGTGCGTTATTAGTGTTGTGGGCTCAATAATAATCTTGTCAAAAGGGTTTAGCAGTGTCAACCGTGTGCAGAAAAACACTTTATTTTTACATGCATTCCCAGTCCCACCCACAGAATCTTGACAGATCTGGCACTTGAGTCGGAGCTCAGTTAACCTCAGGGTATTTGTGTGACACAGCTCTAATTGGCTTTGTACAAAACTGTGCCATGATGCCATTGCCATCTTCAAAGGATACAGGAGTTAGCCTAGGACACTTTGGAGTCTTTTGCCAAACTCCAAGCATCATGGATGGGCAGTTGGGGGATTTGGGGCCACTAAAGCTTTCTAACAGTCCTGAAAGATTTTGATGATAACATACAATATTAGGCGACACTATAATATACTTACATTCAATAGAGAACAATAAGGAATTGTGTAATTAATTTGAGATCTGGCTGATCAGAGGGGATCAATATGATATTCTTAACACATTTTTTAAACCAAAATGAAATATGATTCCTCACCACCCCTAAAATGTATTCGTACTCAGACCACTCCATATTATTATTTCATAAGGAATGCGTTTTATTTGTCTGTGTTGAATGTAATCACAGACTTGTCAATCAGACCAAAAGCACATTGTGCGTGATAGGCCTACTGCTTTTACTGAATAACTTTTATATTAGACTAAAAAGTAAATATTGCCAGCTACTTTATTGCCCCACCAACTAAAATAGTTTCAAACAAAGCCAAACTAACCAAATTAACCGTTGCACGTCTAAGCAACACAAATTATGTTTTGAACGAATCATTTGGATTCAGAGAAAATTCAGTTGATGGATTCACTCAAAAACACAGTAACTTGTTGCCACTTAGCCTACTTTGTGTCGACGTGACCTGCACAAAAATACTAAAATATATGACTGATACGGCACGAAAAGACAAGTGGATACAGTGTAAAGTCCCAGTGCTGTTGAACTAACGCCGCTTGACCAATCAAATCCGAGGACCGGAACTTACTGATGAATATTATATACTTATACAGTAGGCCTATTTATGAGAACATTATTATGCACACAATATTTAAGTAACGAACCGTCTCTTTCCATATTTCACATGCAAGTTAGGCTATTGTGAGTTGTAAGCTAGAACTAAGATTGTAAATATCTTTTAGATTATTACAATTTTCTTTTGTTTAAGTAGGTAGCTATAGCAACACTAGCAAAAGAAAATGGCTACTGCGTTCAATACTTGACAAAAAAATATTCTGATCGAAAATGTTGAGAATTCAATCCATGGCCCTGAAAAATAGTCTCACTGAAGCTATAATATTTGACACATTTTGTACATGTACTGATTAAAAGACAAGAGAGGAAAACATTATGAAACGTGAAAATTAAAAGCAGGAGGTTGCATTCAAAATGAATACTTCAGAACATAATTATCACAGTAGGCTACTCCAAAACAAATATTTGGCAAATAAAAGTTTTGTAAAGAGTTTTATTCCAGTAGGCTACTCAAGAATTAGGGAAATGTAGGTGACAAAAAGAGATACGACACACTTTGCAAATGCAAGTCAAACTTTATTTTGGTTAGAGGGGAATGTTTGTGCAACACGTTCCTGAAAAAATTTGTATCTGGAATGACAGTTTTCGGTTACATAAAACAGGTGCGCACTGCTACCATTCAAGTGACATTTTGTTCTTTGGTGGAACAAGATGAGACACACTCAACTCCTCCAAACACACACTCCTGTAGTCCAAAACTGCCATTGTGTTGTTTTGGGAAGGGGTGGGGTGGTGATGGGGGCAGGAGTGCATGTGCTCCAAAAGACAAAGAACTTTCCAGAGCTTTCCTTTGAATGTTTCAAGGACACTAAGGAGTTCAGCAGCGTAGCTCTCGCCACCTAAACTAGAGATTCAGCAGCAACTATTCACATCCGAACAGATCTTGCACCTGCAGCAGCACACAATGTTCATTTTTTTCTCTGAACGATATCAGTAGTTTTTAAAGTAGCTCAGCCCCCCATTTGTGAGCAGTGCACTACGTCTATGGAATGTGCACTAGCGCCGGTCCATTTTCCATCCCAACGGTCACATACACTCAGTCCACATCAGCCCAGAGGAGGCACTTCACATAGAGATAGTAACTATTAAAAGAGTAACCTGACATTGTACTCTTGAGCTGTAACAAGGCATGAAATAAGGATCGAAAGAAATACAGGAAGTCTAAACGCTCAAGCTTTACAAATGACATGTTCGACAGGCAAATGGAATAACTTGTGTCTGCCGATACTCAACCTATTAACAATATTGCATTGCAAAAAAAAGGCATAATATAAATTAGACCTTAACTCTATCCTCACAACATTTATAAGAAATAATTTTTTGTGGTCAGAATAAAATAGCAGCTTCATGGGAAACGTATTCTGTTGTGAAAGCTTAAACTAGGCTTGCTGTTACTGAAAAACATTAGCCTGGATGCAAAGCATTTAGTAGAGCTTGCATTTCCAACATATGTGTTCGCCCATGACAGGAAACAGATTTAGGACTTAAACAGGTTTTGCTGCAATGGTAAACAGAGCAAATAAAGATGCTAGTTTAGGAAACATAACATGACATGGTGTGAATGCAACAACTGTTACAGCCCAATACTACACATACATTGCTAAATACCAGAAAAAAAAGAAAAAAAACCCTTCCTTTTGGGAGTTAGCTCCCCCGATTTAAGGTTTCACAAAAAGAAATGTAGCTAAATATCATTAATTTATATTTTACGCCATGCCTATTGTCAAGGACAGTTCAAGGATCAAATATTTAAGGCTTTTGAGGGGCTAACAGGAAGGTTATGATACTGGGTGTCACGGCTCCACCCATTCACTCATCTGCAGTTGCTCCACTCGTTACACCAAAGTCTGACAATACCCATGCTCCCCTGCCAGATGGCCTGCCCTGATAAAGGTGGAGAGACTTGTTGGACATAAAAGTCAAGGGAGAATATGAGAAGAGGCACAGGTAGACCTGAGAAAGAGAGAAGCTCTCCATGGGAGTTAAACCGGGGAGCATCGGATGGATCAATTATCAGATTCACAGAACAACTTAACTAAAAAGGTGTCTTTTACTTGGGTTGTTTCCCAGCAAATAGACCTAGACTGTCACCGGCGGTGCATTTCAGCTATTTCAGATAAGACCGACATGACACATCAAGTGCCTAAGGTGGGTGGAAAATGCAGTGGCAGGCTTCAGCTGACACAACAGCGTGTGACGGAGATGGAAATGATCCCGCCAGGGAAGAGCGGTATGGTGTTAATGATGGAGCAAAAGCAGGGAGCCAATCCGCCCCAATACACAGCATTCACACCGGCTAATCACACCTCTCAGTTACAGTAGCACAGCAGTGAAGCCACAGGCTAGCCTGCGGTGCTCATTTATATTGCGCTTACATCAACACACTTCCGTCATCCAATTACGGTCAAGGACGTCTTTTCTTTAATTATGAACTAACGCACAAGCGGGTGATGAAACTCTTCCCAAAGGAAGCTTTGGGTCGGCTGCTAAAGTCGGTCTGCTGTAAGACCTGTAGTGAGTCGAAGCCTGCTGTCACCATCTCTTTCCAATGAAATTCAAGTAGTAACAATTAAGTTGAGAGACAAAATAAACCCCTAAGCTATGCAATTAGGGCACAGCACAAGTCTCGAAGCAATTTCTGTCTACAGCAGTCTCCATTTAAACTGAAATCTAATAAGATACTCAGGGGGAAAAAAATAGGATAAAAAGGATAGCGCATTAGCTGACACTTCAAGGGAAGGATTAACATTGTACACGATGTGGCTTTACTCAGCCCAGTGTAACCATCAAAGACTTTAACCTGATTCATGTTCAACAGTCTGAAAAAGAAACAGTCTTGTCATATGTGCATATCCCAGTATCAGTTTGCACTTTCATATTGATTTAGGATTAGTTACAAAAGCACAATATGTAAACATTGAGAGGAACAAAAATAAAATCAACCTCTATACATTGTACAAGCTGTTAGCTTCGATGGAACAGCCAAAGATTTCAGCATCATGGCACCCCTTAAATGTCTTCAGTGAGTTAGTACTTCAAATCTCAAGTAGGCCTAGACTACATAAAAATGAAATTTGCTGAGAATTTCTTCTCAGCTTTTTAAATAATGGACATTTGCTAATTAAAAAGAAAGAGCGAATAAATATATGCGTGTTATGTGGTACATTTTTCCATTTACATTACACAGACCAGATAAGTAAGGGAAAAAACAGTGCTGATGTCAGAAACTGAAGCTGTTATGGCTGTTTTCTTGAAAAAAAAAAAAAAAAGAATAAATAAATGCCTAATTTTTTCGCCCCAAAGGCTAATTATTTAAGTAATCTATACTAATAGAAATTAAAATAATAAAAAGAAACCAAAGTGGCACATGGGGGTTCAGATTTGTTGTAGCCACGTAAATAATCATACAGGAAACATTCAGTAGATCACTTGCAAGATGGGAAGAGGGGGGAATTTTTTCCTTGCGCTCCGACTAACACTGACTAGCGTGAACTGGCCGCAGCTCATCTGTACCCTGGGTGGTGGATGTGGACATTTCTACTATCACCTGAATCTGTGGCCCTGCTGACTGAGGCTCTGTGCATCTTTGACATTGTGCCAGGATTCTGCGCTCGGAAGCAGGGCGCCTGGAAGTCGCCACCCATGTACTCCATGGTCTGCATCAGGTTGGTCTGGCTTGAAATGGACGGCCCAGTCCTGTACTGTGCTCCAGGAGTGCAGTCTATGGAGGCCCCTGAGAGGCCTCCGTGGAACGGGCCCACCAGGTCTTGAGACCCTGAGCTATCACTGTTTGGCGTGGGCAGGATGCTGCTCCAGTGTGGCTGCATGTAGTGGCCGTTGCTGTAACTCATGGGCATCCCATTGACCGGAGGAGATGGAGTTGGTTTATCAGTGGGGGGCTTCAAGTTGAAGGGCTGACCCATGCACACCTCCTGCGGGTAGCCCATGCTCTTGGTCAGGAACCCCGGTCCCACCAGGCCTTCTCTAGGGAGATTCTTGCCCTGGTGAGCCGCTCCCTCCGGAAGGTGCTGAAGGTGTGCCAACTGGTGCTGGCCCCAAGGGCCCTGCTGACGATGTGGCTGGGACTGCTGCTTCATGTCATTGTGGTAAAGGGGCATCCTGTTCATGGCAGCGATGTCGGGCAGATGCAGAGCAGGACCACCTTTGTCAGAGTTGCCAAGGATGCAAGAAGGCGGAGGACCCACAACGTGATGAGTGCACACCCGAGAGCTTGCGTTGATGAGCTGGTTGCGGCTGATGGGACTGGGGTTGGCAATCTGTCCTTCACACACGGAGGTAGAGCCCATGCCAGCCCGAGCCTGGCAGAACTGGTTGATCTGATTGACAATGCTGCTCAAGTCGCTGGGCCGGTTCTGGTGCAGGCTGGCAGCCATGGACAGCGGGATGGTTGAGGTAGACACAGTCACATTGGGAGGGGCATCGGCGTCAGGCAGCTTGCGTGCCATCTGTAAGCCTGCCAGGGGTGGCTGTAAGACCCCCGGGGCCGGTGGCCCAGTGCAAGAGGCCTGTGGCATGGGTTGGGATTGAGAGAAGCCCTGGGAGTGTTGCAGGTTCACCGACTGCGCGATATCAGGCAGATGCCGTAGTCCTTGTGGACCGGGCAACTGTGTCTGCTGCTGCATGAGAGTCTGTTGGTGGTTTAGGGCGTGGTGTGGTACTGGCGGTTGGTGAGCCTGGCTCTGATGTAAAGCCTCCTGATGAGACAGGCTCTGCTGTGGTTGTAAACTACTCTTCTGCTGCAGGGATTGTGAATGGGCCTGCAAGGCCTGAGAGTGGGCGAGACTCTTCTGGCCTAAAGGAGTCTGAACGTGTGGAACAGTGTGAGGAACATTTAAAGTGCTGGGACTGGCGTAAAGTCCACTGTGCGGGTTCATGATGAGCTTGGGGAGAAAACGGGCTCGGCCGCCTTCAATGTCCTTGAGGATCCCTTTGACGGGGACTTTGACGATGGCCAAGAGGCCCGTCCGGGTGTTGACCTGAGGTGGGTAGGGGCTGTAGCGCTGGCTGGAGGTGTCGAGACCGTTAACGGTGCGGCGAATATGCTTCCTCTGAGGTACTTTCACACTATTGGGGAAGATTTTTATAGTCAGTGGGTTATTGGCAACTTTCTTAGCATAGGCATCCAATTCCGCTGGGGTAGGATAGTGTGCTGATCTCATCCTCTGTGTAGTGTCCCCTGTGAGCAAGAGAAAGCCAAACGTGAAGGTTAATGCAAGGCATTTGGCGTTCGTATGATAGCATATGACTGCTTAACAGGGCTTTGACGGAGCAGGGTCAAGAGGAAGAGCATCTGTTTCACTAACAAAGGGATAAACTAGGTCAAACATACATGCAGCCTAATCAGAACAAAGCTCATTTCAGTTAATGGCAGCTTACATTTCTGAAGTCCAGTGTTCATCTGCGTGTACGAGAGAAGCTGGAAGGAGGGGTTTGATACCGGCAGACAGGCCAGCATGTCACAATGAGACTAATGCAACATTGGACTTTTACTCCTCATCACACTGCAAAGGAAACATTCATGTCACGAACAAAAACGGATTCACATCAATTGTCTCTTAAAATACATGGTGTAAAATAAGAAACATTGGCTATTTTCTCCTCTGAGGGCGTCATTAAAGAAATCCAATTTTACGTGCAGACGTAGGTTTAATGGAACACACTGTGCAATGGGACTTAATGAGAGTAATAAATTATAACGGCGGAAATTTCTATTTTAATTAGTGGTGGTTTGGCGCAACACAGCAGAAGCAATAATCAAAAAGTCTTAGATTAAAAGAGTCGCAGAATGAAAATCACCACACCGTGAATATCCCAACAAGCTAAGTAAGTAATATTGAGTAGAATGTCAACAAATGACATGATTTACAGCCAGCCGCAAAAAACGGCAATCACAGAAGTGTACAAAGGCCCTACCCTTGCTAATTCACCTGAACATCCATCAAACGCTGTAGCTATAGATCTCTGTAATTGCCTCATTGTAGCCATTTATTTAAATATCATGCATTCAAGCATGACCTTTTTAAATAGCTCTCTGAAACAGCTGGTGTCAGGGCCCACGGTGCACACCCTGCAGTTTGAGTGTCAGGAGTGCGATGCAAACGCATTTTCCCGTCTGCCTGGCAGGTGCCCAGGGGCACGGCAGGGGATGCGGCAACACGACCACAGGCCACATGCTCCCAGCTGATTCATCCAATCTGAGATGTGCAGGTGTCAAAAAGTGCAGTCGAGACAGAGCCTGACATGTTCTGAGCACCCAACCCCCAACTATTTTCATCAGGAAGCTGCTTTTAATTTTACAGTAAAGGAGGTGTTATCAGCTGAATCTGACACTCACAATGACTGACACTCTGGATCTGTGAATAATTCGAGATGACCCATGTAAGTCCTGTTATATCATCCCCAAAACTGACCAATGGTAGGGGGGAGTTGTTTATTTAGGTGGTGCTCTTCAAAAAAACCTTTGAGCTGAGTTCAATATCTAGACAAACTCACAGTTCAGAGCTCGTACAAGCAAATACTGTATAGCCAAGCAGTATTTTTAGAGGACATTTAAGCTGATACAAATTTACAGTCTTAATTAAAATCAACAGAAGATCTTGATAAGCTGAGCTAAATTGTGATTATCTAACACAGTTAGCCAAGCATAAAAACAAAGCACTTTAATTTGAATGTACAATTTGTTATTGTTATATCATCCACCCTATAATAAATCTTCTAGCCACCAACTTTGCTTAGCTACAAGCTACATGCATTAAAATTACCCCAGACCAACACAAACACACTTACACAATTTAGGGTCATTACAGCACACATCTGCCCTGTAGATAAGATGTATCCGGATGATTGAAGGTTTGTCGTAGTCATCTCATGCCCAGCTAACTAGCAACCAATCTGAAGGGTGATTCGAGTGTGATCTCAGCCTGTCTTGGTACCTCTGCCTCTACACTTGCTACTGCCACTAGCATATAGCCTGTGTCTTCTTTGTGCGAGCCACTGCCCGGCTTTCATCTCACAGCTTCTTAAAACCGCATTAAAATGACTAGATTGGAGGTGTCGAAAGCAAAACTTACTCTCTGGCTTCGGGATGAGACGTGCGATTGGTTAAAAGAGCATTTTTCTGGGTTATTCGGCACCTGTGCTCTTGCTTGTGTCGATAAAGAGCTTGTCTAGTCACTGCTGCTGCCCAGTGCCCACTGCAGCCTATATAACCGCGCATGCGCAGTAAGCTTTTCCCACGTGTCTTCCTCGCTGAGGTCGAGAAAACGCGACGGTAACTTGGGCTCAACGCGCCACCTACTGAATGGGAATTATACTGGATCACATTTTATCCTATTTAAAATACATTATTATATTATATTATATTATATTATATTATATTATATTATATTATATTATATTATATTATATTATTAACCACTATTTAAATGTTCTTATATTTTATATTTATATTTATATTATTAATTTAACCAATCTTTTTTTTATTCTTTCATTTTCTTTCATTTTGTCTAATAAAATTATTTAATATTTTCTTGTTATATTATATTATATTATTTATAACATATTATGGTACATGAATGTGATAATCATTCAATATAATAGTAGGCTATATCAAAGTATCATGGTACCATGATACAACCATAGACTATATGGATACAACCACAGTACTTTAAACTAGTAAACGTCCATCACTTGCCAAGTCTTTCTTTCTGTCTTAATTGTAAAATGCAGAAAGGCATAACGTCTTTTCCTCAGAACTATAAAATCAAACAGTGAATGGAGACAAGATGGGAATTAGATACAGTAAGCATTTTAGTAATCATGACAACACGGAGCCAGTGTTCCAAAACCCCAGTGAGCTGCCTACCTAGATAGCAGTTTGGACATCATAGGCCCATTTATACGCTCAAATGTGCTGCCTAGGTAGGGAGCTCGCTAGGTTTCGACATACACCCATACAGGATCACGTCCCTCTCTCCCTTCCTTCCTTCCAGTGGTGGGCAGGGTCGCTTGTGTTGACAAACATTCATTCTCTCACTAGGGTGGGGACCTATACATTTTACGAGTCAAAAAGCTGCTAAATAAACGCTTTATTAAACATTTAGGAATATACACGAAAGGATTACTGATCGGTATTAAATGCAAGTATGGGTTGCTGCCTGACTGTTGGACCAAATGAAGCGCTCGTTGTGTCAGGTAAGTTATCGTAATAATCTGTGTTTACAATATCTTGTAATATTAAGACTTAATCATTTTCAAACAATTATTGCATTCTTTCTTTAATGAAGTGTTTATTTGACTGTTTGCTTTCGCATGTATTATGAATTGTGTGGTAAATAATATCATCCAGTCGTGTTAGCTAGCTACAGCTAACGTACGTTAGCCCAGCTCTTCCGCATTTACACGATAGTCATTCAGAACTGTTTTAAACCATTTTCGGCGTTTTTAATTCCGCTTATTTCCGAAACTTAGTATAAATACAAACATAAACGTAGTCTATTCATTTATGAAATTCAGTGTTTAACGTACAAATAATTCTCCTCCTTATTATGCATATCACAATGTTTGCTAGGTGCATCCCGTTACACTCTAACCATGATTTAAGGTTGTAACGTTACTTTATTTTAAGGTGTCATTGTTTCAGTGTAATTGTATATTTAAGGACTGTGTAATATGATTTAACAACATTAACCTACTATAGGGTTAGGATTTAAGTTAGTTTAAGTTAGTTGCGTAATTATTTATCATTCTGTTAGGTAAGTGCATGTAACAAGGACATTGTCAAATAAAGTGTTACCTGATTTAATATATAATAACTCAGTTATTCATTCATACTAATTATACTATGCTCTCAATTCTCATAGAAACGGCCACTTTAGTACTAGTGAAATGTTGTGGTTACATTGGGCTGATTTTGGCCTAAAGTACCCTGTTTTTTTTTTTACTACACTTTAAAAGGCACTGTGACGATATTGTGCTACAGTAATGATATTAAATGATAATACCATGTTATTTACATGGTACTTCCAAGAATACTGTAACACTCTACATGTCCAAATTCAAGGTAGTACCACGGTACGTTTTTTTTATGTCGCCTTAAAGGGATAGTTCACTTTAAAATTAAAATTCTGTCATCATTTACTCACCCTCAAGTTGTTTCAAACCTGTATTAATTTATTTCTTCTGCTGAACACAAAGAAAGATATTTTGAAGAATGTCAGTAACCAAACAGTAGTCTGTACCCATTGACTTCCATAGTATTTTTTTCTTCCTACTATGGAAGTCAATGGGTACAGACTACTGTTTGGTTACTGACATTCTTCAAAATATCTTTCTTTGTGTTCAGCAGAAGAAATAAATTAATACAGGTTTGAAACAACTTGAGGGTGAGTAAATGATGACAGAATTTTAATTTTAAAGTGAACTATCCCTTTAAGTACTATGGTACCTTGGAGTACCATGTTAATACCATAGTACGGGGGTTTTCAATCTTTAATATCCTTGTGCGACAGCCCCTCATCCTAAAATTTAAAATGCAGCTATTCATTTTTATGCATTAAGACCGAATTTATACTGTTACAAATTAATAGGCTAGTATAAATATACGTTAAATTATTATTTAGAGAAATATTTAGTGTCTGTTATGTAGCTACTGTTAGATATATCTATTATTTATTTAAATTAAAAGTGACATTTTAATCAATTTAGTTAAATTTATTTTATTTTTTTTACCCTGTTTTTCTCTCAACTTTTTATTGAACCCCATTTTGAAAACCCCTGCCATAGTACATAAATATGGTAATATTAGGTCAGACTATCATGGTATGACTAAGTGTTGACATTGTAGCATCTTCTAGTTCACTTCACGTTTGGATCCCCATTGAACTCAGCTCATGAGATCGTATCCTTGTAATGTTTGACTATGTCTGATGAGATTATCACCGCAGTGCCATCACATGTGTGTGCTTTTATTCTCTCCTAGGTGCCTGTTGTGGGGCAGATTCAAAGACGTATGTGGTGGGAGGCTGGGCGTGGGCATGGTGGCTTATAACAGACACCCAGAGGTAACAACAGTCAAATAAATGAGGATCACAGGGTCACATTTCACTGTGTGGTGCAGTAAATGCAGTCAAAGTTCACCTTAACAACATTGAATCCATGTTTGGTTGTATAATTACAATGCTTGACCTTAGAAAACCAAAAGCCGCACCTGGTCAGGTGTGTTTGTCAAACCAGTTTGGCTGTGCAATGTGCATGCTGTACAGAGGTCTTCAGGGATCGCTTGACATATTTTAATCATATACATCTGTCATTCAGATATCGATATTATTCTCTTTCCGTTCACATCTTAAATTTCCATGATCAGCTGAATTGGTTGATTTATGAGCTGATCTGATGCTTTTCTATTGAGCGTTTGCTTCAGGCTTTCCTCTTGAACATCTCTCTGACTGCATACAGTTCTTCCTGTCAGCTATTGCCCTTTGGCACTCTTGTCCCAGTTTTTGAATTCTGCATTGCTAACAAGCTTTGGAATAACAGGTTTTTCTTGCCTTAGGCACTCTTCTTAAAGGTTGCGTTTAACTTCTGGTTATCCCCCCCCCCCCCAGGATTACACTAGAGATTATGACTCTACAGCCTAAGTGTGAAGACGTGGAGACAGCGGAGGGAGTCGCCATTACAGTTACAGGAGTTGCTCAAGTAAACACTCTCTCGTGGACCGCTCAAAGCTCATTTACTGTTGTCTTATTACATGTATGATTAGATTTCTATCATTAGATGTGAACACAAATGTTGGGGTGATCCGTCCTATTCCTGGAGGATCTACCTTGCAGGATTGGAACCCTGCAGCTAAACTCTGGAGGAAGATCTCTGGATCTTAAGGAACAGGATTAGACACATATTATATATATATATACTGTATATATATAGAATATACAGTATCATAATGGTATATTAATGATTGATTCACTTTTGAAGCTTAGTATCAGACATTATTTTAATTGAATTCATTGAATTAAATTATCTTTTTGTACTTGAAAGTTACAATATACACTACCATTCAAAAGTGTGGGGTCAGTAAGATTTTAGTTTAAGAAATTAATACTTTTATGCAGCAAGGATTTATTCAAAGAAAAGTGACAGTAAAGACATTTATAAGTTTACAAATGATGTCAAATTCAAATAAATGCTGTTCTTTTGAATTTATCTTTTCATAAAAAAAAACTTTTCAACATTGATAATTTTTTTCTTGAGCAGCAAATCAGCGCATTAGAATGATTTCTGAAGGATCATGTGACACTGAAGACTGGAGTGAGGATGCTGAAAATTCAGCTTTGACATGACAGGAGTGAATTATATTGTCAAATATATTCAAATTGAAAACTCATTTTAAATTGTAATAATATTTCCCAATATGCCGGTTTCTATTGTTTTGACCAAATAAATGCAGCCTTTGTGAGCTGAAGATACTTCTTTAAAAAACACTTAAAATGTTACTGACCCCCTAAACGTTTGAAAGGTATGTAGTTGTTATTAACACTTAATGCGTTAACTTGTATTTCAAAGGATTTTTTTAAGAGTGCAAAAGAAAGCTAAATTAATTTTACTGTTGTCTTGTGTTTTTGTCAGATCAAGGTTATGACTGACAAAGACTTGCTAGCTGTTGCCTGTGAGCAGTTTCTGGGAAAGTCTGTCATAGAAATCAAGGCTGTGGTCCTGCAAACCCTAGAGGGACATTTGCGCTCAATCTTAGGTTAATATATTACCAACAATTATAATAACCTCGTTAAAAAAACATTCATATGTGATTCTATGAAGCTAATGTTTTGTTGCTGTCACAACGATAGGCACTTTAACGGTGGAGCAGATCTACCAGGACAGAGATCAGTTTGCTCAGCTGGTACGGGAGGTGGCAGCTCCTGACGTGGGCCGGATGGGCATCGAGATCCTCAGCTTTACCATAAAAGTAAGTTATGGCCCACCTCCATTATAGACCTCAAGGACCAGTGCACATGTAAATATCAAACTTGTATATTAATCCTAAAATAAGTGTTATTTTAGTATTAATTATATAATGTTATATTTATTATTTATTAATTAGTATAAAATAAATACTACAATTATAATTTTAATAGTTTTAATTAAAATTTTTTAGTTTGAGGGCCCGTTTACATGACACTGGTTTCAACCAATCTTTTTAAGTGTTTTGGGGGCCCGAAAAATTTATACTGTTTTTTTTTAAAAACGATGACATCAAGTGCATGTGTGTTACGTGTTCAGTCTATAGGCGCATAGTGTTTCTTTACAAAGTGACATCACCAACTACTGAATAATATAGCAGTTTTAGTCGGTTTCGGGGATCCGTGTGAATGGGGACCATTTTGACAACGTTGTCGCCCGTACACGAAAACAACGCAAAAGAAAAACGTTTCCGTTTTTAGTACATGGTTTTCGTGTAAATTTACCTTGAGTTTTAATAATTTTGCTATGTGCTTTTGTAATTTTTTTGCTTGAGTTTATTTTTATTTCAGTTTTAGTTTTGGTAATTATAGTAAACTTTTCCATGAAGGCAACATTACTAATTTTCATTTAAGTTTTTTTTTTTTTTTTTTTTTCAGATTTAAATTTATTTATTTTCAGCTTTATTTCAGTTAATGCAAACTAAAACTACTTTTAATAGTTTAAGCTAACAACAACAACATACACACATATTATAATACATTTGATAAATTATTCAATATACTTAAGTCATAGTCAATTATTATAATCTAAATAGTAATAAAGAAACATTAAAACAAGTAATAACATTTAAATATTTAAATATTACCACTTGTCTTTTTTTAACAGGATGTGTATGATAAGCTGGACTACTTGAGCTCTCTTGGAAAAACGCAGACAGCGGCTGTACAAAGGGATGCCGACATCGGAGTGGCCGAGGCAGAGAGGGATGCTGGGATTAGAGTAAGAGACTTCTTTATTGCTAATGTATTATCCATTAGATGTGTGGCATTCATTAGCTTCTGTTTTCTCCCACGTCCCTGATCAGGAAGCTGAGTGCAAGAAAGAAATGATGGATGTGAAGTTCTTGGCGGACACTAAAATGGCCGACTCCAAGCGAGAGCTGGAGCTGCAGAAAGCTGCTTTCAATCAGGAAGTGAACACTAAGGTTGGATTCAATTTCATTTCAGTCCAGGGCCATCATCTTAAATCTTACTCATCTTGTTAGCCGCCCGGATGTGGGCTTATACATTCATATTTATCAGTCTCAGATCGTGTGATATGTGTCTCTCCTCCACACAGAAAGCCGAGTCTCAGCTGGCCTATGAACTGCAGGCAGCTAAAGAGCAGCAGAAGATCAGATTGGAGGAGATTGAAATCGAGGTGGTGCAGAGGAAAAAGCAGATCACCATTGAGGAGAAAGAGATTGAGAGGACAGAGAAGGAGCTAACCGCTATGGTCAAGCGTCCAGCTGAAGCTGAGGCTTACAAGATGCAGCAGCTGGCTGAAGGGCAGAAGTGAGTGTGATCGATATTATCATCAATATTATAATAATGTTAATAATATATTAATAAATATAAATCAATGTTTCATTAGATGTGATCAATGGTAAAACGATTAATCGCATCTAACATAAAAGTATGAGTTTATGAAATATATATATATATGTGTGTGTATGAGTTTATGAAATATATATATGTGTGTGTGTGTGTGTGTATACATATACACATACACAAACACATTATGAATGTATAAATATATATGTCTGTGTATATACAGTATACACACATAGACATGTATATATAATATATATAAATAATAAATATAATAATATATATACACACATATTATATAAACACACTTTTATGTTGGATGCGATTAATTGCGATTAAATTATTTGACAGCACTATTAATAATATAATAATAAAGGTAATAAAAAAATAATAATTGACAGAATAATAGAATAATACAACCACATCTTTACAGTAAAGAGATCAACAAACTACTGAACAACACTGAGGAGTAGCGGAAAGTACAAAAAACTTGGGACATAATTATCATGAAAATGTGGGTGGGGATGTACTTAAATAAATATTTTTAAATATATACCGGCAATTCATTTTTTATTATTTGATTTTGCGGTGAAAATTAACCTAGTTGTTGTGTGACCGTGATTAAGTGCCTTGCTAGTTGGATCATCCTCTTTGATTTTGAACCTGCAATCTTTTGGTGTTCGGCTAGGCTACACCATCTGTGCATCTCTTACTTTTAGAAGTAAAATGTTTCACAGATGTGGCACAGATGTTGCTTCAAAACCAAACCGGATATATGATTAATCATGTATCCATTCTGTATTTGATTAACTGATTTTTGACAAACACTGAAATGAATTGTGCTATATTTGAACAGGTTGAAGAAAGTTCTGACTGCTCAGGCCGAGGCAGAGAAGATTCGGAAGATCGGAGAGGCGGAGGCCCTCTCTATCTCATGTGTGGGGAAGGCCGAGGCTGAGAGCATGAGGCTGAAGGCAGAAGCCTACCAGCAGTACGGAGACGCCGCCAAGACCGCACTCGTCCTAGAAGCGCTGCCCAGGGTGAGTGAACTTATATGGATTTCCTTCATAGAGATCCCCAGTGGAGTTGTACAAGGCCACCATGGGTCTATTGAAGGCCTTGATTTCATATTTAGATTTTCTAACTTTGATTTTCTGATTTCCATCCCCCACAGATCGCAGGAAAGGTATCTGCTCCTCTGGCCAAGACCAATGAGATTGTTATCCTGAGTGGGGACGGCAGTCGTGTGACCGGGGAGTTGAACCGTCTCCTCGCAGAGCTGCCCGTGTCTGTGAATGCACTCACGGGTGTGGACCTGTCCAAGGTGAGAGTGGGGGTTCAATCAAATCATGTAACCAGCTATTGATTAAAACACAATCTTAAAAAAGTGAAACAGGCCTTTTTACATTTTTGGCCTGGTGTTTTATGGGCAGTTCATTCAAAATGTACATTAAAGTACACAGTAAAAAATAATGAATTAATTAATCAACAATCTCCTATGTCCTAAATAGGAAAATAAACCACAAAAGTTGAATTCATATAAATTATAAAGAATATATATATATATATATATATATATATATATATATATACACATACATATATATGTATATATATATATATATACACATGTGAAACTCGAAAAATTTTAATATCGTGCAAAAGTTAATTTATTTCAGTAATTCAACGGTGAAACTAATATATTATATAGACTCATTACATGCAAAGTGAGATATTTCAAACCTTTATTTTTTATAATTTTGATGATTATGGCTTACAGCTTATAAAAAACATTTTCACAATATTCTAATTTTGAATTTGGGGTTTTCATAAGCTGTAAGCAATAATCATCAAAATTATAACAAATAAAGGTTTGAAATATCTCACTTTGCATGTAATGAGTCTATATAATATATTAGGTTCACCTTTTAAGTTGAATTACTGAAATAAATTAACTTTTGCACAATAGTAAACATTTTCGAGTTCCACCTGTGTGTGTGTGTATATATATATATATTATTTAAATAAGAGACAATAATTGTATCATACATTTCACATCTCAGGCCCAGATCAGTTGAGTTCTACACTATTATATACTCTAAGTAATTAAATAAAAACTACAATCAATTAAATTAATTCAAAAGTGAATTTTGGCATCACAACATTATAATGTACAGTATGAAAAAAGTATTCATTTTGAGATTTGATAAAAGATTCAAATGAACAGTTCTTAAATGATTAAATATCTAATGTAAATATTTAACATGAATCAGTTTGTTGTATTCCTCATTAGGTTGCTGGGGATAAAACCGTCTACTAAATTAATAAATATAAATGAACGAACACCCATTATCAGCTGAAATATTTCCAAAATAAATCAATCTGATACAAATTTCTGAAATAAAAATATAAATAAACCAAATAAAAAAAATCTATGTGATCGATAACCAATATGGTAGAGTACCAATTTTTTATTTATTCCTACAAATCATAAAAGAACACAGTTCCATTCTTACAGCTGCCATATAGAGCATATTTTTACGTCTTATGAAATCATTCTCTACTTCTACAGATCCCTCTGTTGCAGAAGATGACAGGTGCTCAAGCGTGAAGTAAATCAGTTCCATCTCCTCCATGATATGTGGTATGCACTCACAGAAACTGCCTTTAGAAGACTTGGGAAATCTTTTTTTGTTTTTTTTTTTAAAATAAAAAAACAAAACAAAAACAAACAAGTAGATATTTGATACCTCTGGTGCCTTAATGTTTCATAGGACCAGAATATCTGCATGCACTGCTGCTCCCACATTCCACAATTCACTTGATTCTTAAATCACTTGCCTTCGTGCTGCATCCGCTGGATTCAATGTAATGTCAGACAACATTAGAACAATCAGTTTTGTTTTGTTAAATTCTTCTTTTTTTTTTTACTTTGTAGTGACATTATACAGAATTTGAACCTATCGCACATTTTTCTTTACAATTTGATACACTTCATTTTCATCTTTACACTACACAGACACTTTAACACTTAACGGTGAGTCAGCTTTAGAATCTTTTTATCCATCCAAAGTCTACCACTACTTTTTCATTCATTTTACGTCATATTTCTACCTGAAAAGAGGCGTTGTTACCTTACAAATCCTGCCATGATTTATAACATTCAGGAAGATTGCCATTGATGTGGAGTAGCAAGTAGCATTTAGTGTACTGAGCTCTTGGGCAATAGCATTGCCTTACGGGTAAATATCTGTCATCATAGATAGAAACAAGCCAAGTGCTTCTCTTAATATTAAATGTTGCCGACACATAAATAGACATGGCCTACTGAATTATCATTTAGGTTTCCTGAGCTCATCAATAGTTCAGATCACTCTTTGGGACTATTTTTGCCTGTACATTTTTATGATGTTTGATTGTATGTGTGCTTTGTCTTGTTTAATTTATATGTTAGACTTTTATTGGACAACATCTGTTTTTAAAAGAAGTTCTGTTATGAAGAGATTTATTATTTGTTGTTGGCGAACTCTGATACATGTCTGGAAATCCATCCACCCTCAATGCTATGGATTATCGTTTCATGAGAACAGAGTCGAGCCGTTTTTAAAATAGTTTTGTATAGTTGTATGACAGCCATGCCTAACAAAATCTTTCTAAATAGTAACCCTATTTACACTAGATACCGTAACATCTGTCCTGAAATAATTTGAAATAACCCTTTATGGACAGTAATGTTTTGTTCTGTAGTAGTTTATCTAGTTTGTGTTCTCCTTTGTCACTGTGAAAGTTGCATTACCTCGTTTTCCTCATTTAGTTCAGAGCGAGTGGCGGTTTGCAGGAGATTTTGAAATGTTTGTACCTTTATTCTTCTGTGTTCAGTTAGTGCTGTGAAGGGGCAAGTCACTTTTCTTTGTCATACTAATGAAATCCAAAGAGATCGTACTCCTCTTTGTGATATAAAGAATTCATTTATAGATAGCAATGGTTATTATTTGCTTACTGTTCATTTTTTATTTAATCTGTTAAAAAACTGATTTATTGTTATACCATTGAAAAAAGACTTTTGTATTCTCATTGAAACAGATTCAATCAGTCTTTTATGTGTGTATTTGAAACACCCAGATTATTATTTTAAAGACTAATTCCGAACTATTAAAGCCATGTGGTTTAGCCATTTAGCATTATAGCATCGTAGACTGTTTATGTGCTTTGTATGGCATTGGTAATGAAATGTATGGTAGGCCTACTGCTGTGTATTGGATAAACATTATAGGAATCCTAGAACTGTACGCCAGGATGAAGCCCATGTGTGCTTTTGCTTTAGTTGGTGAACTGACACACAAACTAACTCCAAATATGCCATTGACAATATGGGGAGGATTTGGTAGTTTTATAAATACTCTTTACACAGAATTAACTCTGCATGTTTATGGTGCATGTATTTCCAAATGTAATAAATGTAATGTGAACCTGTCTCTGTCCATGTTATTTTATTCCATTAAGGTGCTCGTGAGTCGTGTAAAACTGTGAGAAATGTGTGTAATATAATCATTAGTCGCATCTTTTGCCAAGTCCCGAATCACTGAAGTGTGCTGCGACACGGCATCTTTTGTTACAAAACACTGACACCGTGTGGCTAAGATATGCAGTGCAGGATTTTTTATCTTAAAAATGTTCTAACTCTTTCCCCCAGTGCTGGGTAGTATTAACATGATTACATGTAATCTGGATTACGTTATCAGAATCCAAAAATAAAGTATTTGTAATTAAATGATATTATATTTTAAAATACTCGTAATCAGACTATACAGTTAGGCCACTATTCATTGAATACATGATTACATAATAAATAATTGACTATTCTTTCTACTTTCTACATTTTACCCTAATGCATGATGTCTTTGTCTGGTTTTAGATGGGTTTTGGGGCACTTCGGGTGTAAGGAGACCAACTTAAACAGCAAAATAATTTTTTTTGTTATTTTTTTCCTGACTTCGTATTTGAGGGTGACATCGTAACCACATGAATGTGACAGGGTTGTCACAAATATCATGACTTACTGTGTAATTTATTACAAGGCACACCAAAATTGAGTGACACTACCATAATGTTTTTTTTTTAAACTCAATAAAGCCTACAGTATCATATTAGACACAAATTTCGGTTACACTTGTTACAGTGTAATTATACATGTAAGTACTGAGAAATATTAATCAATTACATGTACTTATAGGGTTAGGATTAGGGTTTGGTTTGATTTAGGGTTGGTTGCATGCAATTATGCATAATTTATAGTAAGTACTAACTACAACAATGACACTGTAAAATACATTTTTGGTTACACTTTATTTCGATAGTCCACTTTAGACATTCTGCTAGCTTTTCAACTACATGTAAACTAACTCTCATTAGAGTATTAGTTGACTAGTAGACTGTTAGGTTATGGTTAGGTCAGGTGTTAGGGTTCGGGTTAGGAGAATAAGTCGACTTGTAGCTGCCAAGTAACTTGTAGTCAGTAGAATGTCTAAAGTGAACTATCAAAATAAAGTGTTACCAAATTTTTTTATTACCCAAATTTCTAAGGCCTCTAATTTATCAACATGATGAAAAACCAGTTGTACACAATCTAATATTTCTTCTATTGTTTGATTAATAGCCTATACTTTTGTAACAAGTAAAATGCATTTTGTACCAAATTGCTCTGGGCCTCTGAAATCTCTAGAGAGGGTGAAAACAACTCATTTTGAGGCACATGGGGCCGCCGTCCATTCGGTGCTCAGCATCAGGTGCCTGTAAGCTTCATAATAACATCAAGCGACAATACGCAAATGCAAAACATGTTATCATCATGATGAGAACGTTAGGAGTGTTTCAACAATCTAGTATTTTCTGCTGTGACTATAGTCTTTACTGGTGAAGACATTCAATGCACATTAAATATTCTGCGTAATTAAGCCTAAATGCTTAATGTCAGCTCTTTCTTCTAATCCTCTCAATATTTAATCTGCCAGCAAGTGTGAGGACTCCACAGCCCACCAGCAGAAGCCAGTTCTCTCACTTTAATCCAGAATTTTTAACTCCCTGAGCACACATCCTCAAGGCATGACATTAAAATAACCTCACAGCGCTTGAGAGAGGAGGAGAACTGCATGCGTCTTTGTTCAGTGCTGCTCTGTCTCTTTGCTGGCTGTGTGGAAGTGTCAGAGTCTTGACTCATGTAGACGGGAGAGTGAGAAGTCCTGAGGATAAAGACTCGCTGTAATTACTGTCTCAGCTCAAAGCTCTCCTAACACTCCTAGCTAGTGTGCTATAGGGTGACAATTATCAAGTGCAACTGCAATCATCATGCTCTCATGCACTCTAAACCAACATCTGATGCTTGTAAGAGTGTGTGACACCCAAGGGCATGTCAAGAATGAATCATTGTTTTATCAGCATTTTATTTTGAATACATTCTTAAAAAATATACAAATTAATATAATATTATTCATATTTTACATTTGTATTATTATTCATATTTAATTTGAATATTTATTATTACATATCCAATATAATTTAAAATATCAAAAAACAATTAACATACAATTTTAATATTGGGTATTTTAATATTATTTAAATAAATTATTACATTTTGTATATGGTTAACTAATTATAATTAATAATGACTACATTTTTAGTTTTATTATGTTGTTTATTTCTGTATTTTAGTGGGGCTTTTGTATTCATTTTTTACATTGGGGGACTGAGGTTTTTAGTAAAAAATTTTTTTAATATATTGAAATAATATTAACATTTGTATTATTAATATAAATAAATAAAATTTTTATAATTAAAATCACATAAATAATAATAATACATTTTATTGATATTGCACTTTTCTCAAATCCAAAGCGCTACGCAGAACCTGATTTCACCAAGTCAACATCTCTGTTCATCCAATCAGATTTGAAGGACAAGTTTACAGTTTATGTCAGGGTTAGGTGCTTCTACATCAGTGTTATTCACCTGCCATTTCACTCTGATTTTAGCGATAAGTTATGGGAAAGGTTAGGGGAAGGGATATGGTTAGGACTACATTTTCAGACAGGAATTTTGCTCCAGGATAAACAAAATATCCCATCTTGGCAAAGAACATCAACAGAGTAATAATAATAAAAACAGTACTAGCCTACAATAATACAAAAAATACAAGATTACACAAATACAAACAAGCTAAAGACACTCAAATACAATAAGCTGATTTTAAAATACGAGTCTTACGAGATTTCTTAAAACAGTCCAGTGTTGGGGAATTAATCACCAAAGGAAGAGCTTTCCATAACCGTGGAGCTGAAATAGAGGATGCTCGACCCCCCGCAGACTTTTATTTAAATGAGGGCTGCTGAAGAGTACAAGAACCAGAAGAGCTAAAGACTGAGTTGGATATGGAGAAACTAGGTTACAGAGCTGTCCCATGAATAGCTTGTTAAAATATGGCAAAATTAGAATCGATACGTGCATGTATGGGAAGCCATGCAATGTAATTGATGGGGAAATATGCTGGTGAACAGTTGTATGAGTCAGTGAGTCAGTACCCGGGCGGCTGAATTCTGAATATATTGCAGTTTCTTAATGGATTTATCAGGAAGACCAGAGTAAAGTGTATTGTAATAATCAAGTCTTGACGTATAAAGGCATGAACAAGCTTTTCTGCATCGGGCAAGGAGAGAGAGGTCTAAGTCTGGCGATATTTCCAAGGTAGAAAAAAAAGCAGTTTTCAAGACCATTTTAGTGGCATCGAAGGTCAAAGCGTGAACGTTAGTCAAACCAGGACAAAATGTATTATTTTCTTTTTTGGTCTGAACCAAAAGAACCAAGAGAACCAAACTACAAGTGTGATGTTGCAAAATGTTCTTGCATCCAGGCTTTTATTTATTATTATTTTAGCCATTTAAAAGAACTGTAATTGTAGAGTTAAGGTCAAGGTGCGCACTGACATAAATCTGTGTATTGTCAGCATAACAATGAAACCCCAGACCAAACTTACGAATGATCTATCCAAGAGGCAACATACTGTATATATGCTAAACAAAATGGGCCCTAATACAGACCCCTGTGGGACACCCTGCTGTAACCAAATGTTGGTTCAGATTTATTTTTCCCCCAACATACTGGAAACGATTTATACCAATCAAACACAACACCAGAGATGCCAAACCACACACACATCCTTTCAAGGAGGATGGAATAGCATATAGCCTACTGTCCTACCGTGTCAGCAGAAGTGAGGGTCAAGAGCGGTCTCAGTGCTTTGTCCTGATCTAAAACCAGACTGAAATTTTTTTTTTAGACTGAAATGTTTGTTTTTTAGATTATTTGTGGACAGATATTTCTCTAATTCTAACAACAACCCATTCGAGAATCTTAATGAGTACATTATTAAATATGATTGTTTTTATTCATTATTTTGTCTATTTGTTTTCTTGCATTGGGGAGACAGAGGATATTTGTTGCACTTTATTTCACAGAGAGGGTTCACTTAACGTCTTGGCTACAAAAACTTAAATAAAAAATATTATTGCCCAGTTCACCGAAGACATATTGTGACAATGCAGGGGCATGTTGTCACACTATATGGGGTAAGTTGTCACAGTGGAACTTACTACTGAAACATTTTAGCGAAATTTAAACCGTAAAAACAAAACATTAAAATGGAAATGGTAACGGACAGAAATGCATTGTTTTAGTCCAAAAATATTGTTATTAATAAATGTTAATAATAAATTAATATATTTTAAAAATATAACACACATCTATAATTATTTGATGCAATTCAACCATTCCCATTATAAAACAAATATGGAAATCCCATAAAAGTTTCTTTGTAGATAACCATGACTTTCCTCTATCACAGTAAGTCTTAAAGCACAAGAGAATTGCAGTGCTGTTGCTCATTTTAACATAAAGCCTTGGGATGTAACGTTAACTTGGTGACTAAGTAACAGATCCAACCAGTGCCTTTATTTAATTTAAGTCTTGATAGCCTTTCTAAAAAGGCCATTTAAGAGCTTTAACCACTTAGCTGCATCATGCTTTAAGAGGAAAGGAGAACTGATGAAATTATTGATCTATCACTAACTTCAGAGAAGTACATGAGTCACACAGTGTGCTGGGATTAGAATGCAGCGCCGGCACAACATGACTGCTGCTGACAGCATGAGAACAATCAGCCTGACAGCAAGCTGCTGAATGGAGAACCACGCCGATCTTATAGATGGTGACAGACCTGACGCAGACCAAATGCATTAAAGCTTCAAACAGAATTAGTGCTGTGACCACTGCAGAAAGTGTGAGGAGGTCTGATCCTGACCCAGTGTCAAAAACCTCTTGCTCAACTCACAGTAATACATCTTAGCATCTTTCTTCAAATGCTGGAGGCTGAATTCAGTCTCTGGAACAGCAGCTAGCAGACTAGATAGACACTGAAACTGGGTCAAAACACATCACCTGTGAGTGAATAATAAAAAAAGATTATAATACTTTCGACGATCACATTAAGATTTCACAGAGCACCATAATAGACCAATACCTTGAGTATTACGGCAAGCAAACTAAATTTACTGCCAATTTAAAGAGTAAACTCAACAAATGGTTGAAGGAGATCGGAACAAACTTTAGACAGAAACGTTCTAGCCAGAGATAAGTGAAAATGTGAGGCAGTGGAAACGTTATTTTGTATAACACATTAGTGAAAACAGAAAAATGATGAGTGGAAATTTCAAAAAGGTTTCCTGCACTCTTAAAAACAAAGGTACGAAGGTTCAGAACTCTCTTTTAAAGACATTATTTTTCTTACACAAACTATACTGAATCTGTCTTCATCTTTTCTCTATAGAGAAAAGATGAAGACACACATTCAGAATAGTTTGTGTAAGAAAAATAATGTCTTTAAAAGAGAGTTCTTTATTGGTAATATATTGGTTGACACAACCAAACTGCTGCTTTGTGCACTTACCTCTGTAAACTTCATCACTTACTTTGGGAAGAAAGTAGCAGCTATCATCAACTTATTCTCACAAACCATTGCCCAATTTCACCCATTTGCTGCTGACCTCATTTGAGAAAGTCCCAGATGAGGAAAAACTCACTATTTACAAATGAACACCTGCCCTCTCAGTCCAACCCCCTTCCCTCTCCTTCAAGAGCTCTATTTTGATGAAGCTATTTCATCATTCAGATCCACACATAGTCCACATCCACAAATAGTCCACAAGTCTGTTCAACAGCAAGATACAGATAACCTGATCTCATGGGAAAATGTAGCTATGTTACAAGGAGGCGATTACGGATGATTTCGTATGATGTGAACCGATTATTTGAAAAAAAAAAAGGTAAGCATGAAGGTCAGAAGGTCAAAACACACCCGTCACTGGGGTGTAAGCAGACTGTTCGAAGATTGAGATTGAGATTGGAGTATAATTCATACGAAATATGGCAAACCGTAATTAACTACGAATTGCCATGAGATTGTGTTGCAATCAATTGTTGACAGTCTTGTCTTCACATTGTGCGTGATTGCTGACAATACTGCTTTTCACACAGAACACGTTTTAGCGTTTGACATGCTCCTTTTATATTGTGCTACTACACTAAGATGGACGTTTTAGACAACTATACACCATATATCAGTGCCTTAGCAAATACTAAAATCAACTAGTCACTAACACCATACTTCTCTTAATAAAATGTTAAAGTGACTGGGAAATGCTGTCTGAATGTATGTCCGAATTCACAGTACTCATAGAAGAGTAGGTAAAAAGTACCCATATACTTGTTCCGGCGAGATTCTGAAGTGTGCATACAATGGACACTTTACTATCCCATGAGGCCACAGAAGAGGATTTATGAATGGCAGTGAAGCAACGCAACCGATGCTGGTAGGTCACATGAAAATAACAACATGGTGAATGTAGTACATCCGAATTACATTCATATAGAACATACTTTTTTAGCTGTAGTGAAGTATGCGATTTCGGATGCAGCCGTTGTGTCCAAACCAGGTATTCAGGTGTATCAGCATATTGAATTAGTGTGGGATTTTATTTAAAAATGGTTTTAGAGGCAGAAAAATAACACGACACAGCCACATTTGATTCATTTGCTCTCTCTTGTTAGTTAAACCATGCACACAAACTATTTTGCCTGCTCGGTTTAGCTAAATTGTTGTACTAATTAATTCGCCTCGCTTTAGTTAAACCGCAATTGAACTAAAATTATTAAAGAAATTAGAACAAGTGGCCACAATTTACCTAAAACGAGGGAATTAATTTAATTTGTGGCCACAATGTCATGACAATAAGACCAGAAATGAGTCCAAATAAAGTAAATACGGTCAGTTTTGATTTCCTGTTGACTAAAGCTGCATGTGGCTTGAATCTGGTTCATTGGAACATGAAACACAATATTCTCATCAAAACATGCTGATCACAAACTGACCCAATCAAACTGGCCTGAGTCAGAGGATGATGTTGTTATGGGTGTGGATCCCTGAAGTATTTTTAGTGCACTTTCATCTATTGGGTTCCTCCCATCCTTATACTTTCATCTTTGTACTCAGTATTCAACCTCATTATGCCACCTCCTGTTTATCAAGTAATCAAGAACAAGAATGTCAGTTCTTTCGAGGAACCAAGGGTCACATAATGCAGTTGTGTGAAGACTCGCCATGCATGCAGAGAGGGAATAATGTGAGTGTGGCGAGATCTACCAAGTTACCGCTATGCAGCCAGGCACATCAATTCCTTGGGCTATATGGGTGACCTATTTCCTCCTGAACTCGTGGAATTTAAAGGTGCAACAGAGAGGAAAACCACTGAACAACACATACAGCTGTACATTGAAGTCGACAGTTTCAAATAAACCTTCAAAATACATTTTGTTTAAATGGTTACATACATGATGGATAAAAATGTCTTCCTGGTTAGAATTAGGGTCAGATTTCTGTGAAATCTGTGAAATCAGACAACTGTGAAAGTATCTTGGTCAATGCAGTGAGTGAGTGAGTGAGTGAGTCGGTGAGTGAGTGAGTGAATGAGTGAGTGAGTGAGTGAGTGAGTGAGTGAGTGAGTGAGTCGGTGAGTGAGTGAGTGAGTGAGTGAGTGAGTGAGTCGGTGAGTGAGTGAGTGAGTGAGTGAGTCGGTGAGTGAGTGAGTGAGTGAGTCGATGAGTGAGTGAGTGAATGAGTGAGTGAGTGAGTGAGTGAGTGAGTCGGTGAGTGAGTGAGTGAATGAGTCGGTGAGTGAGTGAGTCGGTGAGTGAGTGAGTGAGTGAGTCAGTGAGTGAGTGAGTGAATGAGTGAATGAGTGATTGAGTGAGTGAGTGAGTCGGTGAGTGAGTGAGTGAATGAGTGAGTGAGTGAGTGAGTCGGTGAGTGAGTGAGTGAGTGAGTGAGTCGGTGAGTGAGTGAGTGAGTGAATGAGTCGGTGAGTGAGTCGGTGAGTGAGTGAGTGAGTGAGTGAGTCGGTGAGTGAGTGAGTGAATGAGTGAGTGAGTGAGTCGGTGAGTGAGTGAGTGAGTCGGTGAGTGAGTGAGTGAGTGAGTGAGTGAGTAAGTGAATGAGTGAGTGAGTGAGTGAGTGAGTGAGTGAGTCGGTGAGTGAGTGAGTGAGTGAGTGAGTGAGTGAGTGAGTCGGTGAGTGAGTGAGTGAGTGAATGAGTGAGTGAGTGAGTGAGTGAGTGAGTGAGTGAGTGAGTGAGTGAGTGAGTGAGTCGGTGAGTGAGTGAGTGAGTGAATGAGTGAGTGAGTGAGTGAGTGAGTCGGTGAGTGAGTGAGTCGGTGAGTGAGTGAGTGAGTGAGTGAATGAGTCGGTGAGTGAGTGAGTGAGTCGGTGAGTGAGTGAGTGAGTGAGTGAGTGAATGAGTCGGTGAGTGAGTGAGTGAGTGAGTGAGTCGATGAGTGAGTGAGTCGGTGAGTGAGTGAGTGAGTGAGTGAATGAGTCGGTGAGTGAGTGAGTGAGTCGGTGAGTGAGTGAGTGAGTGAGTGAGTGAGTGAATGAGTCGGTGAGTGAGTGAGTGAGTGAGTGAGTTAGTGAGTTGCAAAATGGATATTGGAGGCAATCAAATATGATGCTTCTAGAACTTCCCTTTTTAAGACTTCAAAATCCCACACCTAAGACTCATCTCCTCCTCTATGAGTGTGAATGAAACGATACCCTACTGTGCTGTAAATACTGCATGCTTGCCTAAGCATGTTCTAAGAGAATAGTTTATCAAAAAATGAAATTCTGTCATTATCTGTTTTGCCAAATCTTGCAAGAGAAATGAATGACCAGGTCTGAAAACATAAGCCTAAAATGAGCAACTTTCTAATCAAATTAAGCATCAGCTTGCACTGCTCACCATTTACTCATTCTCATAGCTCTACATTTTTCTCACTGATCACTAATTTTTCTTGGATTATTTGTATGTGTATATACGCACAGGAGAAGTTCTCTAAAAAAAAGTAGCCTAATTCACAACATGTGCTTATGCATGTAAAATGGTTCTTAATCTCTTTCTAATGTTAAGGAATTTTGAGTATTCTAAATGATTTGCATAAACAAGCCCAAACAATCTCTATAAAGGCTTTTTTTTTGGACAACCTTTTTTTACTGCCTTCCAGCACTCTGAGTAAACACATGGATCTCTCTAAAGATACACTGTCGCCTGCGAGCATGCACAGCTAGATCCTTTAGCAATGCCAAGTGTGCCATGCTCAATACCAGTTCATATAAACACACACACACGACAAAACACCTTTATAGCTTCAAGTTCAAACCTTTTAAAACTTAGCTAGCTGTATCTGCTTTTTATGCAGAGAAACAATCTCAGCTTAGGCTACACACCTCATTGATATGATGAAATAATTTCTGTATAAAATGTAATCTTAACATGCTTATAAGGCCACCCAGAGTAGGCCTGTGATTTTTGCATGGATTTTTTTCTCAGTTGTTCCTAAGGGGTTGAACGCAGATTTCATTCACAAATGTGTGTGTTAGTGAATGAGACCCATTGTTTTAAATTTCAGGCTGTTCAACACGCCAACCTATCATATGGATTCAGAAGACTCATATGAACTCCTTTTATTTTGTATTTTGCTGGTCAATGTCTGCAATTCCCATTCATATTCACTGTATGGAAGAGAACACCTTGGGCATCCTGCCAAATTTCTCCATTCTTGTTTTAGGGTTTAGGGAAACAATACAGCCACACAGATTTGGAACAACATGATTTTTACTGTAAATATGAAAATATACCCAAGGCACCATTTGGGTGGCAAACTGGTTCCTCTGAAGAAGCAGGAACCTTTTCAAAAAGAGGAGTTCTTGGTTAGGAACCCATATACCTCCAAAGACTGTGATTTCTCCATAGTCCACAAAGGTGCATAAGTTCTCCGGAGGGGTCCTTCCACCAGTGTCCCAATCTAGCCTACCCCAAATTGGTACCTCAAGACAAGTATCATAGGCCTATCTTCATTTTTACAGTGCAGTTGTATTCCTTTCAGGTCTATAAACTGACTCAAAACACGTCATATTAACTACTAGACTAGAAACATATTAAGTTTGGAAGTAATTATCTTCTTCGTAATGTATCTTTTTTGATTGTATAAATATTAGGTGAACAGAGTTGAGTGGCGCGTGAGCAGCTCTGTATTTCCACAAAGCTCCACATGCCTCGTCCACTCCGTGTTTTCCATCAGTCTCATCCGAGGCGCTATCCAGCATCATGTGGACAAAACGATTTAACGGGGCACATTAACTGCAGAAAACAGTGTGGATGGCACGAGATGCGGGCTGCTCCGGGATCATCGTTGCACGGAAGGACCATCACATAACAGCGGGATATGAAATAGCGCTTATAATGAGCACTGCGCTTGATGTGGATGAATCCGGCTGGAGACGATGTTGCGTCTGCGGAGTCTCTGAGGTGAAGGGATTTTACATCTGTTTATGCAGGGCAAACACACAGGTTAAGCCTGACCTCTCGAAACATATTTTGACATTATTTCCAGCAAAGAAGAACAGCTGTGTTTGTCATTGAAGACTTCTTGTTGAATCTGACTGACAGGTGTCTTATGATGAATGACTGCAGTTAAGGACCTTTGCTGGGACTCTTTTAAATATGTAAATACATTTCCCATGTGGATTTTATTCTTAAGAACCTGTGAATACGGATGAAAGCGCACAGGCGGACTCCACTATGTTCAAGCGCAGGATGCATTTTACCAATCCGAAATGGTAAGTGAGAGTGGTAGGCTACATTTCTTCAATGAACTAAAACAGCCGATTAACAAGTAGCCTATCGCAATAACAGTCTCGATGACTCAAGTTGTCAGTTACATTTGCTCTTGGTCAGATGAAGCAGTTGGGTATGGACATTCAAATAATGTAGGCTAGGGGTCTAATTTTCAGAAGCCTGTTTCTTAAAACCAATAGCTAGTGAACTGCCTACCTGAACATTTTTTTTGGGTGTTATCTTATGAATGTGCATTTACAGACGGCATAAATACATTTAGACAGAAGAAATTAGGCTAATGTTAAATAATGTTAAGAAACAAAATATTAAATTATTAGGAACATGGGCTATATGGATAATTATAAATGTAAAATATGACCGTTTAGGTTGAGTACGGTCATTATATATCACCCTGAAATTGTTTATTTTGTGACAATGTAGATCGGCTAAACATTATCCCGCTTATAGTGCTATATTAAATAGGTCTAGCTACATGGACAATGGAAATATTGACCAATTGGGTTAAATTATTTGATTAGCCTATACTTAGACAGTCCATGATGTAGGTCTGGCCAACAATCAATTTAGCAAGAAGACGAAATAATATATATATATATATAATAAATAATATAATGGAGAAGATAAATAATGGGCTATTAAAATGTGTTTGTATATTATTATGATTAATATCCTCCCTCTTATCGATCTCTCTACCAGTTCGTGGATCTGGAGACCCTGAGTCCATCCAGTCATGTATCAAAAGTTTTATGTTCCCCATGAAGTATAGGCTACTCATCTGAGGCCTTTTAACATAAACATAACCGTTTTGAGTTGAAAGATGAAGTCAATTAATTATTCCAATTCGCGCTTATATGACCATAGGCCTATAGAGACAGCGGAGTGATAGCCTACGATGAACCCTTTTCATATTTCCAGGTTTTTCAGAAGCGGAAGTCGTCATAGTTGGGTAAACTTCTATGGCGGTGAATAAGAGACTAGGCTATGTAATATTTTTTTGTGTTCCCATTTGCTCAAATAGCAAAAGAAGAACTCGACAATTGTGTTTTTACAACTTTCAAACAGAGGAAAAAAATGAGTCAGATTGATGAAGGCAGTCAGAAGAAAGAAAGTAGCCTATACATTTTACCGCCACTTTCATGGACGCATTAGAAACACCCTCACAGCAGCGTTAAATCGTTTTTTTGTAAATTGATGCAAATGCAAAATAATACAAAGTGTTATAAATGTACATTAGACTTTGCAGGATTTACGTTGTTGATGACTGTTAAAACGCATCATCTCAGTCTGTGAAAAGGGTCCACACACAAAAGTAGCACCGGCATATATGATATCTGTTTCGCAGTCATTTAACAGCGCTACACTAAAGTGCAGTGGCCATTATTTAAAAAGATGTAACTGCTGAATGACGTGTGATTGCCTGCCATGCCTCTCGGTAGAGTTTGAGTCAAGCCCATGTAATTTTCCTATTCTAGTCTCCTTTTGATTTCCTGTCTGTGTCCATCAATAATCAGTTCAGTAAACATCACAAGTTAAATTTGTGTATGAAATGTCTTTCAAGATGCGATTCTCCGGATTCCGAACACCAACATTTTTCATGGCCTTTGTGATGAGAAGATGGAAAATCTTACTGGTGCTGAATGTGTTTACGGTGGCTGGCTTCATCACTTTTTGGGGCAAGTGCAATTTACGCACAACCAAAGCTGTTGGTCAACAGGCGGCTGCTGATGCGAGAGGACAGACGTATCTGAATGGATCTGCTCAGGAGACAAGCATCACTCATGATGTGCTCTTGAAAAGACTGGGGTCACTGGAAGATGTGGTGTACAGACAACTGAATGGTATCTCCTTTATAATCACAAACAGCTCCACAAAGCTACATACTGTATAATACGTAAAGTCTGATCATAATTCACAAAAATGCCCTTTCACGAAACAAGAAAACCATTGAATTAATTTAATCATTTATGTTGAATAGGTTTGTCCAATTCTCTTGGACTCATCGAAGGTTTTGGAGGCCGAGGTAGAGGAGGTATACCAGCCACACTTACACCGACAGAAGAAAAGGAGGCCAAATACCTGAGGGAGAAATATGGCTACAATGCATTTCTGAGTGACAAAATCTCTCTGGATAGATCTATTCCAGATTATCGGCCCAGCAAGTTAGTACCAGTGACCTTTTTCTTTTATCTCGAAAATATCTATTATTTTTTTTACAGTTGCTCTTTGATGTAACTGACCAGCAAAGATGAGATATAATATTTTATACATTTTTATATTTGTCATTTATTAACAGAAATGTATTGTTATAATGTATCTAGAATGTCTAGAACCATTTGCATATGAGATTTTCCATATACCAAGACTGGAGAGGAGAGTGAAATTTACGGTTTCTAAGTTCAACTAAATGAGATTCTATAAATAAGCTTCATATTTGAGCCTCGCTAGGCTATGTAATTTCTACAGTGAAAATGTGCAAATAAGCAAAGCCAGACGTGGCTTTCCTTCTGTTAGGGAGTGAAAGGGTTCACAAATTCTAGTGCACCAAAAGCGTCAAGGAGGTGATTTGTTTCAAAGATATTGAGAAGATCTTCTGTGAATGTCCATAATTATGTGTGTTTTTACAGATGCAAAAAGTCCTTTTATCCCCGTGACCTGCCACAGATTTCCATCATCTTCATCTTCGTAAATGAGGCGTTGTCCGTCATCCTGCGCTCAGTTCATTCAGCCGTCAACCACACACCGGCTCATCTTCTAAAGGAGATCATCTTGGTGGATGACAACAGTGATGACGGTAAAATAATGTTGGCTTTAATCAACAAGGTACAAAAACATATTTAGTGGTTATTCACATTTTTTTCTCTGGTGAACCATAAAATGGTTTGAAAAAGTCCTCTTGGAAAGTTTGTATTTACCAGTTGGGAAGTCGTAATTACGATGTCAGTGCGTTCAAATAACTTTGATTGGAGCAAGATGTCAATGTACCTTTTCTACAAAAAATACAGCAAGGTTTTTTTTAACTCTACTTCTACAATGATGAATGTGCATCAAGAGTGTGTGCGTTTAAAAAAAACATTTAAACCAAAAACCAAAATTATTTCTAAAGATGTCAACTGAATTGTAATAAATTCTATCAAATAGTAATTTCATACATTTTATTGTCAATTTACTGTCAACTACAGATGCTGCACCCATTGTATCTGCCAAGTTTTATCACTGACCTGACCCCAATTTATAAACTCTGGGATCAAAGAAAATCCAGAGTTTTCCACCCATAATTATGACATTGTGGTGGCCATGTGGATTTAACTGAACGTCCGAAAGGACTTGAGCACACCATTAGATGGCTAGGTTCCTTTGCCTTGGACCATTAGGAAAACCCCCAAATACTCCTTGCAACTGTATAGTAATGAACTAAAAACCCATAAGAACACCTTAGAATCCACATAGCAAGTAGAAAATGCAAAAATCTAGTTTCTTAAACCATTCTGACAGAGTTTAATCCATTGTGCTGTATTTGAGCGCGAGTGTCAACACTGATAAACTGGAGTATTTCGCCAAAGCACCCTTTGCTCACGTTGCGCATGGCTATGCTTGTCTATTGTATCAAAGTGTGTGCTCAGGCCTTCCTAGAGAGACAGTTCAATTTCCATCACATTGTTGGCATGAGCCGGTGGCGGAGGGCCAACCGTCCATCAGCGCAGGGGGGAAAAGCCCGCATTTGCTAAAATGAGGGGGCAGGCGAGAAACACACCCATATCTGTCCTCATAATGTCAGTGATTCACAGTTTGTCACTCGGAATACAGATGACAGTGTTTAACGTGCATGGGGAAAGGGAACGCTTTCCAAGAACGTGTTTTCCAGGGGGATGGTGTGGATCCCCGTAGCACAGATCAAAGGCAAGGAAGAGTTTTGGCGTAGGAGACAATCCCACTGCTGTGGTTTAAACACAGCGACGAGCACTCATGCGCCATGAAACGAGATTTCTCCCTCTTTACCGTTTATGTGTGTGTGTTTATGCATGACAGTGCAACTGAAAGGGCCACTGGAGGAGTACGTCAACAAGCGCTACCCGGGTCTTATCAAAGTAGTGCGCAATCAGAAGAGAGAGGGCCTCATCCGAGCTCGCATCGAGGGCTGGAAAGTGGCCACTGGGGAGGTGACTGGCTTCTTTGATGCCCATGTTGAGTTCACGCCGGCATGGTGAGAATCTAGCACTTGCTACGCGATGCTGCTGGTTTTATAAATGGTCTTACTCTCACTTTGACTCCTCAGGCCTTGTTTACACCTGGTATTAACATCCGTCTTGGGTGATCTAAACTCAAGTTTTCAGCTGAGACAGACAGCAGTTTAAACCAATAGTACCATGCATATAAAATGTTTCTTGTTACGTCTGATTGGATATCAAATGGAGGGTCTCTAAATATGTGACTTCATGCATTAATCATTTTGTTAGTGGTAAAGTGTGTTTATGAAGTCAAAATAAGAAAGAAAAAGCATAGCCTACAAAATTTGGAAAAACAAACAAACAAAAAATATTTTCTCTAAAACATATTTAGTATTGTAGACAATTTTCTGAAACCAAACAATTATTTTCTTTTAAAGCCTTATGTAACCCCTCCGGTCCTACTCGCCCCGTCCCGAGCGGGACACGAACATGGCATGTTTTAACTGGATTAAACTGTTTTAGCTGGTTTAAGATGGTCTTACATCCTGGCCAAGCTGGTCCTTCAGAAGGTCTAGTTGAACTCCCAGCCTTGCAAAACTGGTGTTTTAACTGGTTTAGGACCATCTGAAAGTGGTTTAATACCCTTTAAAACTAACCCGAGAGCAACTTAGACCAGCATGTTAAGACCATACCATCTTGGGCTGATTTAAATGTTTTTATTTTCCCCAGCATGTCGTCACATGCTTTTTTTGACAACCTACAAATGGGTTTTCTGTAATTAGATTATTAAGCGTTGTGGACCCTGTTCACACCTATATTTAGTGCTGTGCGCTTCTGTTCAGATGGAACAGATTTTAATACTATGTGTAAACAGGGTCCATGTGCCCTCTGTAGGTCCATCTAATTGGCTGATGTGAGGTGAGAAACACACACTAACACATTCTCAAGCCAGGATTAGATTTAGCTCCACAGCAGAGCTGAAGAAGTGTTGTTAGCACTGTGAAACACAGCTTTGCTTATATTGATTCTAACCTCTACATCCCCTTGTCAGGGCTGAACCAGTTCTGTCTAGAATCAAGGAGAACCACAAGAGAATCATCCTGCCGTCCATAGATAACATTAAAGACGAGACGTTTGAGCTGGAACGTTATGAGAACTCAGGCCACGGATATAACTGGGAGCTCTGGTGTATGTACATTAGCCCACCGAAAGAGTGGTGGGATGAAGGGGACACTTCTGCACCTATCAGGTATGATCCTACTGGACTTTTCACATTCTGAACGCGATCCTGGGTTTCACATTGTTCATACTATGGGTTATTAATTAATATTGGCAAAAGTTCACACTATACATATGTGCAGGTACAGGACACAAGTTTTAATATGAGGAGTTGCTTGTCCAGCTTTGGAAATGTCACCTCATGTATCTGCTCTTGTCGTCTTAAATTTTCTGGAACAAAAAAGAAAGAATAGAAGGATAATTCATGGGAGTATTTTCAAGTGTTTCACTCCAAGGCTGATGCTAAACAGAGTGCATAGAAAGTATATGGGTCTGTAGAAAGCATATTAATATTTAATGAGGTAAGCATTGTTTAGTTTGTGACTGGTTTTATGTTGCTAAACAACTCGCTACAATAGTCTTGCACAGTATTGTTTCACACTGTGTACCTTTGGCACTGCAATTCAGCAATTTCACCCAGTTCAGAAGAGAGATAACAAAAAATCGAGTGGACGTTACAAGTGGTCTTAACACAGTGTAAAAGTGCTTACTATATTCTCTTAAATGCAAAAAGATCTCACAATAAAGAATTTCTCTGAAAAATGTACGAATTCACATACACCATATAAACCAAAAAATCAGTTAGAAATAAAACAATTCACTGCTTTAAATTTCATATTATTTTCAATTATTTATAATTATTTATCAATATTGACCTTCATCATTTCTTCATTAATTATTCAGTATATCAGAGAAAAAAACAACATTGAAAATACAAAGTGTAAAATCTGTATTTTTAGGACGCCCGCAATGATAGGCTGCTCTTTTGTGGTAAACCGGGAATACTTTGGGGAGTTGGGCCTTCTGGATGCTGGGATGGACGTGTATGGAGGCGAAAATATAGAGCTGGGAATCAGGGTTAGTATGCCACCCACATCCCTCCACTAAAGTAGAGCATTCATAACTTAGCCTCCCTACGCTCAGTCCACAGAACCTTCATTTAAAATGAATTTGAACTTTTTTCCTTTAAAAATTATTCCAAAACTGGTGTGTATAGGTGTGTGTATATTTTCAAATCCCAGGTTTGGCTGTGTGGGGGGAGCATGGAAGTTCTGCCCTGTTCCAGAGTGGCCCATATTGCTAGAACAAAAAAGCCCTACCACAGTAACATCGCCTTTCACACTAGACGCAATGCTCTTCGAGTGGCAGAAGTCTGGATGGACCAATACAAATCTAATGTTTATTTGGCATGGAACCTCCCAATGAAGGTAAACGCATAACATATTTCCACCATTATAATAGGTTATAATAAATAGTATAACATTTCATACTTTTACTTTTTTGTCTCTACAGAACCATGGCATTGACTATGGAGATGTATCCCAGAGACTAGCGCTCAGGGAAAGACTCCAGTGCAAAAGCTTTGAGTGGTACCTCGACAATATCTATCCAGAGATGAGGAGATACAACAACACTCTCTTTTATGGAGAAGTAAGCGTCACTAATGACTAAAGGTGGCTCAAATTTGCCATTGTTTGCAAATGTTCATGGGCAAATGATTTCCCCCAAGCAGATTTCACAACAGTTCATTTTGGTCATGCAGATTCGCCATGTTGATCAACAGAAAGTTGCTTAGTTTGAAAGTGACTTCTGTGTGAACTGTGCTTCATACATCGATACAATAATGATGACAATAGATAATAAATGTTCACAAATTGACTGCACCTTTACACTAGGGTCTTTGATTAACAGTTGCCACAGGCTTTATTGGAAGAACCTTCTTCACTTAGTAGTCTCACCCTCATGTCCTTCAAACCTATATGATTTTTTTTTTTAATGAAACAAAACTATTTTTTTTTTAAGAATGTCCTCAGCACACTTTTCCATACAATGAAAGTGAAGGTAGACTGGGGCTGTCAAGCTAAAAAAAAAAGTGACAAAAAAATCCCTATAAAAGTAAATAAAAGTCTTTGCATAGTCCAAACGAATGCATAGTGTGTGTAAACTAAATTAAAAAAATATTATTTGGCTTACCAATCATCTTCAGCTCTCAGGTTTTATATGCGTTCATTCAAAAATAGTCACAACATTTAATTTAAGTGAAAGTTGTGACACCAAACTGCCAAACCTGACTGGATTTCAGTCTATTCTTCACACAAAACTCTTGTATGGCATCAGAAGCCTTGGAATATAGTGTTTTAAGTCATATGAACAACATTTGTGGAAATTTTTAATAGTGCTTTTTTTGTCCTTTTTGGAGCTTGACAGCACCAAATGTTCACCATTCACTTCTGTTGTATAGAAGAAAAAAACTATGTGAACATTCTTCCAATTATCTCCTTTGTGTTTCATGGAAGAAAGAAAGTAATATGGTATCAGGGTGAGTAAAATATTTTTGTGTGAACTATCACTTTAGCATTTAGTTATTTAGGTCTTATAATAAAAAGGCTTATCCAAACAGGTTTCATAGTGAGAGAATAACTTATTAACAAACAAAAAGCGAGCCAAACTATTTTACTGTGTTCTAGATTCGGAATACCAACGTGACCCATCTGTGTGTGGACCAGGGCATAAAGGAAAACCACACGGCAACTCTGCACCCCTGCCATGGCTGGGGCCCTCAGGTAGAGTCACACTCCTCACAGCTATACCTGACCTCCACTAAACCCCTACTCACTCTGGAAATAGTTTACGCCTAGATGACAAGAAATAAGAAAACACCTATATTTTCTGTTTTGAATTCAATCTGGAGGCCATAACTCCCAGATCTAGTCTTGACCAGTTTTCTTATTAGCTCTGGTGCCTGACATTCCTAATGATTATAATAAATTACTTGTCAATATGGAAATAGCCCTAACTGCCAAATACTATCTGGCAAACAGTATCAGCTTAGGGTGCCAAAATGCCCCTGAATGACTCAGTGACCCAGTTACCAAATCACTGAATTAAATAAATTTACACTATCCCCTCTGTGGTCTATTTTGTAGCTGGGTCGCTACACTAAGGAGGGTTATCTTTTCCTGGGTCCTCTGGGAAGCACTGGCGAAGATACTCGGTGTGTGGTGGATGATAAAATCAGCAACTACCCACAGCTCCTGAACTGTGAGAAAGTCTCTAGCGTACGCCAGAAAACTTGGCACTTTGCACAGGTGAAAGGGTCACGTTTTATATAGAGCACTTTGTAAAAAAAATTGTCCTTTTGCCTTTGGTCAGTAAAATTATTCTTTTTATTTTTGTTCCCTGAAGAATGAATCAATCATCAACCGAGCTACAGGACGCTGTCTCGAGGTAGTGCCGGCTAATGTCTACTTCGGCTACGCTCTGATCCTGCGTTCGTGCACTGGCCAGAAGTGGAACATCAAGAATTTAATGAAACAGGACCAAGGGCAATGAGTCAGTGCTCTTAGAAAGTTGGAAATCTCAATGACCTTCATCAAGTGTTTGGGAACTTGATTCAGTTTTGTGGAACTCGAGCCGAAGGGGTGCAGATCTTGTTCGGGTTTGTTTAGTTTTCGGTCTTGCTACATTCCACGTTACAAAAGATTAAAAGATATTTGAGGCACCATTCAGGTTCCTCAGATTTCCTCCTTCTGGAGAAACTCTAGACATACGTTCCAAAAGGACAGTTCTCTGAGGAACGTTGGATTCCATAAGTTCCTGGAAGAACTCTAAAGAACATCAACAGTTCCCAAAGTAACCTCAATGCAATGCAAAGATTTTGAGGCACTAGAACTATATGTTGAAGTTCCCTTAGTTTGCAATAGGGTATTTGAGGTTCAACCATGAGAACAAACATGTGACTCAAATTTTGTGTGCTGAAACCAAAAGACAACTAAACATTGTAAATGATTGACTGCTGTATTGCAAGTACTCTATACATTATTGTATGCATCATTTAAATCTACTCTTAAATTAAATACATGAAAATTTAGTTTGTATCCTGAAAAACAGGTTCAAGGAGCCTTTATTTGGACTTAATTTTTAGTTGTACCATCTGTTTTTCTTCTTCCATTCTCTTGTTTTTAGGTTCCCACTATCATCAGCTTTGGATCCCAGTCCAATTTCTTTTTTGCTCTGGAAATATGTTATTTATTGCATATTTTTTATACAGTAGCCCTTCATGAGAATAGCATTATGATATGTGCAGTTTAACAGTAACTATGGTAACTGAGCTCTAACTTCTGCTGAATGGATCCTGTAGTAGTCATACTGTTATTTTGAACCACACTCTAAAGCAACAAGGCCAGTATGTAGGCGAAGGGAATATGGGAAAATGATCGTCAGGGATTGTCGACCAAGTTACACAAGAACACGTTAAATGAGTCATAAACTGTACATGCAACAACATTTTCTTCAGATGTAGTTGCACACACACACGTCTTCCATTTTAAATACTGATTTGAATAAAATGGTGAACTGCACAGTTGTAGAGCTCAATGTCTAAAAGAGAAGTTTAGCGCCCTATAGAAGTACCACACTTGCTGCTTTACCTGAGGAACTGGTGGCAGCAACACAGCGGTATATCTAAAGATCAAAGTTGCCCTCCAGAAAAACATTTTAGGGTATCATTTTAAGATTTGTGCCAAACACTGCGATGTTCCAGTGACAGGAGGTTGTGTCAAAAAGCACCAGCTGAGCTTCCTCACGCAACAATCCTTCCTTCAGCAATGGTAAGGCTGTTCTAACTTAAAAGAACATCAACTGTGCATACTAATCGACCCTCCGAGCGAGCGCCTCCCACCACTGAGCCAAACCTCTCCTGCTGTGATGCTTCAGGCTCTCTGTGACTGACAACTCCCAGTCATGTGAGCCGTGCCACATGTTTGAGAGCTGTTAAATATTCAACTGCTGTATATTATGAATTTACAACTCAAATTAGGGCAAATATTCTTTTTCATCTTTCCATATTAAACAACACTGGCATCTGTATAGACAGCTCTGCTGTATATCGTTTTATGAATTTTCTTTGTATATTGGTTTATGGATTTTCTTTGTTGTAGAGGCTTGTTTCATTTCATGGTAAGCTGTGAAGCAGTGAGTAATTGTAGTGGTTCATAACTCTCAAATACACATAATGACTTTGGAGTTCATAGCACAAGAGTAAATCATTTAAAAATATGATACGCCTCCATAGTTCATCACGGTTAATATTGAGCATCATGATTCATCATTGGTTCATTAACTTTTTGATTCACCCTCAGAGCTGAGAGATGGCTTATCTTTGTGAATAAGTGCGGTAATGGCTTCGTATTTTGGCAACAACAACATACAAAGAAAATCATACCATTTGTCTTTGTGCTGTATAACTCCAATTTGGCTCTGGTGCTCAAATTTTGATTGGACGAGAGCGTTCCACAGGCGGTCGAGGTAAGCGTGGGCGCGGCCATTTGTAATTATAATCTGTCTGGCTTTTCCGGTCGGTGTCAACGCTTCCAGTTATTTCCACAGGGTTATTTCTAGCTGTACAAACAGCCCGTTATGCTGCTTGATATTGTAACTGGTGTTTCTTACCACATTGTTTTAATTTATTCTCTTAATTATATAAATATAGGCTATAAATTGTAGCTCAAACAGTTTTACCGTTTCCTGCACTTATAGGCCTATATTTTTCCTCGTTATTTATAATAAATCAGAAGTCACGCATATTCACAGAAAACACCTTAGATAAACCCATACACAGCAGCGCTGTCTTTTAACTGTAGGCCTAATTAAAACGAGTGGTAGACACATCTCTTCCCTGAGTAGGCTAGGCTATAGCAGGCTGTTATTTAATTAAATTCTGTTTATTTTTGGATTGTTCTGCTGACAAAACACTGCAAAAATATATTTCCAAGAAACTTCCGTAGACAAAACTCCTTACAATATGAGCTGTGGAAATTATAAGTGATCAAAGGTTGTTGTTTTTTTTTTACAGCGGATGCCATTAAAAACGGTAAGTCTATCACTCACAAGCCGCTGTTTTACTGGTCATGGCACTGCTTTGAATGTCTCTAAAGGGTGTTGTAACCTGGTACCTCCAGTAGGTGGAAGCACACAGCATCGTTATGCAATAGATGGCGAGAACTGACTGTCTTTATGAACGAGTCACTGAATCATTCACTCAACCAATCTAAAACCCCACTGCTGTCTGTTGCTAAGAGACTCAGCGGTTGACTCTGCAATAGCCTCCATTGTAACAGTGGAACAATATCGATGTTATACTTGTGTCCGTCTATTCAAATCATGCACTCATAATAAAGCGGACCATTTGTTTTTTCAGCACTGCATTGATCATGATGATAGAGTACAACAAAAACAGGGTTATTAATACAGCCTGATCAATTGCGTTTATCATCCGTTTGTTTATTTATTTATTTAGGAAACAGTAGGGAATCAGTGAAGATGCCACAAATATTACAAAAATGCTTTTTATTGCATAAACTCTATGCATTTGTCCTGTACATGTTTGATTATGTATATTAAATCTATGGGCAGCTAGTCTTAAACTACATACTGTAGATAAATATTCTGCATGCAAAGTGTACAGATCTATCATTAAGTGAATATGGGTATATACATTTGTTCTTATAATTAGGCTAAATTAAATGTACCACATCATCACCCTTGTTTTCCAAACTCTAAAGTCTTCATTTGAAATACAATTAACCCACTTAAAATACAGAACTCTGTCTTTCTTATGTTCAGTCTAATTTCTTGGGATATTTTGTTCACAACATTATTGTCCTAATTATCAAAAAAGGCCATTTCACAATATTGTCTTTAGCCTAAATAAGACAATGACATGAACTGAAATAATTGGCTGTGTAATTAGTATTAACATTCCTAAATTTCTAAAATCCCAACCCAATGCTCCAACTCTAAAATATAATCAATGTATATTTTTTTTACATTCACCACATAATTGTGGAGATCAAAATAATCAAAATATGCAAACACATAGTATATATTATTTTTATCAACCCATCCAGATCTTTAGTTGAATGCTACAAGCTAATGTTACATTCTGGATCAGACAAGGACAGTATGAGGACAAACACAATGAATTCATCAGTTCAAACCACCAGGTGTCGCTATTGCACCAACATGAAATGCCCACTCGCTTCAACTGCACATGGATCAACATTTGAGTGAGGGAAAAAAGGGTTGGACTGACATTATACCTTTATAATTTCAGTGTATTCAGCTTTATTCTCTTCAGTACACCTGTGCAGACAAATATGGCTTTAGTCAGAACGGAGAGCTGGCAGACGTGTGTTGTTTTCAGCCGGCCCCTCAGTAGGCCTGACAAGATCTGTGCAGAATGACTGTACCGTTTTAAACTATCATGCACAAACAGAAAACACACATGTAAAGCTCTATTTACAGAGTTCTGCTAATTCACATGCATAATAAAGTAGAAGCAGACCTCAGGAAACATGGTGGAGAACATACACCAGTGTGTTTTCTACAGGTGTCTAAAGGAGACTGACATTCATGAAACACAAAGAAAAGAACTGCATCAGGCACAGAGTTTTAGCCATCGCACCTATGGGAAAGATACAATCATCTTCCATTATCATTCTTTTTCCTTATACAATCCTGTTTTTGAAGACTTGAAGCATCTTCGTTACATTTCTGTGGCTGTACACATCTTTTAAAACATCAACAATGCAATGCTACCGTGGCTTTAATGCAGACGCAGAGATGCAATATGAACATGTACCATACACATAACTAAGATTTTTCTGATGGGTTTGGGTGTATGGAGATACACTGGTACTGCCCCAATTAAAACAACCCAAGCTCATTACTAGAACAATCCGAGAGCCATCCTAAACTTTTTCAGGAATGCTGAAAATGTGCATCTCAACAAGTTTAACCCTGAAACAGCAATAACTGGCCATCAAGTACCATTAAGCCACATCAAGCGCCGTGACGTACTGCAAACCCCAAGAAAGCACACATTTTGTTCTCCACACATTACTAGGTTGAGACGAAACCTGCCAACATTTTCTGATCTAATTTTGGCAGGAAACATTTGGAATGGATTTAAACAGACCTGAGAGTGTACACCACAGTCTTATTGGTAGCTGAAAGCATAATCAAATGAGCTAAAATTGTTTTCTTTCATCAGTATCTTACTCTTGTTTCCCATTAAAAATGTCTAAATACTCTTAAAACAAGATAAAACTGTATAAGATGATATATCCACACATACACAATAATAATATATATTATAAAACTGAAGTTAAAATGTATAATTTTTTCAAATCTACTTGATAAACGTATCTTCTTTTAATCCATTTTAGCAGTATTTTTGCTGTTTTCTACGGAGGCAAAAATATATCATGGCCACGAATTAAGAATTTGTTCTCTTGTTTTAGTAAATCGTGGCTTCGATTAGTAAAACGTGCTGAGTACGTCATGTTAATTAATTGTTAAATCTGTGGCCACAATATACATTTTTGTTCCCTGCATGACATGTGCAGGGCTCCGTATTTTTTTCATTAACATGTAGCCACAAAAATTATAAAAAAAATAACAAATACTTCTGAAGCAAAAGTGCAAGGTGTCATTTTTAATTGAACGTTTATAATATTTAATTAAATATATAATTGTTTATATAACATATATTCTTTAAAAAAAAATTATGCAATTTTGCAAATAATGTTTTAAGAAAACTTAGATATCTTTTTACTAGTAAACAAATCAAAATATTATTTTTTCAGCAATTCCATTAATGCATTTGGTACTCTTTTATCCAAAGCAACCTACAATGCATTCAGGATATAATCTATTTTATATATAATTATGTGCATTCCCTTGGAATCAAACCTGTTTCTAGTGCCATGCTCTACCGTTGTGCACTGAACAAACATAGTGGGGAATGAGTAGAACTTCTGAATGGCGGTAGTTCCAATTCTGTGGAAATCTGTGCAACTTTCTGTGGCGTTTCAATACTTCACGTGGGCGTGTTCATTACAAACCACTTCAGAAAAAGCATTAGACATGGTAAGATCGCACAATCAAATAGCAGAACACATTCGAAATGATCAAAACTATGAGTCAGGCTCATGGATTTTTGAAGCTGACGACTAACGTTATATGAATTTAATTATGGACTACAACGAGCGCTCCTTCCTCAGCCTCCCACCATCCCCTAAACCAGAGAAGCGCTCTGGCAAGAGCAGACATAAATAGTCTCCGGAGTGGATTCTGTAACCCTCCCTCCACAAAGGTGTAATGAGTTGCCAATTACTTTTGCCTTCCAACATCGACAGCAGACCCCGAACCCAGCAGAAGCTCGTCGTCAGCGAATCCCGGCTGAAATATCTGGAGCCACGGAGGAGATGGCGTCGCAGGAGAGGTGCTTATGAACTCCTGCGTTTTATTGCATTAGGGAACAGAGCAGAGGTGGCACGAAACAAGCAGAAAGTCAGCCCTTTAAAGTCCCTGCCTGAGAGATGAGGCCCCGTGTAACATGCTGGCTTGGCTCGCCGTACACTTCCTGCGTCACTTGGTCCGCGTGGAAAAGTAACAGGAGAATACAAATAAATTAAAAAAAGAATAAAAAGCTCCTCTTTTCAGTAGTGAGGTGTTTGGTTTTGTTTCTCGAGTGTTTATTTGTTAGTTTCAACAACTTCATCGACAGACATGCACATGCAGGCTCGGCCCCGCTCACAGTGGTGTCGCTACTCCATGCCGTTGCGCAGCATCTGATTGGCCGCGATGAGCATGACGCTGATGATGAAGGCCATGGCGAAAGCGCATATCAGGCTCTTGCGCACGCACGTCTGTCGATTCTTCTTTTTGGGATGAACTGCAATGACACAAAAACAGCGATTTAGTCCTGAGATCCTTAGGAAAACAACAGAAACATCTGATCTGAATCTGAATGCATTTTCTACTTCTGTCTGAATGTGTGGGTGTCAATTTGCATTCTAGCCGACCGCCTTTCATCTGCCAATCTGACTGGTCTAAATAAAGCGGCGTTTCTTGCGCAGCTGCGAGGTGGTGATGTTTCGAGGTTCACCTGAGCACATGTGGCTGCTCGGCTCACCAGCGTGGGGTGACAGTGGGGTCTGGGCTGAGAATAGAGCCAGTTATTGGGTGCTTCTGGAACACACAGACAAGATTGTGTGCCAGCCTCACCCTGTGATATCATTTTCCGCTCCAGTCCTCCTTCCGGCACAGAGCGCTAGTCAGCAAGTCCTGCCCCTCTCCCCCCTGCAGACAAACTTCGATAATGAGCAAACATAGGTACTCTTCTGCCTGAGTGTGTTTTGCTTTGAGAACTTTTGATTTTGCCCTACTCTTGCCTTTTCAAATGGCAGCAGATAGAAGTCAAGATAAAATGTCTCGCAGCTTGTTTTGAACTTCAAAAAGTCTTGAGAGTAGCCTACTGGAAAAGAAGTGCGCCTAATTGCATTGAATGGGCACTTGTGTACTTCAAATCTTAAAATCATATTTAAAAAAAAAAACGTACTTGCAGATAATATAAAACGAATTAAATAAAAGGCATAAGTGTACTTAAAGGCACACTATGTAATTTTTCGCCACTAGAGGTCGTTTTTCAAGTTCAAATCCTCCCATGTTAATCTACTAACTCTCCTGACGGGTTTGTCTGACAAAATGGCGGATGGCGAAGTATGATTGGTCAGATCACCTGTCAATCAAGCTCCTTGCGAAGGGTCAATTGCAGTGGAGCTTTTATTATGCCGCAGACCGCTTCTTCCGGTTGCGTATGTGGGGTAACGCAGCGCTGTTTTATCATATTAGATACATTTGAGTGTGTTGAAAAGTTGTTATAATGCTACTCTGTGAGTATATGAGACACTTGTTGCACACTGTTGTGAGGTAGATCGATATTAGGCATGGTAAATATGGTACTCCCTGTAAATCAAGAAAACGAGATTTAAACAAAAAGACTAACTGTGTTGAGCTGTATAACAATGATTTGTTTTCTGTCGATGAATGAGTCCAAACAGTTTCTCACCTGTCTAATGAAACACACAATATATTAAAGCGTCTTGGGTTAGGAAACTCCATGGTTTCTACCAGATAAAACTGGAAATCGAGGGTAACGCGGGACGCGGGGACTTATCCCTAAAACCAGAGGGAAATTATAGGTGAATAAGAATGGTGCAGAAGCGCCAAACCCTTGTTGTAATCCTGGACATTAATTGTAAACCTATCCCTCCAATTTGATTGGTTGATTGGAATGTTGTTCCAGAATCAACAAGGATGTTAATCCAGGAACATGTTCAACTTGGTAAAAACACAATATTACAGATAATATATTTCAAATATTTTTAAATGTACTAAACCGCAACTTCATTATTACAAATCTAATTTCAAATATATTTAAACACATGACAAACAAGTTTCAATTGAGATTACATTAAAGTTTATTTTAGTTTACCATAAATCCTTGTCAATACATTCAGCAGTACTGTTTAACTAACTATTTGTAAAAACAATAAAATAAATTATGGAATTAATTAAGTCCTACTTAAGTAGGTCAAAAAAGATATAACTGCATTTAATATAAATTTGACACAATAAAATATTTAATTTATTAGCAATTACGAATATTGTGTTCGTAGGTATATTTTTTTAAAGTATATTGTTCCATAATAAGTAGGCCACCATATGTCCATAAGTATGCTAAAGTGTACTTTGTTTTCACAATGGCCACCACCAAGAAAAAAACCCTCTCAACAAAAATAAATCTTGTGATAGTGCTGCTTTAAAGCTTATGCCGTTTCTGCGTCACTAGCATCACCAAATAAAACGCTACATCTGTTGCTTGGATAATTCTAATAGACACCGTTTAGTTTTTGTGTTAAAGAGATTGTGTCTCTGGATACATTACCATAGTCTCAGTGTGTGGTCTGTTGACAACACATGAGCTCGGCCCAGGTGCCTCCATGAATGATTCATAAAGACACAGAGTGTGTGGATGAATGTTGCTTTAGCGCTGTGGACATCTGTTACTGCTGGTAGGACAGAGACTCGAGGCATTGGCATAAGGGATGTGCTTGACCCCTGCAATGGTAACAATGTCCTATAGCGTGTTGTTCCATACGCCAACATACTGAACATTCACTCAAATCATAACACTTATAAGCAGTGTTGGGGAAAGTTACTTTTAAAAAATGCATTACAAATATTGCGTTACTTCCTAAAAAGTTTTTAGGAACTAATTGCAGTATAGTTACTTTTTATGGAAAGCAATGTGCTAGTGGCTAGTATGGGAAAAAAATATGTCAATGGGGCCCATCAACTGTTTGATCACTGACATTCTTCAAAATATCTTCTTTTGTGTTCAGCATTAAATTAAGATTAAATTAATACAGGTTTGGACAACTTAAGGGTGAGTAAATGATGACAGAATTTAGATTTTTGGATGAACAATCCCTTTAATCGGCTCAACTTGACCTTTATAGGGATGATAACTAGACACCACTTTCTGAAAGAACATACTTTCTACAATTCTTTCTAATGTTAATTGTTGCATAATACTAATTGATGCATTTAAGATCATTAAAAGCTGATACTATACAGATATATAAAGATTAACTACCGGTATATGGCAGAAACAGTAAAAAAAGAATGCTAATTCTATTCAGAATTCAGCCACCAGCATTTATTTATTCTTGATCCCTAGTTCTAATAACTTTGCATTTTATACTGACACCTACTGGTGTGGATGCATTAAGTTTTTGTTTGCTAACTTTTAAACTGAAAAACAATGGAGCCCCACACAACATGTAGGACTAGATATCATTGCCAAGATTTAAATATTTGTTCCCAAAATTCATTCCTCATTTTAGGTATAAATAATGGCCCTGTTGTACTATTTTGATCCCTTGTTTTAGTTAAAATCGAGTTTAACGAAATTTAAATGAGAGAATTAATTGCTACAATGTGGCCATGATTTACCTAAAATGAGGGAACAAATGAATAAGTTGTGGCCACGATTTAACAAAACCATGAATGAATTTCCATGAATGAATAAATTGTGGGAATGAATTCTTAAAGGGATAGTTTACTTTAAAATGAAAATTATGTCATCATATACTCACCCTCAAGTTGTTTCAAACCTGTATGAATATCTTTCTTCTGCTGAACACAAAGGAAGATATTTTGAAGAATGTCGGTAACCAGACTGCCATAGTATTTTTTTTTTCCTACTATGGCAGTCAATGGGAACAGTTAACTGTCTGGTTACCGACATTCTTCAAAATATCTTCCTTTGTGTTTAGCAGAAGAAAGAAATTCATACAGGTTTCAATTTATAATTCATGACCACGATATATATTTTTTCCACGTTATGTGCGGGGCTCTATACAAGATAGAGCTGGTCATGTGGCCTTAATGGCCACTATTTAAACGCATATGTTGATGGTACTATTCATTCACTAGGTTTATAATCTTTTTAAGAGGAAAAAATCTTTTTAAATGTTCTGAGCCACTCAAAGAGTTACATAGGCTTAAAATAGTGTGTTTGCGTCATAATTTCAAAACTAATTTCCACAAGTTTCATAAGACGATTATAGTTTGTTTGGGGAGATCTCATAACGCAGTGCAGCATATGCGACAGTGAGCTCTTGTGACCCTGTGCAGTGACGACACCCACTCATGAATCTGGAAATGAGCTGCCTACTCAAAATCCAAACTAGCATTTTCCATTCACTCCTCTGATTTTAATAACCAAGAAATAAGCTTCTAAAAATTGCACCTCATGTCAATAGGCTGTGAATATCACATACTGTAAAAGAGCATTAACCCTGTGTATTACCATGGGGAACGTTGTGCTATTCATCACAGGATGAGATGAGGTGCAGTAAGAGGAGCTTTATTATGCATGAAACAACAACATTAACATCAGCCCATATTAGTTTGGAAGAACAAACAGACTGAAGCAGACAACCCTATAATGAACTCAAGAGAAGCACCAACACATCATAACAAACACTGTTTTTAAAGTTAGATACAAACATAATTTGTTGTGTATTATGTGTATTATATGTGTTTATTATGTGTACAATGTGTTTGTGTAAAGTAAGCCTACTTACTTTATTGTCATTTCGTCTTCTATGCATACACTTGTTATTTTGTGCATACATCTGTCGTTTACTCAATATTGACTAGAATCATGAATATTGCAGAGTACCCTAAAACTCCATTTGTTTGAAATTCTTTATATTAGTGGTTCAACGGGTCACAAAACCCACAGTTCGGATCATATTAATGTTTTTGATTCATGGATCGGATCATGGCAAATGTAATGTATTACTTTTGCCCATTTATTACTTAAAGTACACTTTAAGTCTACTTCAAAACCACAGCAAAAACTAGTCTAACTGAAGTTCAAACATTAATAACGGCAAGTGAACAGCAAAAAGATCTAATACACCAATTAAAAGCATAGATAAATACAATATATTAAAGTTACAAATAAAGTAAGGCCTATAGTGTATTCAGTACAGACATGTAATAATTAGGCCTACATGTACAACACCACTGTAAAAAAGTAAATGAATAAATCTATATTCAATAAATCTGTAAATCTATAGATTTATAGATAAATCTATCAGTCAATAAATCTATATTTAAGTGAACACTGTATAAATTAAATATAGGCTAGATTTATTTTGTTTAGAGCTGTGTTTTGTTGTTTGATTAACATTAAATGACATCGACAGCAGCAGGTATTTATAGGCTGCTGTCACTTAAAGACCCCGCGGATCCAATATAACAATACACATCAACTGTTTACATTCACTTAAGACATGATCGAGTGTTTACCAAAATACTTGCCGAGACTGGTATTTTGACTGGTGAATTTACTCTAAAGGTCAGTTCACCCTGCATTGCATTTGTTGGGTCGAGAGAATGTCTGAAGAACAAAGTATTATTTGGCTGCCCGCGTTCGCACAAAGGTCCGCACACTATCCGCGTGACGTAATTTTCATCACCAAGAGGGTCTGTGGACGTCCACACACCCCGTCTGAGTGCAGCCCAAATTTTGTGACCAAGCGAACGGTGCGCGTACAACAGCGCATGTGCGAGTGTCTTGACGAAGTAGAATGCGAAAAATGAAGGACACATTCGGCCAGTACGCACTATCTAGTGGATTTTGTTTTCAAAGCACTCAAGTGTGCGGTGTGCGGATGTCCACGGACCCTCCTGATGACGAAAATTACGTCACGGGGACGGTGCGGCCGAAGTATACTTTGGGCTTAATCTGGTGATTCTCCGCATTGGTCTGCGTCTGTCGGTGCAGTGTGAATTGGCCTTGAAACCCATTCCGCGGACCACTGACACACAAACACACAATGTTTACACTCACTTCCCTCAAACTCTGTTTGACAGTTCCCAGAGTTCTCGTTCAAGCTCTCCTCCTCATTGATGATGATGTTCTCGATGTCCTTCATCGTCAGGTGGTCCCGGAAGGCATGAAAAAGGATGTGTTTCAGCTCCTCCAGTGTTATCCGCTGCATGTCAAACTACAAAGACAAATAACACAGAAGCAGTTACTCAACCAAACTCAAGCTCTTCAAAAACTGAGAATTGTGTGTTGTGTGTTCGGTTTCATTTTTGCAAAAGGGATAGTTCACTTCAAAATTTTAATGTGACTTTTTGATTTGAATTAAACTACTATTTTATTGTATAGTTTTATTTTAATTTTAAAATGTACTTTATTCAGTTTTCAAATGCCACATTAAAATGAAATTTTGTCAGGTCCGTGCTTAGATATAAAAACACCACAGAAAAAAAATCAATAGTCTTTGTAATCGAGGAGAAAAAATGCATTGATCAGTCTGAACACTTTCGCAAGGCACTCGATAAAGGGACATAACGCAATTAACTGCAAGAAATTCAAAGGACATCTGAGGAAAACTGTCATGGGGACTGTGGTTCAGTATTGAAAGCTGATTTTTATTACTCGTATCCAGAGGGCGTTTATGAGCTCCATCCCTTTAATTACCCGGGCAACATTAGCCCAGCAGATCGATTTTTCAGGAGGATGTAAATGAAACTGTGGCGCACCAGCTTAATGCCTTATTTGCAAAGCTGTCAGGTTAGAGAACAAACAGTCATTAGGAACACTGGGAGAACCGCTATATAGTCGGCTACATGTTAATACACCACTAAATCATTCAGCCTTCCCTACCAAAACAGTACAGGGATGGTAATACTAAGGTAATCTGGTAGGCATATACATATACAATGATATATTCAAGATAACAGTATGGTAAATGCCCAAAAAACATGCTATTATGTTAGTTTATAAAAGTTTAAAGAGAGAAAAATGAATAGTTTAAATCTAACTTCACTTTTTTATTTAAACATTCATAAGCACAGTGATACAATACAGCATGGAAACCTCCAAATTTGTGACAGGAAGCTCACAGTGCAGTTCTGTGGCTCTGGAGAAAGGCGCTTGACAGGCCATCGCAGCTCGTGAGGAGAGACAGCAGGATATTACAATAGCTGGCAAGCTAATAAATCTGACAAGCCATTAAGTATTCCAGCCTCACTATGCTCACCTCCACAGTAACTTGTCATTTCACTCCACTTTAGCAAGTCAGAAAGAATGAGAGCACATTTCTGCTTTGTAATACTGCATGCAAGCTGAGGTAAACACTGCAGAATAGGCCTATAAATCAGTTTGTGTGTTTGTTTGTAAACCTTAGGAACACACAGGCTGAAAATATTATATTGTAATATTACTGTATGCCCATGAATGTTGACCTAGTGGTCTAATATGTGTTCTGAGTGTATTCACCTTATTTTGACTTCCAATTGATTTGCTATGGGCAAATAACTTGAAGAATGTGTGCTGCAAACCAGTGTGTTTACAGTTTTTTTTATATATACAATCCCTAGGACACATCCAAGTACACATACTTGGGTTACTTTTTCAAAACTCTTTTCAAAAGTGAGCACAACATCATAAACTGTGGATGATTTATCACTGCTGTGGCTAAAAAAAAAAAAAAAAAAACATTAAATGACTAAATCTTTCAAATTACATAAATACATTTCTCACTTAGACACAAACACCACCAAAACAATGTACAGGCTAATTTGCACATTTACATACTCATTTCAAACCTTAGCATAATACAAAATGGCTATTTCCTACTATTCCAAATCTAAAAAATGAAATACTATCAAAAGAATTAGATACACCTGAACATCTAAACAGGTGTTATTCTTTCAATTTCTTTAGCATAAAAGAGGAAAACGTATAGGAATAATTTTGTACTATAATGTGATTTTGTACATGGACTATGTAACAAATACTGCAGTGAATTCCATAAAGAAACTATTCAAAAGAAAACATTGTGTAATGCTGTTTTTAGCTCATTGTTTTACAGTTACAACGTGTATTTGTTGGGTGAAAATCTTTGCCAGTGTTATGAAAGAATGACTTGATTTGGGATAACAAGTAACTAATGTGCCAAGCTGAAAGTATAAGGTATAGGAGAACTGTGTGAAGAGCTTTGAAAAAGTGTCCTACAATAAGTATTGGGAAATGTGCTGAGTATTAGCAATATTTGCATATTCTGAAGAAAGCCTCAATGGGCCTGTGGAAAATCTAGAACAAACTGTGCAGGGTAAGTTATATGCAGACATTTCCTATATTACTTTTTAAGAGCAATAATAATGCACATAAAAAGCTTGGATTTCTGATATTAAAAAAAGGGTAAACAATCTGATTGAATGGGAAAGTAATCCAGGGACATTAATGCAAACCACCAGCCCTTTAGCATCCAGACAGTAAAGCTGGGATGTTTCTGGGCTCACCAGAGAGGACGAGTGGGCACTAACTGCATTGATGTAACCTTCGGACAACCCACAGCCACAGAGACGGAGTCACCTGAGGGCATCAGATCCATCTGGTTTCATTGGAGGCCATGAGAGTGGGCAGCAGAGCAGCTCATTAAGAGCTCTTGTGCTAGATAACAAATCCCCTTTTCTTTTCTTTTTTGAACACTCTTTCTTGACTGTGAGTATTTATATACAAGTAATGGTGGCCGGAATGACCTTCAAGGTCATGACTGGCTGTGCTGAAATCAGGAGTAATCTTTGGTGGGATGGTGTGTGTGAGTGTGTGTGTGTGTGTGTGTGTGTGTGTGTGTGTGTGTGTGTGTGTGTTGCCAATTTCCAGACAGGCTGATACTTGCTGACCTATAGGTCACTTGAGATCTTTTTTTAGTAAGTAAGAAAAGACACCTGTAGGTAAAGAGAACAATCCACAGCTTGAAAAAATGTAGGTCCATAAAAATAAGAGTTTTAAAAGAAATTTTAAAAGAAAAGAAAAGTATCAGACAGACAGATAGACAGGGGTGCGTTTCCCGTACAACGACGTAACTCGCTGTTTCACTACCATCAAATCAACTAGCTAGTCAGGAGTCGACTTTCCCGAAACCATTTTTGTCGCAAATTGATCGTTCAACTACGCTGGTTAATGATGTCAAGCACCTGGTGAAGTAATAACTTATTTTAATGAATCTGTTTGTGATTGAATTAATGCTAGATGTTTTGCTATAAATTACGGACATGGCATCTGTTATTTTGCTTTATTTCCAGATTCAATCATAGGCTCGTTCTTACTTAGTAGAGCACACACATGCGCACTCTTCAAAAACGGTGCGTTAAATCTCTTGACAAACTAAAAAACATAAAATACATTTTAAATAAAAGATACAGATTGTACCGGTACTGAATATCAGCTTGCTTATTTGGCAAAGGATGGATGGATGTATGGATGGATGGATGGATGTATGGATGTATGTATGTATGTATGTATGTATGTATGTATGTATGTATGTATGTATGTATGTATGTATGTATGGATGGATGGATGGATGGATGGATGGATGTATGTATGTATGTATGTATGTATGTATGTATGTATGTATGGATGGATGGATGGATGGATGGATGGATGGATGGATGGATGGATGGATGGATGGATGGATGGATGGATGGATGGATGGATGGATGGATGGATGGATGGATGGATGGAGGGATGGATGGAGGGATGGATGGATGGAGGGATGGATGGATGGATGGAGGGATGGAACAGAGTGCCTACATCGAGTTATACCAAGAGCAGGAGCATCGACAGAGTCTGTTCACCCCACACATCAGGCCGATTTAACAGCAATTAGTAACACATTAATGTAATCTCCCCTGCTGCTGCAGTAAACTGACAGCTGTGGTCATCGATCCTGTGCTCCAGCTCCACTAACACCACATACTGAAGCCTCTCTGTAAAGATGGACAAGATCAAGCCAACGAGAGTGTGTGAACTGTGTGAGAGGAGAAAGGAAGTATCTAGAGAGATATAAGAAATGTGGATGAAAAACAATCCCATGGTGTGCTGATGTTTGACTTGTTTGATGGTTTAATAAGGAGATACTGACTTTGATAACATTAAAGTAAAACATTAAAGTCACTGATACATTTTCAGCATGAAAATTATGGGGGGGGGGGGGGGAAATCGCAGGCTTTTCATAATTTATTTCTCATATATATATATTATGTCATGACAGCTCTCAGAGAGATTGGCATGGTTATAGAGATCTGATGGTAATGGTAATGGATATGGCAATGTTAATATATTTATGCCATGTGATTGGCTGATTAGATATTTGCGTTAACGAGCAGTTGAACAGGTCTACATAATAAAGTAACCAGTGAGAGTATGTATATAAGCTATATATTAAACTAGTCTGTAAATTATTCTGTACTCTATTTTATAGCCGTACCAGAGCCATCTACATTTGGACTCACTGTGACCTTGTCTGACTGCTCAGCCAAGTCCCACTTCTGGGAATGCCAGTAAAATATTATGACGAACGCGTTGTTAAGCCAGAGGGAATTTTTTTATCATATACCGAAGAGCGGTACACTTTATGTCCGGCCTATATGGTTTCTATCTGCCCCATTGAGACTGTCAATGTTTCAGTTCTGGCATCGCACACACTTTTCCATGGAAGTCACATGATGGCTGTCTTCTTCAAGACACGGTGACTGGAATAAATAAAATTAAGCTTTACTATTCTTGATATGGACAAGTGGGGTTACTCAATGCATCAATGCACAGGACTACATGGTTGTCTTCAGACTTTTTCTTTGCATAATCAATGTTTTGTCCTTTGAAAGTCAATGGGGTCCAAAACAACATTTGGATCCCATTGACTTTCATTGTATGGACAAAAAAATTATTTTGTGTTCAGCAGTAAAAAAAAAATCATACTAGTAGGGAAAGTGCTGATTGGTTGAGTTCATCCAGCATTTTATTTCAACATCAACATCATTTCAAATTCCTACGTCACCGGACTAATTTGCCTAATCTTCACAATACTTTAGACGCGATGGAAACGCAGACACGGGAAACGGGAAAGTTCCTGGGACAAATTGCTCCATGTAATTTCGGTGGAAATGCGGCTTATATTTATAGCAGAGGGGCAGTTAAATCTGATGTAACAAGTCTTGAAAAGTAGATACTTTCAAGCCATAGATTCAAAAGAGCTAAGATCTGCCATGCAGTTCAAATCGACTCTGCCTTAGCATTGGGTAAAAGAGATCAGATCGTCATTGTTGTTGAAACAACTGCTTGGCAAACAGAATTGATCTCTCAGCAGTCTGACCATGAAAGAGGAGCTATCACTTTGGTTATTTAGGTTTCTATTAAGCACATCCTATTGACATATAAAAGCTAAAAGCTTTCATATGTTCTTAAAGACACACCATGTGCAAATAAAACTGAAGCGCCAACACTTTGAGCCTGTTTTCGACAGGTGGATGGTTACTGACCAAGCCTCAGGCAGGGTGACAGCAAAATGATGTGACCACATTGCACACTGTTCAGCCTATATGGCAGCCATTAGTCAAGACCTCTCCCAGAATCCCTACTTTAGCCAAAAGCTCCGGTTCTGCTGTTGCACACGGTGCGGACATTGACTGGACATATGGTTTGTGTCAGTAATGACAAAAAGATGACAAAAAACGTCACATTTAAAGTCTCCAGATGTAATAATCAAGGTTTTAAGAATATCCTCTAGCTTTCTTCTTGGCCACCGGACCTTTTCCCTGCCAGATATCCAGTCTTCTGCAGCTGCCCCATGAGTCTGTGCTGACCAGAATTCATATGATTGTGACCTTTGTATGGTATTATTGTCTGAAATGGCGAACAATGCTGAAGGCAGGAGGTTTATATAGTGTTCATATTAGTGCCTCCCACAAAGTACCATACAATGGAGTAATTGAATCATTATCTTCTCATTCAGTTTCATTATGTGTGCTGTCAGTGAGACCATAATGAAGAAGAGAAGCTTTGTCACAAAAGCCACTTATAAGGCATATCAAGGCTCTAAACTGCTGTTTCTTTGTGCTGTGCAACTATTTGAGTGGTTATGAGCCGTAGAAGGGCTTTCAAAATGGCAACCTACATAAAAGCAAAATCATAAATGAGATGTCTTTAACATCAAAATTGCTTCTACTAGATAGGAATAAGATACAGAGCAAACTAAGGAGCTTAAAGGGACACCCAAAAATGAAAATTATGTCATCATTTACTCGCCTTCAAACCTGTATTCATTTCTTTCAGAAGAAGATATTTTGAAGAATGTGAATAACCAAACAGGTGACGGTAGCCACTGACTTCCATAGTATGGAAAAAAAAAAAATACTCAATGGATCAAAGTAAATGATGACAGAATTTAAATTTTTGGGTGAACTATCCCTTTAAGTCTCCTGTTCTTATTTGTCTCTTATAGAGTTTCAAAAAAGATCTCAACAATGTCTCAAACTGCTCAAAATACCAACTGCAATCAAAAATAAGGATCAGGATCATCATATAATGGGGTCCTCAACATTTAAATAAACCAGACAGAAAAGTCCACAAAGTGTCAAAGACCCAAACACTTTGAGCAGATGAAAACAGTGTCACTTCTCTTGTTTTCCAACTGAATCTTTCAGTGGAGAATTACAAATGGATCCAGGTCTCAGCACGTCTCTCCAGCAGCGGAGAAGCATTTGTAAGAGCGCCAGAATCGTCCCATTTCCATATCTCAAATTAAAACGGGCTCCACGGAAACACCAGTGTTCCTTTGACACACTGCTTTAATATTCACACCCTGCTACATGCTGCCCGTGGCAATATAGAGCAAATACATTTTACTAGTACAATGCTCAAATTTATATACACTCGCAGACTGTCCACCTCTTGTGTACCGAACAGCATAAACTTTCTGTCATAAACATAGAATGAACTGTGATAAACAAACTAAAGAACCTGAACAGGGCTAGATTATTTGTTGCAATTTCTTTGGTTCTGTCATGACATGATATCCTCAGATGCACATATTAAAGGAATATTCCATCCACCAATGAAAATTCACCATTTACTCACCCTCATGTCATTTCAAACCTATATGACATTTTTGTTGAACAAAGTATCTCATGCTCACCAAGGGTGTATTATTTGATCAACGATACAGTAAAACACTAATATTGTGAAATATCTGTTTATTAATAACTGTTTTCCATTTTAATATATTTAAAATGTTTAAAATGTCTAAAAAGTTATTCCTGTCTTCAGATATCATATGCTGATTTGCTCAAGATTTTTAATTTATTATTTTCATGTATCTTATGGCTGAGAAAGCTGTGAAAATCACGTTTTTGTCAAAGACCGATTCAGAACGATGATCAAAACATAGGTGGAGTAGATTGAAGTCGAACCCCTCAACATACCCTAAGCTTGCACAGCCCTATTGCTCGTCCTGGGTCGACATTTCATTCAGTAACATTAGACAGTTTTGATTTATATTCTGCTTAATGTTGATGATCGCGTTATTGTAAATATGCACATGCTTACATTTGCTAATTGCTGTCGCTTGTTTCTGTTTCTTCTTCACCTGTGTTTTGATCAGGAGATTCTGTACTCTTTCAGAAGATGTGAAATAGCGCCCCTACTGTTTAACAGTGAAAACACGGAAAGCAGGACATTTCCGTCATTGGTAGGGAAGCGTTCTCATAAATGGTGGAAATCTTCGTCAATGCCGGGGAAAGAGTTAATAATGAGTATCATAAACTCTGGATAAGAATATTATCACAAATGCGCTGGAACTTTATTCATACATTGGCAATGAAATCACTCAATCTGCTACATTACGCTCCGTTTTTACAGAAAAACTCCTTACTTCTCTGGCACACTCTTCCCAGCATTCAACATGCCCAGGCTTTGTCAAGCTTGTAGAGAATACTGAAATGTTCAAATGGGAACATTCTCCAACTTAAGGAGATAATTGTATCTAATAATAACCAATTAAAATTGTGATTATTTCCGCCATGCACTCTGTCCTGCTGGGGAAGGCAGTGTGCAGGTCTGTGTTTGTGCGTACCTGATTGTGTGTGTAAGAGGTGCAGTGCTGTAATTTTCTCTGTGTATGTGAGTGACAGCTGCCGCACTGGGGTTGTGGAAACAGGCAGAGGTAGGAGAGGTTTGCTGATTGCAAAAAGCTCTCAGCCCATTCTCAACTATTTCAGAGAACGAAGGAATGAAAAAGAAAATACTGAAGAGGTGACGTGGACGTATTTCAAATAAAAACAATAAGGGGAGCAAAAGTGCACCACAGAAACAAAGAAAGAGAGAGATTGTGAGTGAGGGAGATAATGAAGCATAGAAAGCCTCTATTGATGTTGAGTTTTTTTATTCGGATATTCGATATGGCATTTAGCATCAGACCGTGAGGCTAATCAGACATTTCTGAGCTGAATTAATGCATTAAAGAAAAAAAAAACTGCCTGGTACCATTTAGCAGCCGTGAAATACGAACCTACTTGTCAGAAATTCTCATCATCAGTGATCATTTACTCTCCCTTGTGTCCCCCATACAACTTTCTTTCTTCTGTGGAAGACAAAATAATTTTGCAGGTTTCTGCGCTGCTCTTTTCCAGAGAGAAAATGAACGGGGACGGGGGATATCGTGATCCAAAAAAAGCTCCATAAAAGCATCATAAAAGTAGTCCAGAAGGCTTGTAACCCTTTATTACAAATCTTTTAAAGCCACATAATATCTTTATGTAAAAATCAGACAGAAATTTCAATCATAGTCACTAGTTTTGAATGTGCTCATTCATTTTCACTGAATAGAAAATAGCAGCTTTATCCATTTTTTGAGTTTCACAAGTCATGCAGGTTTGGAACATTCGTTTGAATGAATGTTGACAAAATTCATATTTAGGTCAACTATCTCTTTAAAATATGGATTATTCCTTATCTCTTCCTTCTTAGGCTTCCAGAGAAAGACAAATGGACAATGCCGCTTGTCAATTTTCCAATACAAAACGCACTTCATGACAAGCCCATCACACAATCCTCAATAAAGCATCATGAATTGAGCCAAACAAAACTTTCTGAAAAATTTCCTGGAACGTTACTATATTCTTAGAATGAGTTGTTAGTTGCAGTTCAAAAAAAGAACCACGTGGGCTTTGATTCCAGGTTACTTCTCCTCATCTGACACCACTGAGAAAGAAGAATAGAACCATATTCACTCCACTTTCAATGCACTTTTTCTATAATCACCCCTTCCGACATTATGCAGATGATATCATTTTTTATATATTGCAGCTGGTGCATTACATCATTTCATGCAGAGCTGAAAGACTACAAAAGCTGGTCACTTCTGACATTTTACATTCATACTGTATGTGGACACACGATTATTTTTAAGACCTTTCTTTTTGCAGGTAGGCAGTTCAAGCACAATTACCACTTGTAAGGCCAGTAAGAAACAGAGGGTGACACGTCTTGCCGCATGAGTCACTGGAGGCCATTGTCATGTTTCAAACTTATAAGTTATAACCTCAATTCTCTTACAGAGCAAACCTGCATTATTACTGTATAAAATATTTTAAAAAAAACAAGAAATCAATATGGACCCTTTTTAAAATGTCACATTATTGAAGTAAAACATGTTCCAAACATTGAGTTGTTTTTAAAATAAAATGAATACTTTTAAGGCCCGTTCACGCCAAGAATGATAACGATAAAGATAACTATACAAGTGTCCACAGTCCACACCAGCATACGATATCTTTCTGTTTATTCTAAGCACACGTTGTAGTTTTGTCATCTGCCACTTTAAATGCCTGAGCTCTTCAAAGCAGTGGGTTCTGATTGGCTGCCAATGTTTTCATCATTCATCAGCTGGAAAGAATCGTTCTGAAAGCAATATCATTTCTTTCTGCCTTTATTATTATAGTTGTGGTGAGGACTCTGCTATTCTTTTATATTTGTTTTTTTATTTTATATATATATATATATATACTACTATATATATATATATACTACTATATATTTATCGTTATAATTATAGTTATTGTCCTCGGCATGAACGGGCCTTTATTCAGCAAGGACACATTAAATTGATCAAAAGAGACATTAATGACTTTTACATTGTTATAAAAAGATTCTATTTAAATGAAATGATATTCTGAGGGATCATGTGACACTGAAGACTGGAGTAACAATGCTGAAAATTCAGCTTTTACATTACATTTTAAAATATTAAATTGTCAAACAGCTATTTTATATGAATAATATGTCATTATATTACCGTTTTACTGTATTTTTTGATAAATAAATGTCACCTTGGTGAACAGAAGAGACTTCTTTCAAAAAACATCGTACTGACCTCAAACTTTTGTATGGTTTACTAATATATGTTAACATCCTTTTAAATAAAAACATAATACAGTCCCAAGAAGAGGCACCATATCAGTATCTTGATGTAGGTACACTGTCTTGCTTTACTGTCACATCTTATGTTGTTCTTAAAGACTGTCACAACAAGAACATGATGTTGAGCATCATGAAGGTAAAAGGCTCCATCTTTGAGTTTGCTGCCTTTGTTCATAGCGATTCACCGGTGGAACGGACCTTTTAAGGCTTTGTTTAGTTAGCCAAAAGCAAATATAGTACAAGAGGCAGTTATCTCTCAGTATTTTGTAGTGTATAATGCAGCACTCAGGCTATGGTAATCTTTTTTTCTTTTCTTTTACTTGATGGTGGGGTCAAACTCAGTCTTTCTGTAAGCTACACTTAACTGTTATCAAAGTCAGCGCTTGACAGCCAAGTATGTATGGGTCTGAATGAGGGATGAAAGCTACAGGCATACAGAAACACAAAGAACTTTTCAACTCCATTTAAAGGCAAAATATGTAAGATTTTAGATTCAAATATCCAAAAACCACTAAAACGATGTTACATATTATCTCAAATGTTTCCAACAATGTTTAAATCCAGAGAAATCAGCTATTTTAACCAGTGTAACGGCACGCATGTGGCAAAGCATCTTTGATGTTTAACTCATCATTGACAAAATCCAACAACGTATCATAGCAATTTTAAATAATTTCAAAACTTGATTGCACTGGCAATTTATGACAAACAAATATATTTTTTTTAAAAATCTTTATAAGAGTATTTACATTTTTTCCTTTCTTTAAACCAGAGTTTCCAGACTTTTGTGAATGTAAAGCTAATAATTAATTAAATCATAAAAATTTTAAATTATATTATTAAAATAAATACTTTAATATTTAAATAAATCCAAATAAAAAAACAGAAAAAATATTTTATTTGTTTACCAGCATATCATGTGACCATTAACTGACATCAGAGAACAACATGCAAATACACTGCTAAATTATTTAAATATAAGCCGAAAAAATAATCTGTTTAAATTTTAGTTCAAAAGGGTTGTCTATCAGAAAATGTTTTGGGAATCTCTGCTCTTATCAAATATTTCAAACTAAATGCTCTCTTGGGAACATAATTTTAACTTTAAATTCATAGGTTTTTCCAGTGTCCTCAGTAATACTTTGAATTGTGCCAGTCTTTTCTAAAATTCAATTAACTAACACAATCTAGTTTAATCATCGTCCAGGAAGTGACATCATTATAAAAGGTTGACAGTAGCAAAAATAGAGGTTATCTGTATTTGATGAATTCTGTTTAACTTCAAGTCGACAGCCTCTTACCTAACCCTCACAATGACTGTTAGGCACCTTATTCATTGTCATGTCATTGGGTAAATCATCAAGCTTCAATTAATAAGGTTTAAGTGGCTCAGATAGACCAGAGCATATTTCTGAAAATCTGCTATATACCCTTTTGAAAAAATACTTTACATTTACAATTACTGTGTAGTCACTTCAAACTAATTCATCATAATAAAGTTCTAACGAATACCTGTTTCCTGTAGCCTGCACTTATGAGGCGGCAGTGAAAAGAGTGGGCTTAAAACACCCAGAAGAGTTCTCCAATCACTACCTAAACAAATCAATGTGCTTTGTGCATTATTCATTTCCTTTGATTGGTTAAGGGAACAAATAACAAAAAAAAACCTAAACTAAAACAAAGAGTTAACACACACTAGAAAAAAAAATCATGAAAAATTAAAGAGTGTTCATTTATGAAAACCAATCTAAGGGCCTCAGAAATCTCTGGAGTTATAATGAAGCAGCGGAACAGCAGGTCTTTGGGTTATTTGACATTTTTTATGAGCAGAGTGTTGCAGAAGTGCTGTGCTCGACTACAGCTGATGGCCTGTGACCTTAATTTTACAAGAGGAGTCCGTGTACAAGCATGAAAACAATTACATTGGCAAATTAATGTTCGCACGATGCCAACTCCAGTGCAAAAAGATCAGCACTTTTAGATGGGACAAGAGAGGCAAAATGCACTAAATAGGGACATGTACAGTAGCTGCCATCAAAATGAATATATTAATTCAAAAGATTTATGGAAATTGTCTTAATCATTCCTGTACTGTATATGAGGCCCCAAATGTACATCTATGGTCTCTTTACACCAAGGTCAGATGCCACAGTTTGATATTGTGTTGTATAATACAATGGCATTCTGACATTATAACTCTTAAACGCATACCTTGGGTCTTTAGTGACCCGGACGTCATTCACTACAACCCTCCTCATTCATTTCAACCCTTTTAGTATTCCTCAATCAATTCATTATAAACAATATAAAAAGAAAAAAAGAATACAATTATGAAAGAATGTCTGTTTTCCCAAGTAATTTTTTGTACAAAAAAAAAGGTATAGGGTCACTAACGACCCGAGGTGTGTAACAGTGTAAGTATATTTTTTCTGCACAATAGTAATTTAATCTTTCATGACCGAATAAGTGCAATTAACCTTTATTCCACAAGTCTTGATTGCACAATGTCTTAAATGCAATGAAGAAGTGATGTTACCGCAGGCAGAAAACAAAAGAATAGGAAGTATCATCAGCAAAACTTGAAATGGCTCAGATATTTACTGCAGAGCAAGTACTGAACACAAGCAAATATAACTGTGACTGTCACTTGATGGTGGATCTGGTGAAGAAGCTGTCAGCAATCAAAATATAGATTTTTGAAGATGTTGAAAATTATACTTTTGAGATTATTTTTGAGATCGTGAACAGATGCTGAATGTACTGTGAAATGAACTCTGCGGAGGACAGTGATAAAACATCTGCTCAAACTGAACCCTTCCAAGCTCCAAAAGCTGACAAAATATGATTTATTTTATTCTTCTTTAATTGTTACTCTAATATCAGGAAAGTTTTATATTATCGCGACAGGAAGAGATCCATTCGTGTTAGGTATAGATCCGGGTCACTAAAGACCCAAAATATGTAATAATGATTGGCGAAACATTCATGCATTTAAAGTCCCACTGAAGTGCCTTGGAATGCGCAACTTTGTTTGATGCGTTGACGTAATTTCCACTGAAACAAGCTAAGGCGGGACATATTGAATGGCTCCACCCCCTTTTCAAATAGCCAATAGCGTTTAGTTTACCTCACAGATTGCAAGTCGTACTTGGCAGCACCATGGAAGCGAATCCGAGTGCTGATTATATGTTGGATTCAATAGTAGAGGTGAATAAATTCTAGCCATTTCATTCTTAACTAACGTATAGTTGGAAAACGGAATAAAACTTGAGCAACCGAACACACATCTCCAACCCATATTGCTCTGACGTGTTAACGCCGGTCGCTTTGGCCAGGTGGTATTTATAGGGGGCGGGACACTTTAGATTCTAGAGAGCATTTGATTGGACAATCCAAAAGATCCATTTTAGCGGAAGTGAGAGACTAAGTTTTGAATGGTTATACCTCCTAAATGCAAATTTTGTCATTGTTTTGGAACACACCAGCTTATTCATAACATTAAGGCTTACATATTCATACTAAAAGCTAAAAAACATAAATTTTGATTTCAGCCAGCCATAAGCAACATGAAATCAAAATTATTGTTTTTTATGGAATATTGCTGTATGCATTATAAAGGATCTATCTGTGGATATTATTATTATTATTAATATCTAATTAAAATAACTTCCCTCTCCATCTTACAGCGATATCTCTTCTCTGATGACGTGTTTACTGGTGTAAGGGCGGGAGAACATGTCACTCATGAGATCAACCGATAGAAAACCACAACCATTGTGGATCACGATCCAAACAATTCCCGATGAACAAAATCAAGTCCTGTCCTACATTATTTCTTGTTAGAGAAGCTGTTTGTTTCACTCAGATACGTCACAATAGGGAAGAAAAGACAATCGCAACTTCTGTTTCATGCCAACTTTAAATGTCACCTAATACTCCAAAAGTGCCAAAAAAAAAAGGTTGCCCGAGTGAGAAATGTGACACTGATAGTGAAGAAAGCCCAACTATTCTCCCAGATCAACCTTTTGAAAGTACCACAATGCATCTTCTGACGTCATGTCACATATCAGTGAGGTGAAGAAACAGCCTTTAGAGCCAATCATCATCTCAGCCTTAGTCAAGCCTGGAACACTATTTATCACATTCCTTCAAGGACAACCTTTCCCACTGAACCGAAAGGGTTATAACATTCGCCAATAAACCAAGCGCACATGAAACAGCACTCATACGGCAGGACTCATTTGAGGTTATGGATATCCAACATTTCGGCATTTCATAATCATTTGTGATAATAGCTGTCCGTAATAAACACAGTCACATTACACTAAGGCGAGCACATTCAGTCAATTAGTTGTGACTGAAAGAGTGAGAAAGGTAAGTGTGTCGTAAGTCTTGAGTTAAAAATGGTGACAAGGACTGTAATCACCAACCACCTGCTGCATCTCCTCTCTTTTCTTAATCTTATTCCACAGATTCTCATCATTTATTCCACCTACACGACAATCTCATGTATAAGTTCCTGCACTGAACAGTCTTGCAAAAAATAAAGTGACAGTGAAGGCCATGTATGGTAATCCATACTAGGAATATGTCCTCTGCATTTAACCCATCAAAATTAGGGCACACATATTAGGAGAAGCAAGCATGTGAACACACACACTGCAAACTGTGGAGACACACACACAGGGAGTGAATGGGGGTTAGGTGCATTGTTCAAGGGCACCTCAGTCTTGGGTATTGAGGGTGGAAGAGAGCATTGTTCGGTATTGAGAATCGAACCCACAACCTTCGTGTTCACTCTAACCATTAGGCCATGACTGCCCAAATAATATTACATGTAAAGGAAAACCAATGTTACTCATGTATGGAGCAGAAACAACGCAACCTCTGCATCTGTTTTCAAGCGTTCCCTCTTCGGTCTCTCCAGCTCTGAAAAGCTTTTCTAATATTAACGCGGGTGCTAAAGCTCTTGCCTGATCATAACATTTCTTTGACCTTTTCTCTTTTGTAATGTCTCTCAGCCATCTCTCTTTCTACAGTCTTTCTTTAAATCTCCCCTCTTGCTCTTTCTCTCTCCTCCCCCATTATGATTGGACACGCCCCCTACTGCTGATTGGCCACAAGTGTGTTGTGGCGCTCGGTCCGATCCACTTTCAACAGCATTTCTCAGAAATCGCTTACTGCACCTTTAATGAGCTTGTTCATTCTCTTTTTATCGTTTTTGTAGATTTCTTTGCATCATTAAATATCTGGCCTTATTTCAAAAGGGATAAATGTATTTAAAATAGTTAAGAGTCTAATAATGTGAAAGTAGATAATAATATAGAATGAATATTTCAACATGCAACTGGTACAGTGTGACACTATTTAAGTTGTTTTTGCAACTTTGTGTCATTCATCAATGATTCACAACTTGACTTTGAAAGCAAAGTAAAAAAAAAAAAAAGCTCTAAATGCCAACAACCAACGGATCCTGTCTAGACTGCTTTTCAAAACTGTTGCCAAAATCTAACACAGAAATATTGAGCAGGATAAATCTCCTTAATATTTCAACAAATCAAAATCAAATGCATACTCTACCTCTGACGAAAGACTGAAGAAAAAAAAGGCTTTATAATAAGCTATTTTTCTTATCCTTATTTTTAATAAGCTATTTTTCTTACCCTTTTTCCCCTTTCATTTACAAATCATGTCGTCTACTAAATCAAAGTGACTGCGGTTACAGCTATAGATCATTTATTTTAATATTTCAGAATAGATTAGGGTTCAGAAAGCACCTCATGCATAAACAATACGATTATTTACATTTTCTGATTATTAATAAAGCAGGCATAAATCAACATGCACGCTTGGCAGGGGTTTAGCCCTCCAAAAAATTGGTTACGCTTCCCAGAAACACTTAAAGATCAGTTTCATCTGCTCTGATCTGGAATCAGGAATAAAGCATTTGATCTGTGTTGTCAGCATTTGATAATAAAGCATTATGTATTTTTATTGTGAATAAATTTTGTCCGGCAGTTCAGGAAAATAATGAATAAAATAAAATAAAAATGATTCATATTAATAATAAAAATAATAATATACAAATAATATTATATGATATAATGATATAACCACTTTTACATTTTAATCTAAATAATTCAGACATGACAAAATCACTGAATCGAAAAAAATTGTCAAAAAAGTCAGTTTATAGTTTTATTCTATTTTCATTTTATTCAAAATGAAATTATCATTGACTTACAGTCAACAGCGTTTTTGACAGCCCTAGATATAAGCTTTAGCTTGAGCAAAATTGGATAAGGAGTGACTGATCATTTGCTTGCGCAATAATAGCAACGCATGATCGCATTTGAAGATTGCAGCTGGTGTGCTGTCAACGGGAATTGAACGCCTCAGTCTTTGAGACGGGACATTAGTTGTAATTGTGTAGTTATGATTTGAACTGGGCTTTGGGAACAGATTTTTTCATGCTTCTAATTTTCTCATCATTTCTCATTGAGTGCTCACGACGATCCGTCATTATCCTTCGGCATCTCTTAAACAAAATCCTCGTCTCATTAGCAAAACGCAGTGTGGTCTCCCGCCCTGGGGCAGATTAACTAATCTGACACACGGTGGTGATTAAAAGCCAGACATGGGCATTAATTCGCTAATCTGGGCTTGATTTGAACATTTCAGTTTTCTGGACTTTGAGTGTGTGCCAGTTTATGGGTGAGCCCTGAGTGAATATCAGTTTCATCCTCTCAGATCTGTGAGGAATAAAAGGTTTGAGTTTAGCCTGTCGTCTAGATGTCCTCAGCTTCTGAGGCTTCAAGCTGTGTCACACAGCGGAGTCTGCATTCATGCTCCCAAAGCAAAGGTTTCTTATGCCGTTGAAAAGAGAGGTACAGAGCACATAAAAACAGAGGGGTTTTGGCTTTAAAAGTGAAGTACTGTATGTTAGATTTTTAATGTTAAAAATAAAAATAAATATTTTCTTAACCCAGTTTATTGTTCATTGGCTATTATTAGTATGCCATGGGTTTATCTCGCCCAAAAGTGTAAACATTGAGCATGGCACCAACAAAACATTTATTTATGTCTTGTCATGTGATTCCCTGGCCCTCATGTGATCCTGCCATGAGTTCTGTGTTGTCATTGGTTCATTGTGCACAGGTGTGTCTTTTTCAGTCATTAGTCTTGTGTCGTGTCGTGTGTATTTAAGCCCTCATGTTTGCCATGTGTCTTTGTCAAGTATTGTTTGTGTAACACTGTCGGGTGAGTTCCATGCCATGCCTTTGTTTTTGTATTTAGTTTATGTTGAATAAACTGCACTTGGGTTCGTCAAGCTTGCCTGCAGTGGAATGATTACACACTTTAGTTTAGTGTCCAATTATCACTATTAACTAGTTGCTTATTAGCATGCATATTACTAGGATATTGGCTGTTTATTACCGTAGTACTTAAAGCAATGCCTTATTCTGCAGGACCATATTCTACATCCCTTAATCCTACCCAATACCTGAACTTAACAACTACTAACTCTTAATAAGCAGTAATTAGGAGTTTATTGAGGCTAAAGTCATTGTTAGTTAATAGTTAGCTACTAGTGAGAAATTGGACCCTACATTCAATCCTTCTATACATTTCTCATGTCATGAACTTGAGGTATATTGATAAAATGTTAGTTTGTTCCTGACTCTTGAAAGCAATTGAAATATAGCACACACGTCAATGAGCTATGGTGTTTTCTGGTCTTAATTGAGCTCGCCAGTATAAGTCACCATACACTTTACTTGTATTGAAAACAGAAGGTTTGCGGGTGAGTAAATGAAGACAACATTTAAATTTTTAGATGAACTATTCCTGTCAAATGCAAATTGCAACATTTGGATGGAGATTTTGGACATTTGGATGAAGTGCAGCATGCAGCATTTTGTGTGTACCACAAAAGTGTTTTACTCTCCAAATGTTTTTATTGCTCTCTGAATCAGTTTAATAATAGTCATGTGTTTATATAAATTTATGCCATTTTGCCTTTTTAGATGCTTTTAGCTGTGGCCTGAAATGGCCATTAGCTGAGGAAATTGTCCAAGTCTGATACAATGCCATTGTTGTTCAATGCAGTGTTTTAAGTAAAAAGAGTCTGCTTAGTGCAAAGTTGTCAAAAATATTATTTAGACAATCTTCAGAATATCCTCAAAAGATCACTGTGCAATAGAGAATGAAAATGTTATACATTTCCATGCATGTATGTATATGTGTGTAAATATATATACATATATATATAAAAAAACTATATATTAATTAAATATAACATTTCTAAAATTGTATCTATATATTGTATATACACACACACACACACATTTTTATTTTCATATATATTTTTAAAAAACACTTTTCACTGACAAAAAATGGCCAAAAATATATATATATTGAACCCTATTTGTATAAAGGACATCAGAAAGTACATTACAAACATAAAAATCCATACAATAAAATAAAGTACTGCAGGCACAAAAGCTGCTGTAGGACAGATATTATTTAAAGCTGCTATAAAAGAGACACTGGTAAGTAAAGTATAACCCAGGTTTAACTGGAAAGCCACTCTGAGTGCACGAGAACACTGAAGTGATGTAGCATTGATGAAATAAGCCTGACGCAGCAGTGCGGCAGAAAATAAATACTTTAGAGCCGAGTCGTCTATGAAGTCTGGGGAATGATTCATAAAATATAATTAAAGCACTGACAGCAACAGAATGCTCCAAAATAACCCATTTGAAAAGCCACAGGAAGAGCTCTGGATTCTCAGAACAGTATATTTAGAGCATCTCTACAGAAGTGGATCTCAACCGGTGGGTCAAGGCCCAAAAATGGACTATAGGTCCGTTCTAATATAGGGTGAATAACAATGGGAAGAACAATGTGAAATGCAAATAACAGACAGCTAATCATCAGGAAAAGCTAAGTAAATGGCCAGGTATATACTTACACTACCTCTCAAAAGTTGAGGGGTGGGTCAGATTTTGGTTTTGAAAGAAGTCTCTTATGCTCACCTAGGCTGCATTTATTTAATCAAAATTTAATAATTGTTCTCTATTTTAATGTATTTTAAAATATAATGTATTCCTGATGGCAGAGCTGAATTTTCAGCATCATCACTCCAGTTTTCAGCATTACATGATCCTTCAGAAATCATTCTAATATGCTGATTTTGCAGCTCAATAAACATTTCTGATTATGTTGAAAACAGCTGTGCTGCTTAGTTTACCCAAAAATGAAGGAAAAAAAAGACTCACCCTCATGTTGTTCCAAACCTGTAAGACTTTAGTTCATCTTCAGAACACAAAGAAAGATATTTTTGATGAAATCTGAGAGATTTCTGTTCCTCCATTGACAGCTACGCAACTACTACTTTGATGCTTCAAAAGAGTTAATAAAGAGATCGTAAAACTAATCCATATGAAATATGAATTGAGCGGTTTAGTCCAAATTTTGTGAAGAGACATTGACAGATTTTAGGCTTTTATTATTTTTAGGCTTTTATTCACATATCACATATTATTCATCAACGCACATATCAGTTGTGATAAACGAAAGCTAAAGCATATTCCCTTGATGTACGAGAACCAATGAGGTTCATTAATTTTTGTGTAACGCAGCAAGTTTGAGCTTCAGCAAGAAGCGATGAGGTTTGTTAAGTCAGGCAGGTTTGATTGAGCTTCTGTTGATGTTCACTGATCAATGTTTAGAAGTATATGAAAGCCTAAATTCAATCTGTTCATCATATAAAGCGATCGAGTCTCTTCAGAAAATGTGGACTAAACCGCTCAATTCATATGGATTAGTTTTACCATCTGTTTATGAACTTTTTGAAGCGTTGAAGTGGTAGTGGCATAGCTGTGGTGGGACAGAAAGCTTTCAGATTTCATCAAAAATAATTTGTGTTCCGAAGATGAACGAAAGTCTTACAGGTTTGGAACGACATGAGGGTGAGTAAATGATGACAGAAATTTTCATTTTTGAGTGAACTGAACATTTAAGCGTTGTATTTGCATTATGTAGATGTTCTATTAGAAAATGCATTTAATTTAAAATTTAAAAAAAAAATGTATTTCATTAAAAAGATCTTCATTTGTGTTCCGAAGATGAACGAAAGTATTACGGGTTTGAAATGACACGAGGGTAAATAATGACAGATTTTTCATTTTTGGGTGAACTAACCCTTTAATATTTTAGGGGAAACCATTTTTCAGGATTTGTTGATGAATAGAAAGTTCAAAAGAACAGCATTTATTTAAAATGTTAATCTTTTGTAATATTATAAATATAGTGTCACTTTTGATCAATTTAATACATCATTGTTGAATAAAAGTATTAATTTTCCTGAACTTAAACTTTTGAACAGTATAGTTTATCTAGAATATTTAGAAAAAAACACTTCTTATATGTTTTAGTCACTGCATGGCCAATGTAAAAATGTTGGTCCTAAAGCAAAACCATTTGAGGAGTACTGCTGCGGGACAACTGTCCCGTCCTCTAATGACATACACCAGGAATAATGAAGTCACTCAGGATGTCTCTCTCTACCACCAGCATTGGCTGGAACTGGATATAAAACAGGGAATACGTCCTTCATAACAGGAAGGTTGATTCCTACTATTTCACACACACACTCTAAAAACTCCTGGGTTATTTCTTCAACCCATTTTCTGGGTTATTTGTGTTGGGTTAAAATTATGGGTTATTTTTTCAGAGAGTACCCATTTTCTGGGTTATAGGGCTAATATTTTGACCCAATTCCTGGGTTGTTTGAGTTTCTGGGTTATTTTTCAAAGAGTAACCCATGTTCTGGGTCCCCCCTCGGCCCCTCCCCCTGCAGTTGTTCTGGAATTTTCTCACAGGCACAGCAGACATTTGAAATAACCGACACTTCGCGCTCGATCCGTTTTGGCCTGTGCTTCTTCGGTGCAACTTCGTCGTGTATTCAAGGTAAGCGAGTATTTTCAGTGTTGATATAATGTAATATTTTCTGTGTCCATGTCCCCGTTGCTAGTTTAGCACCATTTGCTGAAAAAATTACCATGGCTTTGCTACGTTGAGACTAGTGTTAGCTGTGGTAACTTAATTGTGGTTGTCATGTAGCTACGCTATCGCGAAAACATCTAACTTAACTAGTTTAAAGTCTGTGTAAAGTCTAAATAAATATGTGTTTTGAGTTTGTCAGACTAAAGAAGAAAGTGTAAACCACACAGACAATTTGAATGATTAAAAATAACGATAGTTTCATGAAATTAGGTGACAAAATGGTTGAAATGCTTTTTACACATTGTTGAGAAATACATTTATGACCACGTTAGGCTATTTAATGTGTTTAGAAGAAAATGACTGAATTCACTTTACACGGTCTTTAAATTCTATTTTTCATAACATGTGCTGTACTTATCTCATTGTTATAATAACGGCAATAATACGGTAACGTTAGCTAACGTTACAGTCCAGCTAACTTAGTGGCGACGTCGTGCCCATAGACAGTAACGTTATATAAACGGGTCGTGCCGCGGCTAGAGCGACGACACAATCGTTGAGTTATGTTTACCGTGTTTATCATATTATACAGTGCTCTACTGGCTGAAGTACGTTAAAACCTGTTAACCTTTGCAAGTGCGCCGGCGCACTGAAGCGTTATTTGGTTAAATAGTTCAAAGTTACTATCAGATTTAATGTTATTACCGTGACAAACTATACATCATTAAAAATATATGACTCAAGTTTCAGTATTTGACCACTATTGTATTCTGAGAAACTTATATTGACAGTTATGTCTTAATTTGTGTCAGAAGTTATGAAAAAATTAGTCCTTTAATATGAATTATGATCGTCAGCCGCTCTCATTCAAAAAAAAATAATAATCCTGTGCTGTCGTCATGACAGCGCTTGACAAAACAACGTGCCTCAGGGCTTTTAGCTCAAAAATGTGCAGATTTGGAGAAATATTGATAGATTCTCATAGGTTTACATCAGAGTTCTATAGACAGGAATAATATTTATTGAATTTATACCCGAATGTGTCGATGTAATAATTATGAGCACTGGATACTCTGATGTAATGTGTTTTCAATTCATAAGAGCAGCCTGAGGGAGCCCTATGCACATGTAGTCCATATATAAGTCATAATCATGTAACATTCTAGGACGTCCCTGACATAAACAAAGCTAACAGAGATTGCTGTAACATGCAGATAAAGACGTTGTGAAGACAATAAACATGATTGCAATGATATTTGATTGACCTGTGTTCTTCGAGCCATGCCAGGTATTTTCATAATAGTAGATTATATTTATAATGTAATGCTAATGGATATAGACTTTATCATCGTGTAGAATACTATAAAAAATAATATATTGTTAGTCAATTTTTTTAATCTGAAGCCCAATCAGATCACAGAAGGTTATTTAAAACAACCAGTCGTTAGTAATTATAATGCAGACAAAAGAAAAGCATATTTTATGCTTTTAGTACAAAGGGTTCATGATCTGTTTCAGTTTGGGTATGCCATTTCTGAGGATTTTTCAAAAGTGGAGTTGCAGCCTAACAGGTTAAAGAAGCGGGTCAAGTCTTCGAATTGTTGCTAACCTCTATATTGCTATGTTTTCTCCAGGTCATTTTAAATGGACAGCTTTGTCGCTGATGTGCCAACTGAGTGGCGGCTTTCTGAGCTGATAGAGAATTTTAAAGGTAAGCATTTTACTCTTAATACCCTTATATCATCTCTCTACACCTAAAAAAAATTCTTTAATTGGGCTTAAATGTGTCGGTGCAAGATTCTGTGAAAGTCACAACTTCTTCAACAGTGGAGTATGCATATCTATATAACCCTTATAGTTAAAAGATACTTGTGCCTTGTCTTTAAGCTGTTTTGCATAATAATAGGCCAGATATTCACCTTTGCATTAATGTCATTACACTTGTTAATGAAAGAAAAGATGGACAGTAGTATAGACTGTCATTCACACTAAATGTGCAATGCTGCAAAATAACCACATTAGTTAACTAGGAAATTGGGCCACGTTAAAAAACAACAACACAACATTCCCTTAAAAAATGTTTAGCTTTATAATCAAAGAGTGTCTGGTGAGTGGTTCACAATTGTCTCGACTTATTAGTAATACTCATGTTGTCTTGTTTTCTGTCTTTCAGATGAAGACATGGATGAGGAGGCATTTCTTCTCTTAGATGAGGACACTATCAAAAATCTTGTCCCCAAAGTTTGTCCCAGGCTTAAATTCCTAAAGCTCTCCAGAGACTTTAAAGGAGAATTACGGCGAAAAATGAACCTAGAGGTAATTAACACATGGTTACCGAGTCGACCGTTCTTTGGGATTTGTTTTCATGATAATCGAATGTAAAGAGTTTTATCTCTAAAAACTGATTAGCTTATAACGCTATATCGAATATAAGTAAAAAGAAATCGTTAGTTAATACCACTAACAAGGCTCAAAATAGCCTAACACTAACACGGTAGCATAATGAGGGTCCCTACATGCAAACCGAAGCATTGAGAACTTTGTAAGTGTACAGACAGTTTAAGAAGAAGATACTTTATAAAGACAGTACATTACGCGTATACAGGCAGGAGCCATCTTGGAAAACAGACTCGACCAGTCGAGCCATGAACGCCGTGCTAAGACAGCTGAACTGTGACTTTAACCTATAGACCAGCTCACGTAGCACGGCGTTCGTGGCTCGACTGGTATGTACTGTCTTTATAAAGTATCTTCTTTTTAAACTGTCTTTACACTTACACAGTTCTCAATGCTTCGGTTTGCATGTAGGGACCCTCATTATGCTACCGTGTTAGGCTATTTTGAGCCTTGTTAGTGGTATTAACTAACAATTTCTTTTATATATACTAGCGTTATAAGCTAATCAGTTTTTAGAGATAAAACTCTTTACATTCGATTATCATGAAAACACATCCCAGAGAACGGTCGACTCGGTAACCATGTGTTATTAACCCCTAGGTTCATTTTTCGCCGGAATTGTCCTTTAAAGGACAAGTTCGGTATTTTACACTTAAAGCCCTGTTTTCAGATCTTTTCTGATGAAATAGAACGGTTAAGATTGAAATTTGGACACATGCTGCTGTCCCGAGAATTTTTGGTTTCTGTGGTAGCACCCCCACCTCCACAATGGCTGCATAGGTGCACTGGAACAATCCTACGATTAACTACGATAAAACCTGTTGAAAAGCATCTTTTGCAGCGATTTTTGTATGAGCATATCTGTGAACACCCCTGACCACTCGGTAAGTTTCACGTCTTTGTAATCTTAACCGTTTTATTTCATCAGAAACAGAAAATCTGAAACAGGGCTTTAAGTGTAAAATACCGAACTTGTCCTTTAAGCCTTAAATTCAATCCAGTTATTGAATGTTGTCGAATGTTTGAGTTGTTTATTTTTCTATTTTTTCTTTTCAATATTGTTATTACAGTCTGACCTAAAATAAATATGAAAATAAATATGTCCAAGTGTGTGTGTTTTTTTTAAATATATATATAGTTTAATTTAATTTAATGCAATAAAAATGTCAAAGTGCTTGAAGTGTGTAATATAATTTAAAACAAAGTTTTATTTTCTGAAATAAGGCATACTGGCATAGTAACCCAAGTTAGGTTATTTTTGACCCAACTCCTGGGTTAAAAAGGGACCAACTAATTTCTGGGTTATTTAAACCCAGATATTTGGGTTGTTCTTTTGACCCAGAAATTGGGTTGTTCTTTTGACCCAGAAATTGGGTTATATTAACTACAATGTTGGGTTGTTTTAACCCAAAATTTGGGTCAGGTATTTAACCCAGAAGTTGGGTCAAAAAGAATAACCCAATTTTCTGGGTTGAAATAACCCAGAAATTAGTTGGTCCCTTTTTAACCCAGGAGTTGGGTCAAAAATAACCCATTATGGGTTATTTTTGACCCAGGAGTTTTTAGAGTGCAGATGATGGATGGGGCGTCTCAATGATTCTTTCCCCTCACAGCGGGAATGAGCCACTCTTGGGACTAGATTAATTTAGACAGATAACACTGCAAGATCAAACACAAGATCAAACCAAACAACAAAAGGACATTTATCACCTAAATCAGCAGTGAAAGGTTCCGTCACACTGAGCATATGCTAACAGTCCAACAGGGAATCGTGCACGGTATATACAATATGAAAGATTCCTTTTGAATACTTAATCACCTTTGGTATTCAATGTCCATCCTCAAAGTATTTTAAAAGAACTAAAATGTAAGTACAGAAATATTTCACACACTGATCCCTATAATAACTGTATCAGGCTGTGAAAAATTAATGTATTGCCATTCAGGCATTCAGCATGTGCCATGTAACAGTGTTTTTGGTCACAGACATGGCTTCTCAAGACCCAACATAGTGGCTATTTATCTCAGATTTACACTATGAGGCTGTTGAATGCTTGATCAGTTGACTAATGTTCTAAGATGTGCAATTATTTTTCAGTAAATGCACAGCTAAAGTATGTGCCAGGCAGGTTTTGACCGCATTACCATTCTATATCACTTCGCCACATTATTTCAGTTATTTCAAAAGGTCCTTACGGCCTACAACAGCAAGATAACAGAACCCCACAAATAGATATAACAAACAATTGGATAAAAATGACAAACTATTAAGTTTCATTGTCTATAGAAAGCTTTCTCCAGCTCGCTCTCCCATACAAACGTACGCACATACTGTACAGGAACATCCGTACAGAAACTTGTTCTCAGCGCTGCCAATGACTTTTTCAATAATTAGCATCTGCAAAACGATGTGACATTTCTCAGTATCGAGGTAGTAACGTAACTGTTTTTGAAGCAGTTAAACTTACAGCTGCGCTATAAGTAGAGACGCTGCTGCCAAACACTGTTGAGAGACACGCAGACTCAGGTTATTCACACACGCTTAAGCAATCTATCAATCTCTCTCTAATAGTCTGCATTTAAATGGCTTTTTAGAAATAACTTTGAGTCATCCGTGACATCCGTCATTTTTTTCGTGTCAAATTCAATTAAATTCAAAATACTCTGATAAATAAATCTGTCTCAAAATATACAGTTTGAGGGGGGAAAAGTTTGGGGTCAGTAAGTTTTTTGCAAATACTTTTACTCGGCAAGAACACATTAAATTGATCAAAAGTGACATTAAAAAGTCAGACTTCTACATTGTTACCAAAGTTTACTACTTTAGGCTACTATTGATCAAAGAATCCTGAAAGAAATGATATTCTCGAATATATGAAGCAGCAAATCAGCATATTAGAAGGAATTCTGAAGGATCATGTGACCAGCTTTGCATCACATGAAAAAAAACATTCACATTTAAAAAAAATATATATATTATAAAAAATATAATTTTGACTCATTCCCAACTCACTAAATCAGAAGCATTTTTTAAAAGGTAATATCAAATCATGTATAATGGCAAACTTGTGATGCTATGGAGGTGTTTATTGCTATTTAATGTTTTTGAAAATATACCCAAAAGATGCCTGTCATCTTCTTCACGCAGACATTTATAACAGCTTAAAAAAAAGTAAGGGTTAGGGTTAATCCCCATTACAATATTCCCTGATCATTAAAAGAGTGAGTGATCTGGCCTCTGTGAACATTCAGCTGTCATACTCCTCAGAGATGCCAGCCAAGGTCACAAGCACCTGTCTTAACCAAGTGGAGCTGTCATGAGCTCTGCTTCATCTTCATCTTCATCTTCAACACAGCACTCCTGAGAGTTAACTACACCCACAGGGATCCTCTCTCCACTCCGCCAGATCATGGCCATGCCAAACACTGCTATCACTCACCTCTAATCAGCTGAATGAGATTCTTACAAACCTGAACACACAAATCGCACTAATGCAACATTATCCACACAATGCACCCCTACATAAACCAGCATTCAGACACTCAATGATGTCTCCCATTCCTGTTATTCAGCCTGTCAGAATAACAAGTGTCATACAAATAAAACGTCTTATGTAATATTGCAATTTTAAAACTCTTTGAAGCTTAGTCCTGCACAACTACCGGTAAATTGTCCTCCACGGCTTCTTACCTGCCAGAATATGCTGTCTATTGTGTTTCCAAGGAAGCCTTCCCGTGTTTCTGAGGACAGGAGCTTAGGTCCGAGTATCGTCATGAACTCATCAAAGTCCACCTGTCCATCACCTGTAAAACAAATTAAAGTCAGAACTCTGCTCACAAATCCCGAACTATCAACTATAGTACTTTTAATGTTTTTACTTTTACTATACTGTTGTAACTTTTTAATGTCGTGTTAGCTGACGCCTTCATCTAGTTGGATTGTGTTAGTTTAGCAAAATCATCTGCTTAAGTCTATTGCAGTCAGATATATATATTCTACATAAGAATGTAGTCTTATGTTTCTGATGTGTTTCGCTGAACAGCATAAAGATGACTATAGGCAAAGACCCTGACTCACAAAAATGTAAATATAAAACTATAAAAATGTGATGAAAATCTTATTAAAACAGAATCTTTCTGTCAGAAAATAATTAATGTGGGGTCCCTAATCGAAAGTGAACAGCGAAATCAAAGGAACGGTCCAGTTAATTTTTTTTTTTATGACCGAATGCTAATGAAGCAGGAAAATATTGCTGCTTTATTCATTCATTTCCACTTAAACTCCTCTACAGATACGCATAATATGTCAGGCCCAAAAGCCTGTAGATTAGTTCTGCTGGCTTAGAGGAGATGAAACTGAAATTGCTTTGAGAATACAAACCCAGTAAAATAAGCATATTGACAACTAGCAGATTCACAATTGATTGTAGAAGATTGCTAAATCTTTATGACTATGAGTTACAATCAGAGCATCACATACACATGGATGCTCCAGTCCAACTCAATGACATTATCAGATCTGCAAACATATAATATTTTGATGGTATTTTGTCTTGTGTGTGGGAAATATAATCACAAATGTGACCATTTTTTCTATGTTTCCAGATCTGATAATGTCAGTGAGTTGGACATGATCAGTTCTCAATGGGAAAACAGCTACCGGTAAATAAATATGCTAAAAATTGAGGTTTGAGGTTAGGGGGTAGAAAAGATCATTAATGCAGTGCAAAACCAATAGAAGTGTGTTGGTGAGTAAGGGCACTCACCATCCATGTCCAATCTCTGCATGATGATTGCCAGCTCCACTTCACTGGGCATGTACCCTAGCGAGCGCATGGCCATGCCAAGCTCCTGCTTGGAGATGAACCCATTGCCATCCCGATCCAGGACCCTGAACGCCTCCCGGATCTCTGCCAAGACAAACAAGTGTGCGACTCAACACCTCGAGTGGCTTCTCATTGGTCGTCCTCCACTGAGCAATGATTGCAGTAATTTACCACCTTCTTCTGCACCTGCTATTACACCAGTGGTGACACACACTGCTGCGCGGCTTCTCTCCTCAAAACGCTTGTCAGCTTCTTATTTTACTGTTCATTTGGAAAGCTAAAAAGAGCAGTGCATGTCTGAGTTTTAACCAGCCTCAGAAACATGACTTCAGGCCAGGCTTTTTCTTTTGATATGTGCTCTACAGAGGAGGACTCTGCCTCTGAAAAGCATATATATCTCGAATCGCGGAGACAAGCTCCATCAAATGCATATTTTATAAGCAATCCTTGTGTGAGGAGAAAACTTGTGGCAGCAAAGGATTGGTGTTTTAAAATAGAGCTTGAGTGTCACAACTCTGAAGAACACTACGGTTGCACAGCATGTTCGAGCACACAGCAGCACATTGGGTAATTTTGTCTGCGTACTAAAGGGAGTTGAAGTCAAGCAACCTGGGAATTAACACCGGAGAAACAAAAGATTCCTGAGATTTGACGACACGCTGCACTATTCTCATCCATCTAAATCAAGACTTATGACTGCTAAGACTTAGTTCTGTAAATTTGTCAGTCATATATTCAGATATTTGATAAGAGGAAAAAGCTATTTTGAAAAATGTATGCTTTTCAAAAAATAATAATCGATAAATTACTAACAATTATTTGGCCTTTTCTTTTTTTGACGTATCCTGTCCAGTGTAATTAGTGAATTTTTTAATATAATTTTATAGAGATTTCTGAGGCAGATTTCCATTTGAATTTCAGATACCAATTCTTTGTCAGGGTCATATATTCAATTATTCATTTGATTATCATTTTCAAAACCTTGCACTTTGAAACTCATTTTCAAAAGTTTGCATTTTCAGGCCCTTCAAAACGTGGTGTAAATGAGCGGCCAAAACGCATAAAACGTTTTTTAGTTGAAACCGGCCCCATTAGTATGGTGTGAGTTTGTATTCTACCGTGCTTTTCTAATTGTGGATTTGAGTCTATCGAGAGCTATTTTCCATTCATTTGTGTTTGGATTGCACATTTACAACCCTGAACAGTGTGACTGTTCCTAAAAAATAAAAAATTAAATTCCATTATTTTCCCATGATATTTCCAGTTGTTTTCTGACTATTTTATAGCGATTTCTATGGAAGATTTCCATTTGAATTCCAGGTACCAATTCTTTGAATTCCTAGATTTGAATAACTTTCCAATAAGACAAAAAAGCCCTGAGATTGAATTCCAGCTCAATAGACAATTCAGTGCCTCCTTTGTCCTTGAGGAAGACCATTTTGTGTCCCATAAAAACCCAATTAACTACTAATATCTGCCACCCAATGAATCCCAGAAACAGTCATCCTCAACAGAGAGTCTGATGTTTTCGGTTATCAAATTTGACCCTACACAAGAGCTCATGAAAAGCAATATAGTGAGTTATTAAAATGTTTTAGAGCAGAGCATGACTAGAAAGATCGATACTGAAAATAGAAGCACCCATTATTTTCAATGACCTTTGAATTGTATTCATTTCCAAGACCTTTCCAAGTGTGGCAAACATTTCAATTATCTTATATTGACAGGTTTTCCATGACTGGGAGGACCCGATGATAGGATTGAAAAATTCAACCCTATCTATTGGCTAAAGCGTCTCACAGACCATGTTGATAGTCAAACACGGACAAGCTACAACTCAAACCAAATCACCAAGCACAAAGTAGGAACCTATATACGTAACAATAATCAGTGTCAGGAGGAAATAAAAACATAAAACAAAGCTGCTTATCATGCACCAAGTGTTTTATATACTGTCACAATTATAGCCATACAAATGTTTCTTTACCAACAGCTATTTGCACTGACGGTTATGTTTCAGAACCAATTAAGAACATCTGTCCCAGCAAAAGAGACTCGTAATTGTTATTCAACACAGACACACACGTGCAAAAAGATTTTGGGAGCGCTGCAAAGTGTTTGCACAGTAAAGGCATTAGATTTGTTTTTGTGCGTCGAGGCAAAATCATGAATATATACATAAGGAGTCTGAACAACCTTCAGAAACATTTCGTCCTCTCTATTCTGACTATTTGTCTGACAAGCACTGTTCATTTTAGAGATGAATCTGGCAGCCATATCCAAACGATGTACTGTAATAATCATGCGTTCGATCGGGTAAGACACCTGAAGATGCATTTTGATAAAATGCTGCGATATTTAATAGAAATATCTATATTTCTACAAATGTGCTCCTCATATGATATGGATAGAGACTATTACAAATCCACAGAGGTCCTTTGAAAAACATTTTGTTCATCCGGGAACATAAACTTGGTGTATGGGAAACTTTTTGCTGCCATATCAAATGCAGATTTAGATTTGTTCAGCATTTTAATACAGTGAGATCTCCAGAAATGTCCATGCTGGTCTCCCAGTTTCTCTTACACAAGAGTATCTCTGTGATTAAGATGCTACAGAATATTTGCTGACCCCTCCGGATACGATCAATATAACATCAGCAGGCTTCCAGCGGCTGTAATTCACAGTTTGGACTGTTTTAGAGCAAAACCAACAAAGTCAATGACTTGTAGCAGCTCTGTATATCTGCAGATGCCCCCGCAGTGTTATTATGTCACTTAAACATTCATTTTCAGGCCTCAAGGGTTCAATGTATTACTCTTCATGAGCTCCTTTCTGCTGACAAAGGCAGCCTTAATTGATTAACCCTCTGCCTCACTCTCTCCCCGAATCATGATGAAGAGTGTCAGGGGGACGTGTGCTGCTTTGATCCTCGCTTTTATTCAAATTTGGAGTTTTGATTCATGATTTAATGCCTGATTTACACATGAAAACCAAAAGCACTTCAGGGTTCAGCTTTCAATAAAAAGTTATTAATAAAAAATATAATGTTTAAGGGATCAGTAATTCATCCACATTCAAAAATGAGCATATAAATCAAAGTTAGTTGGGACTATTATCCATTAAACATATAATATAATATAATATAATATAATATAATATAATATAATATAAAGTTGTTGTTGTTTTTTCCTTTATTTGAGATTAAACTATAGAGACTATATGCTAACTTTTCTCAAAAAATCATGGATGGATGGTTGGATGGATGGATGGATGGATGGATGGATGGATGGATGGATGGATGGATGGATGGATGGATGGATGGATGGATGGATGGATGGATGGATGGATGGATGGGTGTGGATGCCTACATCGAGTTGATACTTTATTGGCCAAAAAATTATGTCCGTAGGGGATATTTGTTTTTAATGATTAAACCATCAAATATGAGGACATTTTCTTATATTTTGTAAACTTGAGGGAAAAACAAAACACTAAACTTGGTTAATGTACTGTATTCATCTGACAAAATTGTTTGGCAAAAACTGCAAACTACAGTAACAGGTTTTGTTTCACTATTCAAAAAAATGCATGGAAAAATAAAAAGCATACCTACAGTACAAGATAATCAATCAGTTATTAGTATTTTGCTGGTTCTGGTTTTTGCATGCGTTTATAATTTCTTTGTATGACCAAAAATGATGTCCGCACATTTTAGCATGTTTCATTGCATTATCACAAATAAAACAAATGACTACAAGCACAACTAAGAAACATGCTTACAATATCTTTAACAAATGTTTAATAATATTTGAATAAAGGGTCAAGATAAGATATCAATTTTCCTATGCCACTTCTGCATAAAAAGTAATTTTTCTAACTTTAAATTTCAGTCTGTTCCTCACAAAATCTATTATTTAGCTTCAGAAGACATAGCACACGTTGTGCAGACTCCTTTCTGTGAAGATGAAAACTAGTTCATTTAATCAAAATAATGATGAAGTACCCCCATGGTTAAAAGTTTGGCCTTCATTAAATATAGTGCAAAGCATTTGTATTTTTATCTGTAAGGTTAGTACTCACCATCTAGTTCCTCCACAGAGATACTGGCCAGCTGTTCGCTATTGCTGTGTTCTGACAGTGAGCGACTCAAGAAGTTGCCCTTGTACAGCAATCCTGCCGTCACATGGTGGAACGGCATCTTCTCCCTGAGAGAGCACAAGAAAATGCTGAAACAACCAGGCCAAAAGACATGTCAAATGATCTATATTACTATAATTGAGCGGGTGAGCAGTAATGTCCCAGGAAATGTCTCCACGGTGGGCTCATTCGTTGTCTCTTTATTCAGTAAAAACCATTGGAATATTTCTAATGTTCTGCTGCACTATTAAGTGAAAATGTTGTAAAAGGATATGAAGGCAGTTTCAATGCATATGAAGGATTCAAATGAATGAAATAAGTGGCCATAAAATGGCAAGCTATTAAAGCTGAAAGCGTGCACTGTCACTCTGAACTACCCTTGTGTTTATGAACATATGGGTGGAGTCTCACAGTTATTGTTCACAGGTGTTTATTAGTGTCATTAAAATCTTGCTGACGGTTGCATTGTTCCCCTTTAACACCAGCATTTTCTCACAAACTAGTGGTCTACTAATATGTTATATAATAATATAACAATAATATATATATAATAATTTTTATGCAACGTCAAGAGACCATGCACATTTATTTAATCAAAAATACAGTAAAAATATTACAGTAATTTATTTTAAAATATTATTTATTCCTGTGATGGCAAAGCTGAATTTTTAGTATCATTATTCCAGGCTTCAGTGTCACATGATCTTTCAGAAATCATTCTACTATGAAGATTTCTTTAAAAATAATAATAATAACAATAATAATATTGTCGACTTTTGAACGGTAGGGCATTATAAAATGTAATATAGCAACAACAAATTGTATTTTTCATTAATACAATTTTCATTAGTATTATTCATTAATTGCTTTTACAATATTAACAGAAAAAAATATTTGAATAAAACATTTTGAAAACAGAAATAAGAAATGAATGAAAAATGATAAATCATTAAATACAGCTGTATCTGACACTAGGTGGAAGAATGACCATTTCTGTTCATCAGATACAGTTACAAGGTGATAGGTTATGATATTCTCAAAATGGCTAAATAATGGACAGTATATTGATCATATCACTCATATAAACAGAACAATTCTGCATACCCAAAGCAACAGTAATTTTACTAAACAAAAATATGCAGAGTTCACAAAGTCAACATAACAAAAAAAATCTAACTGGAATAGCACTTTATATTGAAACCTCTCAGATATTGTGGTTAGCGTGAGCAAAAATTCTCTATTAATTATTCATCACAGTCAAAGCCATGGGAATCATTTGAATATACAATGCCATCAGATAGAGATGTGAGACTGAGTTTCTCTGCAATTGGGCTTCATGATGATTAGTATGAAGCGAGTGCCTTTCGAAAGCGTGAGTTTTAAAAACAAGCTTGTGTCAAAAGCCCACTCAAAATGCACAGCACACAACATCCTGAGATCAAGATGGATTCTGTGCATGCAAAATACTCCCACAAACAAACCCACTGAACGTTTCACTGTAGTTTTTGGCTCGTGGCCCATGTGACAGCTGCTAACCATGCACTATCCATTATTAAAATACATCCAAAAATAAATATAAATCAAGCTTTCAACAATGTAAGATTGTCTTAATTAGCCTTGGATTTAAAGTGCCAGAGAAAACACTACTGAGCCCAGTTTACTTTACTGAAAGAGGTTGAGTGTACAAAACTTCACCGCACTGGTTGATCGATTGTTCTATATCTGATGCTAATACTGATATCTAGAGAGCAAGGGTGCCCGATTTAGTTCTGATGATAGTACATGGCCAGCAGTGTTGGGGAAAGTAACTTTTAAAAGTATGCATTACAATATTGCGTTACACCCTAAAAAAAAGTAACTAATTGTGTTGCTTAGTTAATTTCATGGAAAGTAATGCCATTCTGGACTGCAGAAGAATAAGTCACACTCTGGCTGCATTCAAAATCATGAACTTTTTCTATATATATTAGGCGAAAACAGTATGTGACAAAAGAATATGTCTGAATTCACAGTAGTCATCCACATGTACCGGATGACCTACTTTTCCCAGCGAGATTCTGAAGTGTGCATATGATGGAGATTTGTGAATAGTCTGTCGTTTTTTTTTTTTTTACTTATTACTTATTCAAAATAAGAACCTACTCAAAAGTATGCAATTTCAGATGCAGCCTTTTACTTAAGCAACAAAAACGCAAATGTGATGTTTATCTAAAGTCATTTTTTGCTTATGGATGAATTGGATCATCGAAGGTCAGCAGCAAAGACATTGGTTAATAAAGTGAGACTAAATAAATACATAAAGCACTTACTCACGATTTCTCTCAACATGGAGACAGGAGAACTGTCAATCAATACATTGGAAAGCAAAGTAACTTGCATTTTGCACAACTTGCACAAGAAACATTTATTATTATTACTAATGCTGAAAACAGTTGTGCTGCTTAATTTGTTTTGGAAAATACTAGACAAATGTCAGCCATAAGCGGACCTGCTCCATAAAACAGTTTTCATTAGACTACTGTTATGACTGGAGTCTTCATATTACATGTGTGAGTACATGATTTATGTTTATTTCTTTATGTTACTGTGTTGACGTAGAAAAAAAATCTTTCTATCGTCTCTTTTCGGCTGATTTACAGACGGACCTCCCTTCAGCAGAGCTAAAAGCCTTCCTTCAGAGTGTGACGCTGCACTGCTGGTGTCCTGCACAGGAACTTAAAGCTCTCATGGGGACAATGTGGTCACCCAGCAGGTTAAATACCACAACACGGTCAGCAGAGAGAAAGAGAGAGAAAAGCCACCTGAAGTAGCAGTCAGCGTGAAGGGGCATGAGGTTCCAGATCACAGACACGCTTTGGGATGTGAGCCCACAGTCACAGTATGTGCTGGGCTACAGCCAGTCACCAAAGCAGAGGAAAACACATACAGCTTGAGCCCGTAGTAGCAGTCTGCTGAAGGACATATCCCATGATGGATGGCAGACCCTTGTAAAATATGGATGCTGCATTGGGACAAATGTAGGAGATTGGGGGTTTGCTCTAATGGGGCTGCCGATTGGGATGTGCGAAGCCTTTAATGGCCTGAGCGTCGTTTCAAATCTGTCGGGTTCAAGTCCAGAATCTCTCTATCAAATGTGGAGATGTAAATGCCTTAGTTTAACATTTCAGATTAGAAGCATCTAACACTTTGGCTACAGAATAAAGTAATTATTCAACAAAGAAATATTTTGATGAATAGAAAGTTCAAAAGAACTTCGTTCATTTGGAATAGAAATATCTTTATAAATGTCTTTACTGTCGCTTTCACTGTGCGGATGAATATGACCCTTTACAATAGATAATACTTTACAATTAACTCTGTTAGAGAGAAAAAAACTATTTTAGTGTTAAATTAAACTATTTAACTATTTTTAATATGGCCATTTATCTGTTTAATAAAATACCTTACTCACCAGTTGAGTAATAAAAACGGTAAACGCTTTTACAACATTTCAAAAACCTCAGTTCTTGCCATCTCCGAAAAGCCAAGCCAATGTTGTTTCTCGTTTCATTACGAGCTCTGTCGCGTTCTCTTTTTGCCAGCGTTCTTTTTAAGTTAGATGTACCTTTAATAAAGTTTAATGGCCGAATGATTAATACAAAAATATACAATTTAACATTATGGTTGTTTGGGGTCGTTTCATGCCAATGAAATCCATTCTCCATCTTCACAGGGTACTGTGTGAATGGCTAAAGCACATATGTCAAAACTTTGCACAAGTAGAGCTAAATTGGCCAAATAAATAATTGTCCCTGAAAGGGAAAAGTCACAGATGAACCGTTTATGGGGGCAATTTTAATTATGGTAATTTTCACAATGCCTCCAGGTTCATTAGCATTCAAATCAAGTTCTTGTTTTCTAATAAATTACTCATAAATCACGGAAACCCATACTACACACATGCAATTCATTTTTATAACTGGCTAACAACACATCATAATTATAAATACACACTTTAAATGGTATTGAAAATTACAGAGCAAAATTAACAGTTTCCTTTTGTCTATACAACATTGGTGTGTAAAAACGAAAACAGCCAGTTTGTCTGCAAAAACATGTCTCCATGTCTCTATGCATTTTTTAGATCCACACTCATGCAACTCCTTGGGGCAAAGCCTGACAGTCTGAGTGTGTCCAGGGGGAAAGTATGACTAATTTACCTGCAATCTCACTATTATGCCGTTCACATGGTGAACTGTTAAGTGTACATGACAACTGCATAATGCCAAAGGGACTGCAACTGGCAAAAGTAAGTAGAAGTATTTTTAAAAATGCATCAGTTAATCTGACACACTTTAAGATACTCTGTCTGTAGTTTGTTTAGAGTAAGATCTGATTAAGAAATGTAGATGGGTAGCTGAAAAATAACATGAACATAAACTTCAACATCTAGATTTAACATTTATATACATAAAAGTTAACATTTTAATGTATATCACACACTACTTTTCAAAGGTTTGGTCAGTATGATTGTTTAAAGAATGAATACCTTAATCAGATGCATTAAATTGGTCGAAAGTAACAGTAAAAACATTTATGTTACAAAAGATTTATATTTCAAATAAATGCTGTTGTTTTGAACTTTCTATTCATCAAAGAATACTGAAAACAAATATATCACGGTTTCCACAAAAATATTGAGCGGCACAACTGTTTTCATTAGAATGATTTCTGACAATAAAGACATTTTAAAATATATTAAAATAGAAAACATACTTTTTAAATTCTAACAATGTTTACCAATATTACTGTTTTTACTGTATTTTCACCAAGCAAAGCACATCTCTCACTCTTTTGCATTGGCGTAATGGATGATGGTTAAAAGTATACAATAAAGTCGCTAAATTAACACAAGCCTGCATTTATAATATAGACTATAGAAGAATTAGAATGTATCTTACAGTTGAAGTAAAGAGTTTACAACATGGCACCTTGTGGGACACTGTTTGAAATGTCATTTTAGCTCCCCATTAAAAACAGGATGTTATGTTCAGGAGGGGTAATGGAGTGTTTGGACATGAAGAGTGTAAGTGGAGGCAGCATTGATCGCAATGTGTTCAACTGAGGGCAAAACTTTCCAATCCAACAGTGCCACATCACATTCGAAGTTCCCTAGAAAACAGCTGTCGAAATGTCACAAATATCTTGCCATATCTTGTTATTCACAAGACGACAAGAAAAAGAACAAGAAAAAGTCAGCATCCTTTAATCAAATCACAGGGAGCCGTGCTTCACAAAGTCACTGGGAAAAAAGTCAAAATGTCATTCCACATCATGTCAAAATAACTAAATCTTCTAACAAAGAGAGCCTATGTTCGATCGACAGAACCGAGCATGAATACATTTCAACTTATTAAGATCAATACAAATACTTTCAAGCCAGTGATCACGCATACCAAAACAGAAGAATCAAATCAGGACATCTCCAACCAAACTAATCTAATTAAAGAAAACACACGTTTAACATTAACATCCTGCATGTTCCAGCAGTAAGATCCCGGGACGGCAGCTGTCATCCCTGTTGCTTACCCGTACGGATCAAACTCTACAGGATACTGAAGCACAACAGGCTCTTTCCCTTCACCCCTTCTTGGGACGCACGGCCCCTCTCCTTCAGACCCCTCCGCCCGAGGGTCTGGATCCAGATCGGTGACCTCCATCTGACGGCACACTCCGGCTCTGTCCCACACTTCCACAGCCTGACTACGTCCCACCGCTGGTCCTTTCCCCGAGCAGCATAGAGTGCCCAGAAACCCCTAGTTAATATTTCAGCAGCCTGGAGCAGGTAGTCACTCATTCATCCGTTCATTCATCCCTTCATCTGGTCAGCATCTCCCTCATGTCAGACTCTGGAGAGGGATGCAGTCGGTGGGCTCATATGGCTCTGTGACACAAGTAGTCCTGCCTCTGCAGCTCCATTGAGAACACACACACACACACACAAACACTGCTGACCAGCCCCCCGGACCGCAGTGCCACTCCTGCTCTCTCTACGCCGCTCCTCCAGGTTCATAATCATTAGCATGTCCATCACTTTTTCCCTGAAGGGGGTGTTGGTTGGTTGGACACCACCTGACTTGTCAAATGAGACTAAGGTGGATCATTTGCCCAGAAACTGCCACCTGATTACCAGCAATGAATATACATAATGTTGTTTGTGTTTTGCACATATTTTAGGAATGCAGAACCTTTATATATAACAGCAATAATAAATAAAATAATTTTAAATTAAATAAAAATTAAAAGATAAGACATCCTTAAAAGTAAAGAGTTATTGCAAATATAATAATAAAAAATATAATACAATAAATATAATTATATTTAGTTAAGTTTTTTAACATCTATAGTTTAAATGATCTAATTTTTTTTTAAAAACATAACACTATTATTATTATATTAAATAATTATTTTAAAATAAAAACATCTTTAAAATGTAAGAAAGACATACAATTATTATTATTATTTTATAATAATAATGTATTTTATATATGTTTTATAGACAATAGATGTTTAAAGAACAGTTAACAAAAAATTAAGCAAGCCATTATCCAAGTCGACTGTAAATAAATCATACATTTTCCGTCCGATTGATCAGCCAGTATGAACCCATTAAAACAACAGGTGCTAAAGTGTAGAAATCGACTGCAGTTTATGAAATCATTCTGCCCATCAAAGCCTCCATCATGTCACACAAATCCACTTCAGACATCGGGCACAAGCTCTCTTACCTTTAGTGGTGATGATGCGCGATTTTGAAAGTGATCCCTCAGATCTTGAAGTGTTGATGATCCGAGCCGATGTCGCTAAAGGATCCAGATTATCCCGCTGCTAAAATCTGGATCATAGATTCTCGCTGAATTATGAGGAAATTCTCATTCGCGATTATACACACAATTATTTTTTAGCCATCGGGTGCGAATGGTAGTGGACAGTGGACCTTTTTCCTGATTGTTATCCGAAAAAAACAACACGTCCGACTTCCAGCCAAAAGCAATAAAACCAGTTGGACTTTTCCTCCAACTCCAATCAGCTCTAATGAGCCACCGGGTTTTTCAGTACTTCCATGATCTAAGCGAATTCCTGCTCATAGTTCCCGAGCTCAATTGATTCACATCGCAAAAAGCTGCTCATAGATTTTCGATTGCCACACACACACGAGCCTCATAAAAATAATCAATAAACATCGCTGTCAAATCAGCAGTCCATCTGGATATTGTTGTCCAAGAGCTGTCGCTGGGCATTAACGGTCACAAAACAAGAAATAGCAGGTTCCAGAGAAAGAAGAAGATAGATTCCTCACAGAACATGAATTAACCCATTGAACACACTGACTGACTGAGAGCTCGAGACATTAGTCAGCGGGTCCAGCCTAACTAACTCATCTCATACTGTCATTCATCCGCAGCTGAGCGCGGGATCAGGAGGAATTAGGGAATATCACATCATCACTGCAGGGATGAGACCTGTCTGCTATTTTTACTATAATGAGAGTTCCTATCTATCTATCTATCTATCTATCTATCTATCTATCTATCTATCTATCTATCTATCTATCTATCTATCTATCTATCTATCTATCTATCTATCTATCTATCATTCATTCATCCACCCACCCATCTGCCCATCCATCCATCCATGCATCCATCCATCCATCCATCCATCCATCCATTAGCCCATAACACATGCATCCATCCATTAGCCCATAACCCACCCATGCATTTATCCACCCATCCATCGGCACATCTATCAGCCCATAACCCATCCATCCATCCATCCATCCATCCATCCATCCATCCATCCATCCATCCATCCATCCATCATATGCACATCCATCCATCCATTAGCCCATAACACATGCATCCATCCATTAGCCCATAACACATGCATCCATCCATTAGCCCATAACACATGCATCCATCCATTAGCCCATAACCCACCCATGCATTTATCCACCCATCCATCGGCACATCTATCAGCCCATAACCCATCCATCCATCCATCCATCCATCCATGCATTCGTCCATCCATCAGCCCATAATCCATCCATGCATTCATCCATCCATCCATCCATGCATTCATTCATCCATCCATCCATCCATCCATCCATCCATCCATCATCTGCACATCCAGCCGTCCATCCATCCATCTGCACATCCAACCATCCATCAGCCCATAACCCATCCATGCATCCAATCCATCCATCCACCCACACATACATGCATCCATCCATCATCTGCACATCCAGCCATCCTTCAGCCCATAACCCATCCATGCATGCATTCATTCATCCACCCATCCATCTGCCCATCCATCCATCCATGCATTCATCCATCTATCATCTGCACATCCATCCCATAACCCATCCATCCATCCATCCATGCATTCATCCATGCATTCATCCATCTATCATTTGCACATCCATGCATTCATCCATCTATCATTTGCACATCCATCCATCCATCTATCCATCCATCCATTAGCCCATAACACATCCATCCATCCATCCATCCATCCAACCATTAGCTCATAACCCATCCATGCATTTATCCATCCATCAGCACGTCCATCAGCCCATAACCCATCCATCATACATCTATGCATTCATCCATCCATCAGCCCATAATCCATCCATGCATTCATCCATCTATCCATCTGCACATCCATCAGCCCACCCATTCATCCATCCATCCATCATCTGCACATCCAGTCATCCATCAGCCCATAACCATTCCATGCATCCATCCATCCATGCATTCATCCTCCCATCCAACCATCCATCAGTCCATAACCCATCCATGCATCCATCCATCCATGCATTCATCCTCCCATCCAACCATCCATCAGTCCATAACCCATCCATGCATCCATCCACCCACACATACATGCATTCGTCCATCCATCATCTGCACATCCAGCCATCCTTCAGCCCATAACCCATCCATGCATGCATTCATTCATCCATCCATCAGCCCATAATCCATCCATGCATTCATCCATCTATCCATCTGCACATCCATCAGCCCACCCATTCATCCATCCATCCATCATCTGCACATCCAGTCATCCATCAGCCCATAACCATTCCATGCATCCATCCATCCATGCATTCATCCTCCCATCCAACCATCCATCAGTCCATAACCCACCCATGCATCCATCCACCCACACATAGGCTACATGCATTCGTCCATCCATCATCTGCACATCCAGCCATCCTTCAGCCCATAACCCATCCATGCATGCATTCATTCATCCATCCATCCATCCATCAATCTGCCCATCCATCAGCCCATGAAGATTTAAGTTTGGAAGGGACCAAATATAAGAGTTTTAGAACGGGTCATTGAAAAATCCATGCTGATAGAGTCTATCATACCTGGACTTGTGGTATGCATTAACATTCCTGTTCATCTTAATGGGAATTAAACAGTTCTGTTTTTGAGTCAATCAATTGTGCTGTAAACATCATGTGGCGAATTACTCTGCAAACACACACACACATATATGTGTGTGTATATATATATATATATATATGTGTGTGTGTGTGTGTGTATGTGTGTGTGTGTGTGTGTGTGTGTGTGTGTGTGCCCACAGAGTGTGTTAAACTAAGCATAATCAGGGCTAATTGGTCCATCCAAAATCTGACCCCAGGGATTGACCACTAATCTGAATATATTTGAAAATTTAGAGAAGTTACAGTACTTGTCTATACCTTAATATGACCAATAGCTGATATAAGCTTCAGAAGTAAAATATCATAAGCCTAAACAGGAGCCTCATCACTCTTTTTATACCAGTCCATAAAAAGACTTCAGGTTCGTAGAGGCTTCATGGTTTTTTAAGATAAGGCATGCCATATAAAAAAAAGGGTATTATTAATTTTATTATTTAACCTAAAATTACATCAATACCTGTGGCTAAAGCAATTTAGAGTAGTTAGCTGTTTCAGGACAGAACGGTGTGTGTGTGTGTGTGTGTGTGTGTGTGTGTGTGTGTGTGTGTGTGTGTGTGTGTGTGTGTGTGTGTGTGTGTGTGTGTGTGTGTGTGTGTGTGTGTGTGTGTGTGTGTGTGTGTGTGTGTGTGTGTGTGTGTGTGTGTGCATGCACGCAAGAGGAAAGCCAGCACACACCTCACCCTGGAAACTTAATGAGTGCTGATAAGAAAAAAAGAATAGGAAATGGGCAGAGAACACCACCACCACAAACAAACAAGAAAAAAATCAGTGAGCAGCAAAGCAATCAGCACAATATGAACCCACAGCCCTGTGAAAACTGACAAAGAAGCGAGCCTACTCATTCATCAAAGCACACAGAGATCATGTGTACTGCCAGGAATCAAAAAGATGGCTTCATGATTCTGAGTCACGGACGTGATAAGATGAATGGTCAGTCTGAGACACAATGATCATGCTTTTTGCTTTTTGGAAAAATCACAATCGTAAACATCTAGTAAGTAGTGCATCTATTTTACAAGTAGGCCTAATTGGAAGTACTGTGACAAATTGCTTTTCTTCCTCTGTTGTAAGTCACTTTGTATATAAAACCATCTGCTACAGTACATATAGCCTACATAAACGCAAATATATAAAGCTTCATTTACATAGCATCTTTAAAATAATGATGTAACTGAAACAGCAACAGACCTTTTTTCCCCGTATTGTGATGTTAATCCATGGGTTAAAGCAGAATTAAAAAAATAATAATACATTTAAGTGAGGCAGAGACCTGAATAAACCCATCGGTTGTTGGTTGAACTGAGGCAGATCTGAATGTGAGGCTACGTTTACATCGTGCACAGTTTTCAGAAAAGTGTTCGTTTACACGAACCCGTGTATATTCCGTCGAGAACATGTCAAACCTCTAGGTGGCAGTGTAATGAGAAGCTCAAGCCCACGTTAGCCAATCAGAATCCCAAAAATAGTCGCATACTGTGACGTCGACTGCCTAAAACTCAGTTTTTCTCAGTTTACATGCAAACGTGCAAACAAAGTTTTCCAAAATCTCCACTCTGGCCGGAGTTTTTAGAAAGAATCGTTTTTAGAGGCGAATTCTCCGTTTGCGTGTAAACGAAGGGCACAAACAAAGGGAAATGTCTCTGTTTTTTTAAAATAACCATGTACGTGTAAACGGGGCCTGAGCTTGCAGTCAATTATAAGAAAAGGGCGGGGTTTATGAGAATGAAATGATTGGAGAAGTCTGGCATTCGTCACCAGAGAGAAGTTTGCGATTTCAACTGAAGATCGAGTTGATTAAAAATTACAATTAAACATTTAAAAAAAAAATTAAACATGCAGTTATGCATGGATGAAATGTTCACAATAAGATCAATACTATTTTAAACGCGTTGACTGTTCCAAGATGGCGGGTGCACCATTGAATGGGCCGTCTACATATACATAGCCTATCTATGCTTAAAATTACCATTAGCTGATATTGTTAGCTGATTGTTCAGAAGATTTCTCAGCGCCGCACATTACCTCTTCAGTGAACATCTTGAGCATTTTATGACCCATCACATTGGACTACATAACTAACACAACGCAACTGAAACCATTCACTCAATCTCACACACACCGCACACACAGTGATATAATGATGTGATAATTAAAATCCCCCTCATTTCTCGGCCTGAGTGTCCTCTAAATTCTTCCACCAGCTGACTCACACACAGAGCCTGAATCAGTGACTCACACACACTTTGTGGAGCATGCTGGGATTTTTCTCCAGACATCAGTCAGAGAGGAGCACAGGATAAGCTGACCTCAAAGTTAAGCCCAAAATGAACCTGACAACCGGCTGATATTGGTGATGACACTTTAAAAAAGCACTTCCTCCAAAGCAAAGCTTAAACTTTAGCAATATCATAATCATAAATGGAGAGAACATTTTTAATACTGGATTACCTGTCATATTACGCTGCTGAATTGGGAAACAGCAGCTAAAGGTAGAATTTATTGGAACTGAAAAATGACTCCGGTTATGAAATAAGGAAATCACAATGTTATTCCTGTCAGACCGGCAGTGAAGATTTACTGAAGTGTTAGCCATTCAAAACGCACTCGCTTTTTTTACCTGTCTCTGGAAATGTAGTAACTGCAGAGTGATGAGAAGCTTTTTAGCCGGTTTAATGCTCGTCTCAATTTTGCTTCACGTGTGTGAATATGCTTTGAAAGAAATGAAAAAAGAGATTCATTCATTCTCATTAGCGAAGTAGGGCAACATGATACGCTCCAGCTAGCGCACAGACAAAAATGTAGTGTGCCTGTTGTTAAATGAAACTTGTTTAAAGCAGCAGTGACCAAACTTTTTTTTTTTTACTATATATAAAACTTTATATTTAAAGGTAAGCAATATTATAGTTAGGAGTACAAAGAGATGTTTTGTAGAATGTTCCTGCTGCTCTTTTCCATACAACGAAAGTCATAGGTGTCGATTTCGGTGGGGATGGTGGGGATGCGTACCCACCAGATTTCGTCATGAATAATTTTGTACCCACAACCTTTTTAGGGTTGCAACGATACACCAAACCCACGATTCGGTTCGTATCACGATTGAAATTTTTTTATTTTAAAAAAAAATCTCCATGTTTTCGGTACTGATGCGTGACCCGTTCATGTAACATGTAAGGGTGGCGCTGCCAATAAAGCACCTAAAAGCTGTCACAAAGAACCTGCAAAAGTAATGATTATGAATATGTCAAATATAGCAAGGAGACATTTTAATTGTTTATTAATAAACAAGCGTTTTCCGTGTCGGCTGCAAAGATGAAGTTGACGATGCTGACTCGCGATCTTCGCAGTAGGCTAGTGAACTGCACATTTCAGAGAGAAATGCACATTTCATACGGATTACATAGTTTTCTTTCGTTATGAATTGTTCTGTTTAAAAGTAAGCGTTCTGTAGATAATATATATATTTCTCAAGTCTGTCTGTGAGGCAATTATGCCGAGTTTCGGTTCATTTATGAGACGAGCTCCAGTTCATGCGCCGGCGCCCATGTCGTTGTGATATCTAGGGGTGATATCAGGTAAAATGGGCCATCAGGTAAAATGGGCCATCTAAGGTTTGGGGGTCCCAGCCCCTCTGGAATTTAAAGCCAATGACTGCAAAGGATTTCAAACTGTTGTCATAACTGTGCTTGACAAGTAACAGGTGATTTGATTGGTTTATTGTTGCTATGGTGGGTGGGGCAATAATTCAAATCAAGACTGCACCAGAAAGTTGCATGATAAGTAGCCTGGCATACCAAATATAACTAAACTATTATAAGGATGATACATCTATAAAAAAACGAACATGCACATAAAAAAAACTATGCATAATATCTGTCTTGATGGCATCGATCAGAAATAATATTGTTAGTTTGGTATATGAACATATTTTTTGAAAAAGTGATGTTTTTCTTGGCGGCCCAATTTACCTTAACCCACTCAGGTAAAATGGGCTACATGGTTTCAGCTAAAATGGGCCATCATCTGTGTCAATGACACACATGTGTTTGAGTGTGAGTAAGTGAGTGAGTGAGTGAGTGAGTGAGTGAGTGAGTGAGTGAGTGAGTGAGTGAGTGAGTGAGTGAGTGAGTGAGTGAGTGTGTGTGTGTGTGTGTGTGTGTGTGTGTGTGTGTGTGTGTGAGTGTGTGTGTGTGTGTGTGTGTGTGTGTGTGTGTGTCTCACCATGACCCCACACACCCCCTGAACAGTAATAATGGTAGTAGATATTTATATTTTATTTTATACAAACTCACACATGCACACACGCTCACACACTCACACATGCACATTGCACACACTCACACATGCACACAATCACAATCACACACACACTCACACATGCACACACGCTCACACATGCACACACGCTCACACACTCACACATGCACATTGCACACACTCACACACAATCACACACACACTCACACATGCACACACGCTCACACACTCACACATGCACACACGCTCACACACTCACACATGCACATTGCACACACTCACACATGCACACACGCACACACAATCACACTCACACATGCACGCACACTCACTCACACATGCACGCACACACACTCACACATGCACACACACTCACACATGCACACACGCACACACACTCGCACACACTCACACATGCACGCACACACACTCACACATGCACGCACACACTCACACATGCACGCACACACACTCACACATGCACACACGCACACATGCACACACGCACACTCACACATGCACGCACACACACTCATACATGCACATTGCACACACACTCGCACACACTCACACATGCACGCACACACACTCACACATGCACGCACACACACTCATACATGCACACACACACACATGCACACACGCACACTCACACATGCACGCACACACACTCACACATGCACGCACACACACTCACACATGCACACACGCACACATGCACACTCACACATGCACGCACACACACTCATACATGCACATTGCACACACACTCGCACACACTCACACATGCACACACGCACACTCACACATGCACGCACACACACTCACACATGCACGCACACACACTCACACATGCGCACACACGCACACTCACACATGCACGCACACACACTCATACATGCACATTGCACACACACTCGCACACACTCACACATGCACACACGCACACTCACACATGCACGCACACACACTCATACATGCACACACGCACACACACTCGCACACACTCACACATGCACGCACACACACTCACACATGCACACACACTTTTTTAATAGCACATTTTAATATGTGGGTTTGCACCCAAAATGTTTTTTTTTTTAATGGCACATATGAATATTTTTGTTTAATGCACTTTAAATGTTATGTGGCTGTATAAGCAATTGTGTTTTAAAATTAAAATTGATGATAAATTACTATTTCCCTTTGCAGTTTGACTGGCCCATTTTACCTGAACAGCTGGCCCATTTTACCTGAAACTGCTCATGAAAAAAAAGTTGGCACAGCTGATGTTTCAAGAACTGTAGGGCCTAAATAATTATATTTTATTAAATAATTTCAACACAAAATTATAAAAAACAGTCATTATTAATCATAAAAACACATGGAAAGGGCATATATGGTGTTGTATTATTGTCCCAAACGATTTACCGAAAAGTGGCCCAATTTAGCTGATATCACCCCTATTATCTGCGTTATTATTTATTAAATCCAGGCAATTGGTTGATGAAACATTGATTCAAATTAAAATACAATTAATACAAAACGAAATAAATTCACTTTAAAGAAAGGCTTTGTGCTTTCTGTTTGAGGTCTTAAAGTTTTAAAGCAGTCTTTAAGTGCCAATTTCAGAGCGGTCACGTCCGTAACCGAGAACTGTCACGTCCGTAACATTGTTTTTTCCTTATAAATGCGAACAAATTTTTAAAAAAAATCATAACAGTCAGGAAAGACATGAGAATGAGTAAATAATAAGAGTATTTTCATTTTTGGATGAACTCTCCCTTTTAAATTTACCAATACTGACCCAGTTACCCATACTGTGCATGCACAACCATCTAAATCTCATTAAAGCATTTCCAACAATGGAAAACATGCAAAGCCAATACCTTGCAAAATTAAAGGCAACCAGGTGGAACATGCTGAGTTTTCACAGGGAAATTGTATTATTATGAAGGATTTGAGGGATAAACACATTTGCAAGGGAAGGAAGTCTGAGGAACGGATGGAATATGGCGTGTGTTGGGCTGAAGAGAAGATAAATGACACACAGGTGTGTCTCTGAGCTCTCCATTAAACACTGGTTAATAACTGGTGCTCTGCTCACTGAGGCTTCACCGCTCTCTCGCTGTGTGTGTCAACGCCTGTTAAAGACACACTGTATCTTTGTTAAAACAAGGCCATCTTAACAGCATGACACCAAAAAAGACTTTTTCATTTCCATCTTACACCAAGCATCAGGCAAATATCACTAATATTGTAGGCAAATACTGATTTATTTATTTAAAAAATGTGTAAAGAATGGTTTGTTTTGATAAATTAAGCTGGAAGCCACATCACCCTGTAGCCCAATAATGGTTGCTCAATGAAGCTAAGAAGGGTTCAAACTGGTCAGTACCTGGATGGGAAAACTCCTGGGAAAACTAGGGCCCTGTCCCAAATGGCACACTTCATATGCACTTTCAGTCTTGTGGACTTACAATGGCTACCGCGTGCGCGTGTTAGTTAAGTCTGTGAGACCGTAGGGTGTCCCATTTGTCATTTTAGGTCTCAGAAGGGTGCACGTGCGCACCCTTTGCGGTCGACATGCGCCCTCGGTGCGCACTTTTGCTGAGCTTCCCGACAGTCCAACCGGCGTTACGTCACGAAAGTGTGGACACGTAGGAAGACCAAGAGTGCTTAGGGTGCCATTTGGGACAGGGCCTATAGGTTGCTGCTGGAAGAGGAGATAGTGAGGCCAGCAGGGGGCGCTCATCCTGTGGTTATTGTGGGTCCTAATGTCCCAGTATAGTGACTGGGACACTATACTGTCAAAAGAGCACAGTCCTTCGGATAAGACGTTAAACCGAGGTCCTGACTTTCTGTGGTCATATCATAAATCATATCATAAAGTAGGGGTTTAACCCCGGATTTGCCCATTGGCCTCGGTCCATCATCATGGCCTCCTAATCATCCCCATATACTGATAGACTTCATCACTCTCTCTTCTTCACCAGTAAGCTGGTGTGTGGTGGCCGTTCTGGCTCAATAGGGCTGCCGTCGCATCATTCAGGTGGATGCTGCACATTGGTGTTGGTTGAGGTTCAAAATAAATGACAAAATAATTAACAAAAAAAAAAAATAGGCTGAGACGTGCAAGAAGTGCAGGATTTTATTGAGGACAGCCTGTGTGTGAGTCAGCTACAGGGACAGAGACCCTGCGGTGCATGAGGACACATTTAGGTGTGACACTGTGTCAGCTGGCATCAAGCGCCCAGCCCGCTGTCCCGCTCTACCTTAAGAGCAGCTTTTCCGAATCGTGGCATATTCAGACATTCATTCTTAAATCATCAACTTTGTCTTTATTTAGGCCTACTCTCTCTTTTGACTCTAATCTTCTGTGGCACACAATAGACCGCATGTAGCCCCGCCCCTTTTCAGCACCGCACTCGTTCTGTTCTCTCTTCTAGTTTGTATTTCCAAAGCATGAAGGTACGATTTTACGGATTTATAAATAAACTGCTCGTTTAAAATCTTACCCTGACATTGAAATCTATTGACATTTGTTATGACTTCAAACATTACAATCCCTATGATGCCATAGAAATAGGCTATACACATATACAAAAACGGAAGTTCAAACACAAAATTCTAAAGATGGTGGCACGCTTGTTTCTCTGGTGCATAAGGTCTATAGAGGAACTCTGAAGTCTGGTCAGTCCGTGAAATTACAATGGGCCTGTCCCAAATGGCACACTTCATGTGCACTTGCGGTCCTGTGGACTTATAATGGCCGCCGCGTGCCCGTTAAGTCCACAAGACCGTAGGGGTGTCCCATTTGAGGTTTAAGTAAAGTTTAAGTTACTTACTGATAATCTCCCTCTACAGTGAACACAGTTAACTTGAGAATCTCTGTGAACGTTTTCAGGTTCCCAGGCGCTGTGAAAAGACAACAATCTCCATGCAAGGTCCCGAACAACAGAAAACTTCACAATCTCTGTCTCAGCAACATCTTGAAAAAAGGGATGAAACCATTAGCAAAAAGAGTGTTACTTCCAAAGATGGTAAATATCTAAAACAAAAACACTGCTTTGCCATGGTATTTCAAAACAAGACAAAACAAATAAAAAAAACAAGAAAACAAAACTAAAACTAAAAAACACACCAAACATTAAAAAAGAATAACACAGATTAAAACAAAACAAAAAGAACACTAAAAAAGACAACAGATAATAAAAATAATAAACAAACATAACCACACACACAAAAAAAAAATAGATCAGAACAACACAGACGCACAAACAGAATAGAACAGAACAGAACACCACAAAACAACAACAACAGAAGTACCATGACAGATTTTTTGTGAGTGTGCTATAGGGCCGGTTGCACCAAAATGTAATCTTAGCCCTTGACATAAATGAGCACTAAGATACAACTGTCTTTCACACTACTAAATATTTTTGCGTTGCAACATTAAACTTAGTTGAAGCGTATCTCTATGTATAAACTAAATATTTACGGAAGCCTCCGATCAGGAGTAGCCTAACGGTTGGAATAAAATAGCAGACAGATTGAACTGCATCAATAAGCTCTTCTTTTTTCAGACTTCCATTCTTTATACAGATGTAATAATGCTGACATTTGCCGCGCTCTTTAAGATCGCTAAATTCGAGGCTTTTGGTTATACCTAGGATATCTAAGTCCACCAAAGGAGGGAGAGCATTCTCACATTTAGCTCCAAAACTCTGGAATAGCCTTCCTGATACTGTTCGTTGCTCAGACTCGCTCTCCCAGTTCAAAACTAGATTAAAGACGCATCTCTTCAGCCAGGCATTCATATAAATGTTTTAATCTTACAGTTAAATCCGGCCTCTAGTTCATAACCGCCAGAGGAGAACTGGCCCCCGACTGAGCCTGGGTTCTCCCAAGGTTTTTTTTTCTCCATTGGGTCACCTGATGGAGTTTTTCGTTTCCTTGCCACTGTTGCCTTTGGCTTGCTCAGTTGGGGATATTCAATTTAATGAATCAATCAATATTACTATTGATTAGCATTACCAAACATGGACGTTTTATTATTATTTTATTTTAATACTGTGAAGCTGCTTTGATACAATCTGTATTGTGAAAAGCGCTATACAAATATTCTTGACTTGACTTGACTTGACATTTACACTTGCTTACATTTTAAGAGAGAGAACATTATGTGAATAGATTACTTTGCAAGCGGCTCATCGACACAAACCCTACAGCTGTGCATCTGTCCCGTCTGTGTTGTGCATGTCAAATAAAATCATTTATTTTTTTCTTGTCTTGTTTTTTTTTTTGTATCAATATTTATCCATTTATCCTTATTAATTTTGTTACTGTAATTTTTTTAATGGTTTCTGAATGTTATTTACATATTAAAACATGTTTTTCATGATTAAGTGTCGTATTTAATGGAAACGTATTTTTACTGTTAATAAAGTGAGGCAAAATTTGTTCTGCCTTACGAACAAATGGTGCAACAGAATAAAGTACAGAGTTAGTTACAAGTAATTACTAGTCGCTAGTAATTACTAAGCCATAGTGTGGACTTTACGTTCCAATTTAAGAAAGAACTTACGAACGGCTAGTACAACCCTACACTGTGGTTTCATGACTAAGCGCTGTAAGGTGGCCATTTTTTCTGTGCACAGGCAGTTATGTTGTAGATATCCTTATTCCTTAATTATTATCCCCATTTTCACCGGTCAGGACCCTGTGATGGCAGGAAGACCTGAGACTGCCACATAATTAACCGACAGCCAGGCACCCATTTATGCATTCACTGGGCACTTGTTTATGGGCATTAAGATGGATTATGTGCAAAATGTGGGATACATTGTGATTCATTTTGTGTGCTAAATATATTAAGTTGATTTTTAATTAAAATGCAAATCTCCCAGCAAAGAAACATCAGACAAAACTGCATTCCTTGCAGCCGTGCGGTTAATTGACAGTTAATAAGGGAATTAGTAGAGACGATTCTCCTTTCACGGTCTCTGGATTGGTACTGATGTTGCACTTACAAACAATACAAATTTTTTTTTAAAGAAGCTGTTATGAGGATGAATTTAGTATTCTGTAAGAAAGTAAACATAAGCATATTCTATTAGGGTCTTCACTTGCATCCCTATCTAGTAGGTGAGAGCTTTGAGAGCTGTTGCTGTCATTTTAAGCAACTTCCTTTTTGGCAGCGGACCGCTCAGTTTGGCTCCAGCTCCAGCGAAATCTGTCTGTTTGACAAGAAGCCCAGAGCTTTGGGCTTCTCAGCCACAAAACAGAGCTGCCATTGGCTCCCTCCACCTCAGTTGTTCAGGCAGTGGGTTAGTGTTGGATTCAGAGAAAGGTAGAGAAGCAGCAGTGATGGCTGTGATTCTGCCAAGTAGGACATGTTTCTGGATCAACATCTTTTGTTGGTCCTGGAACAACATACCTGTCTTATCCCTATAGCCCTAAACACTAGAACTAAAACTGGTGCACGCTGCAAGACAAGCTTGCCTAGTCAACACAATTACTGATGGCAATGGTTCTTAACTGTTTGGTAAGATAATCATAACAAGGTTTGTTGATAAGGAAAGGAGGAAGCGGGAACCGGCGAAGATTCAACGTAACTTACAGTAATTAAAGTAAAGCGACAGCCCCTCATGGACGACTGCCACAAACTAGAATAAAGCACCAATATAGCTCAGCTCTGGTCTTCTTTCTTTCGTCGCTGTCATTACTCCTCTTTTTATCCTTCCAGAGCTCCTCCGTGGGACTCGAGACCTGTGTGGCGCACATGTGACGCTCATTAACACTCGCGCAACCGGCCTCGCTCCATTGGCTCTCGGCCCCACCCTGCTCGCCACAATAATTAAACATATTGTTGACAAAAATATGATTATTTTAAATACCCAATCATAGTAGATAATGTTAGGAATGACAAGCTTAAACCTCGTGATATTACAACTTGTATATACACAAAAAGTTTTAGATGCTTAAACTTGCCGTTATGTGCTAACCATAATGTACAGGTAAATTTCCAGCTTAGGGACACAGAAAAACAAAAGCATACTTGAAGACTTCACAACATCATAGTGCAATAATTAGAGAGTTGTATGAGGAACAATTATGTGACATTTATGTCAGAGAAAAATGTGAATAAGAAATGACAAATTTAATATTTTCTGCACAAGACTATAGCTAAAACAACTAAAAAGTCTAAAAATTCACTCATCACCCTTTTATCTTTTAAATGTCTGACTATTCTGGTACCAAAAGATCCAGATTGTGACTGTCTTGCTCTGCATGACTTAGTGGAAACATCTGTGAGACACAATCAAAGTTGTCACAGATCCTTTGAAACATTTAAAATCTAGCCGCCCAGTCCCAAGCCAAAGTATGATGAAATATATCAGTGTATTTTTTTTATTTTGGGGCGCCACAAAGACATCAAAGTAGTGTTTCAGATCTTCTATGTACCTTTGAGCTCTCAATTGAGTTGTCAATCCATCTTTTTATGACAACACCTCAAAACACAATGTCAAGCTTAGGGCAATTTCTTTTGCTCTTGCTAGCCAGAATTAGCCTACTGTCTGTCAATATGTTTTTCCCCACTAAGCACAGGATTTTAGGTCCCTTTGAAACATTCAGAGGACACTTGGACTTGAGGCTAAAAACAGAAGCTGAGGTATTGAGACTGGAGGCTCATGCTGTTCCAGTACAGCTCGTCTCTTCTCTGTAAAACCAATCGAGGGACTGAGGCTTAGGGTGCCATAGCTGAGAGAACTTGTGATGGGGAAATCCATTAGTAATGGAGCTTGCGAAATAAAACAAAATTGTTTACGCACACAAAAAACAACAACATGTACTTTGAAAATGACAAATTCCTCATAATTCCGCACATACACACACAAACCTATCGGTCTGAATAAGCAAAAGTTATTTTAAAAGGTATAAAAATATATTATGCAGGCGGGACCTAATGAGTAGTATGCCTTTAAACTAAGATACACCTGATAAACTGGACTGTTGTTGTAAAAAGGTACACATTTCCACAGCATTACTTACAGTCAATCACATGTGAAAGCATCCAAATCAAACAATTATACTGCTGCGTCAACAGACAACTTCCCAGAAATAACCCAATTCAATTCAGAATAAAATGCCCTTATGGACCACACACACACACAAAAAAAAAAAAGTGTATTTGGGTGATGAATTCCCTTCGGCTTGCTAAAGTGACTGAAATGCATGAGGAAGACACCGTCACATTAACCTAGATCATCGCAGCACCGATTTCACAGAGGTGTGAAATAGCTTTTCTGTCACTCGTCACAGACCATTACACTCTCTGTTTCTGTTATGTTTAAACAACTAGGAGACAAGGCACTTTAAAGGCTGGGATCAAAAGTGTGGTTTAAACATTCCAATAAATCCAATGAACTTTCAGCCGTATGAGAGCTTTCAATAGCTAACTTGTCAGAATACAGAGACGAGAAATCATTGTGGACTTGAAGAATAGACTTTTTCATTATTATTTTTTGACTAAGCAAACAATAGCATTGCCATTTCGTTCCTTAATATACACTCTGTCAGAGTTTCGAGTTTCGTTATTTCATAAATAAAAGCTATAAAGTAGGAACAACCCAATGACTGGAAGAAAGCAGTATTACTTTGAACAGAGGGACATACAGCAGGGACTTCTGTGTCTGGTCTTAATATTATGCCCTTTTTTCTTCACACAAGACCAAAGATTTCAGCTTCATTCAGTTGCAGAGCTCAGGAAATGTCTGTGACCTAGTTCACTCGGCATCAAGCACATTCCCTTCTCTTACAATACCATCCTGTAGAACAACATACAGACATTGCAGATTTTTAATAAGACACCAAGAAAGCAGCTACAACAAAACTCAAATTGATTTGCAAGCATCTGAATGTGCATGAAATGAATAACGCATGTGGTTTGTAGATACCTTTTGGGTGAATTTAAAATATGAATGAAACCCTATAAAGCACGAACAGCAGGCTCACAACCAGAGTTGCCAAGTTCGCCTTTTTCATATGCGACTGTGGCCTGTTTTTTAAAGAAGTCGCTTATTGATTTGGGCAGTCGCAGGTTGCATTTTTTGGGGGTTTACTTCCAGAATACAGTTGCGTATTTGGGCTTGTTAGTGGTTGGCACTCATAGGACAAAATATATGACCACTTTATCATTATTTAGTGTGTGATAATGTTTCTTTGTCTGCCAATCTGTTTGAATGAGTGCTCTCCCTTTTCCTGTGAAATGGTGCTGTTATTCATGCCAGTTGCCTTGTTTAAGACTAAGTTACAGAACATAAGTTACTGAAACGTTTTTCTTTACAAAATGATATTTTGACATCATAATATCTGCTTTTCCAGACCAGGTCGCTTATTGTCGGATTTTTTATTTTTTTTCCAGGCAAGGTTGCTTATTTCTCTAGTGCAGTGTCCTGCAGAGTTTAGTTCCAGCCTGCTTCAGCACACCTGCCTTTGTATTTTCAAGCGCTCCTGAAGAGCTTGATGAGCAGATTCAGGTGTGTTTGATTAGGGTTGGAACTAAACTCTGCAGGAAAGTGGCCCTCCAGGAGCAGGATTGAAGACCTCTGCTCTAGTGAAACCTGGCAGCACTGCTCAAAACTGCATTGCAACATTTCTCAAGACAAAGACGGCAAATAATGATAAAATACAAAATAATCTCTAGTGACATTTGACTTGATTGCAATCTGTCAAATTTGTGTAAAAATATCCAAGACAAAACGTAGAGGATAGCAAAAGACAATGCAGAAGTAAGAGTTGCAATTTCACATTTCAATGACTTGGTCGTTACAGAGATATTTATGGGGCAGTTCTGATTCCAAACAGCTTTCAGCTGTATCATCAGCTGACCTGTAAGAACCAATCCATTCAAAGTCCCATCTGACTCAACTGCCCTCTAAATGTCTAAAAGAACGCACAAATCACAGTTTGAGGTGACATGTTATTAACGTAGGCAACTATAGTGATTTTTCTTTTGCTGTTCTTTCCTCCTGTGCTCTCTAAATTTAGGCCCTAAGGTGGTATGAGTAAATGAAGCCTTAAATTCAAGTCATTGGTTCTTCCGTTCTGTCCTTCGTTCTGTATTCTTACTAGAGTTATTAGATCCAGAGCTGAACAGGACTTGGGCAGAAAATTCTTTATTACCGCGACCACAACTAAAAACAAAAGCTAACATTCATTAAAACAGCATGAAATCAAGTATATGGAAGGAGAGCAAATGTGTACTTTATGCTCACCAGAATTACATCCCTAAGGCAAGTCTTGGAACACAAAAGAGCCTTGGCTAAAATAATAAAAACAAAAGTCTTAATCTTGAGGGCAGATAATCAGGTGTTAATCATTTAAAATGGACATTCCTCTACAGACTTGAAGTAGGAAGGCAAGAGTAATATCAACACCCTGAGATATCTTTGGTCTTATTCTTTCTCTGGAAGCGTGTGTCCAAAGGCTCAAATCCCCTCTCTCGGGCCCCAAATATGGCCCAGCTAGGGGTCTTGGCCATATAGTCCATTGCAGAGAAGCTTGCGGTGCCTCCACTCTCATCGTATTCTTGAATGAGCTCCTGGAAGCGCTCATAGTCAATCCACGTCCACCACTCGCCATCGACTTTGAACTGCAGACACAGGAAAGAAAAGAGTTAAGACAGACAAGGAGGTCAGAGTACTGGGATGAATAACACACACAAACAGACACACAGCTGAAGATTGGAGTGAGTCTCCCTGCCTGACAGGCGTTCATTTTGACTAATCCAAACTTATACACTGAAAACTGGGTAAAACTCAGTTACTGAACACCAAGACAAGCGAATCAGAGGAAGAGGGCAAAGGAAGTTTCTTTCAGAGAACACAGAGCTGGTGGTCTTTCATTCAAAACACTTGTAGCCCACACTCAGTTCTTGAAGTCCTCAGATTCCATACTAAAACGCTGGACACTTCAGTACATTAGGAGTGCAGGCACTCTTCAGCACCCTTCAGAATTGCAAGATATCAAATGGGACACCCTACAATCTTCAGGACAATGCTGCATAATTGTCCTCATCAAGAGAGTGCCATTTAGGGTGCGGTCTGTGATGGGTTAAAAGTAGAATTCAGTTTCATCGAGTTAAAATGCCGGCTATGTGGTCTTCGGTTGAACTGAACTAGTTTCAATCAATCTCGACTTTGGTTGGACAAGCTTTGAGGGTGTAAGCACAGAGCCTAGTTCTGCTTGTTTTCCCACCCTATACATTTAATCAGTGCTTCTAAATCATTCTCCAACACACAGACATACAGAGTCCTAGTGGGGAGCTGCACTGATTACATTTCACACTGTACTGATGAGATGCTGTACTGTGATCCATGCTCAGCATGGCGATGCAATCAGCTATAGGCACCAAACTCCTGTTCCTCCCATCTCTCGACATGCCCTTTCTTTCGAAGACCTCCTCATTGCCACAAAATCGATTTAGGTGTAGTATATTTTGCTTTCAGGACATTGTTGAGGTTGCTGATTGGTTTGCTAGAGGCTAGGGTCGAGGGAAATGCCTTTATAAGAGAAAGACAAGTCTTGGAAGTGAATAGAACTCTTTCATGGGAAACATGCCATCTTGTCAAGACTTGAAGAACCAGAGCAGTAGAACAAGAAAAGGACATGGAATAAGCAGACTTGGCTGTTGCAAAGTATTTTCTGCTTGCCTCATTCCACATATCCAAGGAGAGAAACTGTCCTTTCGACTGCAGAAATGGAAGATGTCCAGCAGCTAACAATGCTGTCAAGAATGAATTAGACGAGAGCAGGGTCTTAATAACAACCGTTTCTGAAAGCCAGGTTGAAAGACAACCTTGGTCACGTGCACCACAACTGAGAAGCAAACATACCTTTCCACTACTGAAAATTTCAAGGCCACCACGTCCTCTTAACGCAGTGCCAAGCATGGGATTATTGTCCTTGTGTCATATTATCTCTGTTTAGCTGCTTACCTGAAGCTTCCTAGAGACAGCCTGAAATGCTATCTTAATCTACAGTCAGTCTGTAAAGCCTTAAGCAGTTTGCATCCTCTGGGGAACCTTCTTCCCCAGCTGCATGTTTTCATTACGGAGTAATTCGCTGAGGTGAATCCCTCCACAGTCTCCTTCACAGATACTCCGCACTCAGAAGACGAAGGCTCCCATGGGACACAACTCGTCTCTCCGGAAAGGCCACGGATACATCCCCAACCAATTTTAAGATCCCTTCCCCTCATTGTCATTCTTACACACGTGTTTCGGCTCAGCATCCTCATATACTACTCGCATTAGGAGACTGTTAGGAAGTAACGAAAAATAACATTTCAACTAGGTTGTTTATATTTGGCAAGATGACTGGGCAGAATCAAAATAACTTTTCTCTCCCAAATAGTGTTGGGATGTCGAATTGAACAATATGATAAACAACAGCTATTAACTGATATAATTAATATGGGAATTAATAATATGCTATAACCCTAATCAATATCCTCATAGTGTTTGTATCAGATACATATCTCAAAGGGCAGTGAACTATAAAGTCTGCCTTAACAAGCTATAGTTTCAAAGCATCTTCCTCAACATAGTCCAAGATGAAGATAGGCAGAAATACTGAACTTTAGATGCCATATAAGAGAGTGGGAAAGTGGAAGACCTTTTATTTTCCTAGAGCAAGATTACCCACATCTGCCACGCCATTGAGAGAGTGCACTTTAAGATCCATTCATTTGTAAAATTGCTTCCGCGTAGCTAACAGGGAGCACTAAGCATATGAAGCCATAACGCAAATGTAGCTTTGGGATGCCACATCAGCCAACACCGATTGCAGCCCCTCTTTCACTCCCTAAACACTATAAACATCCCAAAAAATGATTGATGGTCTGATCTGTAAGGTCTGCTAAGGGGTTTCTACAGTCTGATATAGTTACTGCGAGACTACTGGGATTCTAAAGTTTAAATGGGTAATCTTGTTTATGAATTAATGAATATGCATAAGGCCAGCTAAGGCTTTTGAAAAATGCAATATGCTTCAAGGCTACATCTCTTATTAGTGGTGCTTGCTAAGGCAAGCTTCTCTATTACTATTGCGCAAACTCAGGGCTGAAAGTACACCGTCCCCCAGTTTCACAGACAAGGCTTAAACCTAGTCCCAGACTAAAATACATGTTTTAGCCATTTTAACTGAAAGCAACTTGCACTGACAGTGACATATCTTAAAATATGTTTTGTCTCAAGACAATGTTCAATTAGAACATTTAACATTTAAGACAAAGGCCTAATCCTGGCTTAATCTAAGCCCTGTCTGTGAAACCAGACCCGTAAGTAATAAACTAAATATTAAACTTGCTCTGCAGAGTTTGTGTTATAGACATGAATGATAACTAAAGCATTCTGCTTGCTGAGGAGATGTGCTATTACTTTAAGCAATCAGAAAGATAAAAAAGGGCAAAGACTTAAACTGAAAGAGGGACACGAACCATATCTACTGACCTGAATATCACACAACTCTTTTGACCTGGGTCATAATGTAATCACACAGAAATCACCCAAAACCACCCTAGAAATGACCTAATGCAGCAGCTTCGGTGTATTATGTTAGTGTGTTTTGCATGGGCCATCCACAAATAAGAAAAAACAAGCTTCTTCTACTTGTAAAACTCTTGATGGATTTACATCCTTGTTTAAACCTGCATTGATTTCCTTCCTATAGAAAGTTGAGCTCAAGGGAATTCATTCAGAACAAGGTGAGAGAGGGAGAGCTTTATGAGAACACAGTGCACTAACTTTATGAGAATGTAAGCTGTCACCTCCACACAGGGAAGAGCTGTAAATTCATTCAGAGGGTCTTACCTCGTCTAGAACAACGCGGATAAAGGGCGAATGTTTGCAACCCTGAAATAAGAAAAAAACGAATGCGGCAACTAAACAAAGTCAATGCAATGAAATACTGTCGGTGGCCTTCCAAGGTCTAATGTGAAAAATGGCTTCTTATTACAGGAACAATGGGCCTTTTTAGCACCCTTGTGAGTCACGGTCGAGCCGAACAGAGGGCGAGAGAGAGTCCCTGTGCGGTCTGCGGTGACGGAATGAATTTTCACATCATATTCAATGCCTTTTCATTCAGATGTCTGTCACAGGCACTGCAAAAAGAGCTTTTTAACATGCAGGCAGGGCAAAAACCTTGCAGAAGGCGGCAAAGCATCTCAATGCTGGAGACTGGCTTTATCACAGTGTCATTTGAATTTCAGAAACAGGACAGTGCGATAGCTAAATATGGAAACAAAGTGATAAGCATTTGGATAAAAGGGGGTTTTGCTTTTAAAGTTTTCACATTTCACCCTAACATTAAGCAGGACGAACAGATATGTAAATTGGAGCATCTTCCCCAGCGAATCGTGAATGTGGAGGGACATCGTGCACGTTCTACTCATAATATAATTGGCTCATAAAGCTGCGAGGAAGCTGAAATGCTGTCCCGTTTGGCCCTAATCTTCATCCAACAAACCACATGCAAATAAAAAGAAAGTCCTTCATTAGTCTTGTGATGCCGTTATCACTGTATTGACACTCTACTCTCACAAGTCTTGCATACAGCCTCCTCGGCTGCCCACCAACAAACCTCTTCGCCTTGTTTCCAAACAGCTGAAGATGAGGCAGTGGAGGACTGAGCACCTTCTCATGCCTGTGTGGGCTTGCGAGGAGGTTGCTCTAGGGACTTACACTAACTACGGCTCTACATTACTGCAGTACTCATTTATACAGTAGCCGTCATGGTTGTAGCTCTGCGTCATTAATTGACAGGAATTGAATGGAGGGGTTAAAACAGATGTAAACTGGTGAACTCATAAAGGGTGTAAACAGGTGTAATTATAGTCCCTTACACATAAGAGAGCTCACCATGCCTGGGGAGAGAAAGGAAGCTGAATTAACTAATGAGGTATTTAGAAATCAAGAAAATAAATGAGAACATGTTCAACAAAAGGAGGTAAACAGAATGGAAATGGAAACACAAGAGAAGTTGCAGTGTTAGGCACCCGTTACTTTAAAGGGAAAAAATTCCAGTTGTCCAAAAAAACACATTAATAATAATGCAACCAATTAGAATTGTTCCATAAATGTTGGGTGTTTCAAAGCACAATATGTTATAACTGGGTAAAATAAGGAGCAAAAGACGCTTTTCAAGTCCAAATTAAAAAACAGAAAAAGAATAAAACATAATTTGACATGGATAGTTCATCCGAAAAATCCTGTCATTTATTTACCATTTATTTATTTAACAGAAAGATATTTTAAACATTATTTTTAGAAATATTAGTCCGATAAAATGCTTGTCAGACAATGAGCTCTGACATGATGTACTACATACGAGAGGGTTTTCTCTTGATAAATATGTGTGCAAGTCTTGAGTTTCCTATACATTGTCTGTAAGTGACTTGTTCTCACTGATTATTAAAAGAAAATGCACCCATATTTTATGAAAATTGTTTATGTGTGTGTTGATGTTTGTGAATAAAGTAAATAAAGGCTTGGATTTCAATCTGTTCATTATCCAAAGTGATAGGGTTGCTTCGTCAGAAGTCAAGTTGTATGATTAAATCCTTGTTTAACCCTGCTTTACACGCTATAATCCTTCCTATTGACTTCCATAATTAAAAAAAAAATATATATTAAAAAATATCTTCTTCCACAGGAGAACAAAAAAGTCATATAGGTTAGGGACAACACAAGGGTAAGGAAATTATGACAAAATTGTCATTTTTGGGTTAACTATCCTAAATCCTATCCTAAACTATCCTATCATTTACTAACATAACTGAAAAAAACTATGAAAATTAAACCAAACATAGATGGTTTGCCGGTCTTAGCTGGTATAAGCTGGTCTCCCAATCAGGCTAATCAGGTCTTCAGTTGACCAGCTGGTTTTTCATAGCTTGGCCAACTCACAAGAGCCCCAAACCCCTCTAAAACCAGTAAACAAAGCCTGACCAGGCTAGGAGGATCTGAAAAGACTGGTTTAAGATGGGTTTTTTTGTTTCACTGTGTGTGAGAACACAGAAATATTCACCATATAATCACATGCAGAAATGTATGGTATTTGATTTCAGAATACAAATAGCAAATCATAAAAGGATATTGAAGCACCATATAACACTTGCACATAAATATGTTTTTTGTTTGTGAGAGAAGAGCGCTGGTAAGGGCTCACTGCCCACGCAAACCATTAGAGAAGCTGTCACGAGAAACGAATGTAAAACAAGAGCGGCTGCAAGACTGACTAGCGCTGTGTCAGGAGACAGCATGAAAACACAGGAAAGGAAGGTTTAACCCTTCACCTGAATGGCCGTTTAATGCAAGTGCCCATATCAACACTTTCTTTTCAATGACATTTACAGAAATGGCAGTAGCATCATTATTTTTAACACCTTTAAGTGGTCGGAGAGAGAAATTACAGTACGAGCACGGTTTCTGTGAAACATTGCAGGAGCAGAACAGCAGCTTTGCACCAAGCGTGTCAGTGCATGGTTACCTTGTGGTGTGCAAGTAACAGACAATTGGAGTGCTCGTGTTCGCAGGCAATTTCATAATTTGGTAGCAGGTTGGCCAGCTGCTGCACGAAGTAGATGACCTCCTCGTGCCAGGGTACATTGGCCATTGTCAGGCTACTGGCTGAGCTCTCGCCACAGTAAGTCACTCCCTGGATGAAGGGCAAAAAGACAAGAGGGACGAATGTATTAAATGCCATGCAGAAGTTACAAACATTGCATGATAAAACCGAACAAAAGTATACAAATAAAACAAATTCACTTCTTATCAGCTAATTTTCTTCTGTTGTAAAATATAAGAACACATCTAGCAACCTCAAAAGCCCATTGGCATCTTTAATTATAGAGATGCGTATTAGTATAATATTGGTTACTGATAATTCGATTTTTTTATGTACATTTATTTCAACAAGAACAAAAAAATCTAATATTTATTTAATTAAATAAACGAATTATCCAAAAATATCTAATATCGGCATGTAACCAATATGATACCTTAATGTATTGTCCACCTTTTAAAAACTTATTTCAGCGTTTTATTTTTATTGTATTTTATCTAGACAAAATATTGAAATACTAGCCATTTATCAGTTAGTAGCCATGAAAATATTCCATCTTTTTTATTGTATTGGTTATGCAGATGTTTAATAAAAGCAATAAGCTGTTCAAGGTCACACGCTACAGTAATTGTACCATAGTTAAATGAGTTTTAGGCTCTCTGCTTTGGGTTGCACGTAAGACCACTCAGCCATTGTAAAATACAGCTAATATTGGCCTGACTCGGTTTTAGATTTAACTCTGCCTTCCTTTTTTTTTTAAAAGGGTCACAAAAAACCCTCTGAATCATATCAGCGAGCACACAGCCCAAGGACAGAGCGGCGCGTGGAGGCTGATTTGGTTTTTCTATGGATGATTGAGACTGAGACGACCAGATCATCTCATTCAACACCTACACACACACACACAGACACACACACACACACATGACAGGACAGCATTTACGTCACACCTCATAGATGTTGCTGTGATCAGGAAAAACAGGCTACGAGGGCTGCATGTACCACATGCTTGGAATGAAAATTCAGTTTAAATTAATAATACAATTTCTGTCATCATGAACTCTGGTGTCTGATTGGATACTGAAACAAACTGGTGTCAAGTCAGGTCACGTACTCCATTTGAATCTTCACACACCATGAAAAGTAGTCATTAATAGTCCTTTGCGACCAAACAAGCGACGACACACCGCTGGATGAAAACGAACTCATTTGTAGCACGGCCACCATCAGTTCATGGGTCTGCTTGTGTGTAGGAGTAGCTGTGCTGTTGAAAAGACATTACTTATTCTGTGATCGAGTGAAAACCCATTCTGTGAGGCTTTATCTTATTTCAGTCTTCATCACTAGGAGCTGTTAGCACTCTATTACGCTGGACAATCGATAGATGAACATCTCCAAGGCGTTGAGAGAATCGAAAAAGAGACGTCATGAAAGAGATATCAGATACAGCGTAACTGTAAACAATGCATCAATGACTTAAATGGTTCAGAAATGAACACACCACAAGACAAAATAATGGAGATTAAAAGCATATTAATTCTAAATAATGTGAATACGGAGTGCAATAATCCATTAAACATGAAATCACAAGAGGCATTATGTAAGCGAATGATTCATTCAGAATTTCCCACAGTTTTTTTTAACCTAAAGCTAATGGCTTATAATTACGTATTAAGTATAATTATGAAGATATTCATAATGAGAAATGATGTACAATACTGTTTTTTTTCTTCGTAACTGATACAGATTATTTGTGCAATTGTCAAATAATTAATATTTAGAACTGCATTTTAATTAAGTTATTTTCAAAGTGAAAATAAAACTAAGTCATAAAATTATAATAATAGTTGTTATATTGGTTTGATAGTATAATACAAAGTTGATTTGCAATCTCTGTTTTGTTCATTTTGTCTTGTTTCTACACATTTCTAAAAAATATTTTCATTTATTTTTAGTATTTAAATTCTTTATTTAAATAATTATTATTACTATTGTTGGTGTTATTCTTTAGAGATCCACCAAATGGTGACTTTTATCTGTAGACCTGATTTTAATACAAACTCTAACCGATATCTCGGAAATATATAGGAAAAAATGTTTTGTGTGTGTGTGTGTGTGTGTGCTAGGCTGATCTATGTTTCGCTCTCTTCACAACGCATTACCTCTTTTCACAAATAGAGAAAGCAGACTTATAATACACTATAATACTCATAATCATGGTGACACATTTAAAAAGTATAATGCAGTATAACAAATTAAATTGCCTGTTTTTCATGTGTATTAATGCATTATAGTCTTTACAGGTATAAATACGAGCAGATAAGTATTACAATGCATTATGACTCTATTAGCATCCCAGGGCATTTCATTCCTCTCCGAGAACAGACAGGACAGTGGAAATGAAAGGATAGGTTTCTTGCTTTCCTCATCCCAGCCTTCTGGGCCGTGGCTTATGTCCAAAACTGATTTCCGGGGTCTGGTACAGATTTAATGAGCGCAGCTCTTATCTGGCAGCTCTGTAGCCATAGAAAATTATTATTACCAACAAAGATGCCTTGATAAATCAATGGGACGAGGCAAGTGAGGGCGTTTCTCCGGCACGTCTACGCCAACTAACAATGCTACAAGATTTGTCATAGTCATGGACTAACAATCCGACTCTAATAAGCCTACCAAATGGTCAACACTGATAAAGTTGAACTGATAAAGGCGCTATGAAAATCCTTTAACTGCATGTGGGATTAGTGGTAGATATATAATGCTCTAACAGCAATGTCCAAAAGTTTGATCTCAGTTTAGTGTCCTCAAATGTCCAACCTCTTGAATGATTAAGGTTGAGATCATTTAGAAGCCCAGAGCAAACTGTCCATCTTTGTGTCGGGACTAACACCTCTGAGATGCTCTAATTGTGCAGGAATAATGGTTTGATCAATAACTGCCCAAAGAGAATGATTCCTCAGCGCCGGAGGAAGGAACAGGACAGACTCTGTGTTACACATGGAGTCATTACACTACAAATCCAAATTGTTTTACATTGTATTAGGGATTTGCATAAAACATGTCCAAACCATGTCCATATAAGTGCTTTCTGCATACCCTTTCCTTTCATCACTCTCAGAAAACATCACGCTCTCTAAAGACACACTCTTGCCTGCTAGATCCTGGAGCAATGCCAACTGTGCCATCCTCAAAACAAGTTCAAACACCTTTAATACAGACCTAGATTGGAGAGCTCTGTTTGGGCAGATCTACATACACGTATCTGCATCTTTATGAAGTGGAAACTTCCAGCTCAAGCTTACTCTGGTTTCTTACTCCTTTACTGTATACGATCTCTCTCTCTCTACAACTTAGAATTAAAGTGATTAAAGAGTCATGTTTTGTTTGTACGCATATTTCACGCATTAATTTATTAACACTGTTGTGTTATTTCATATCACTGTTATTACATGTAATGTTTGTGTGATGTGGGTTTTATTTGTAATTTAGACAAACAGTTTAATTAAGTAATGACGCGTGCTTCTAGCCTGACTGTGCACGATTTAATGTGTATTATTTCAGACAAATGTAAATATAAAATGTAATAACTTTTATCTAACAAAACTCAAGAAAATAGACAACAAAAGAAAAACATCTGTCTGACAGTTTGAGTCAATATTTCACTAGGAGTGTGCAGCAGGTCTGGCAGAAATAAAAAAAGAAGGGCACATAAAGGTGTTGGGAAGTGTGAGAGGTAAGGAGCAGCTGTTGGGCGCTGTAATTACCGCATGGGCCGAACAGCTGGAGGGGGCTGAACGCCTCCATAACTCACACAAACATATCAAACTTGCTCGGCTAGCATCAAACTAAATTAACCTTCGCATACATCACCACTCTGTTGCACGTCTATTAAAAACACCCATACAAATTTTGCCAGTGCTGGTTGTTAGATGCCTGGGTCAATGGTGTCCTATAGAAGTAAATGAGATGTCAAGAAATTTGATGTCTGGCTACATGAACAATGTCTAATCGCTAGAAGAAACTTGTTGTCCAGCTCTTGGCATGAATAAAGAGTCATTCCTCCAATTAAAGGGCAAAATAAGTGAAAAAGGGATGACTTTTAAAGATGTGGGGAGAAACAAACCAAGTCCCTTTAGCTCAAAACAAAGCATGGAACTAGCAATGCCAAGGGTTCATGGGTTCGATTCCCAAGAAATGTATGAATGGATAAAACTTCAACACATGCTTCCCATATACCGACTGCCTTGTAAAAGCACAAAATGACTGACTAGCAGAAAGCATCTCCAAGTCTTCTCATAGTCATTAGAATGTATTAATTCACAGCATTATTAACCCAGAGCTTAACAATAAGGTTTTTGTCTGCTTCCAGTTGCAACCTATTTGCCTTTTTTCCCCACACAATAAAATAAATAATTATTAAACTAGTAATTATACATTTCTAATTTTAGGTACAACTGTATAATATCAATTTTTATATGCATTTAATTGTAAAATATTTATACAATTTAAAACAATATTGCTATTTTCAAATGCAATTTAGTCCTGTGATGCAAAGCTGAATTTTCAGCATCATAACTGCAGTCTTCAGTGTCACATGATCCTTCAGAAAGGATTGCGGTTTAATATTTTTGAGGAAACCATGATGCCTTTTTCAGCATTTTATAGAAATAGAAAGTCTAAAAGAACAGCATTTATTTGAAATAGAAATCGATGGCAATACATTATGAATTAGTTCTTAATTGTCAAACCATTCTTGATGCTAACTGTCAGCCAGTCAGATCATTTACATTATAAAATGAATTTTTCCAACCAAAAGTTTAAGTTGCAAAACATAAAAAAAAAATGATGTTAAAAAAAAAAAAAAAAAAAAAAAGCAACACCTGAAACGCTCTCATTGGGCCTAAAGCAGCATCCGTATTGTTGAGCCCTGTAATTACTTTTGGGAATCAGCAAAAAAAAATAAAAAATACAAATAAAAACTTTCATTGGGATATCAACATTAAGTGAAATATTAAAAACAAAAACTCTTTAAATGACTGGCGGCACTCATTTATATTCTACAATCTTAAACCTAGTATATGAATAACCAGTTCAAATTTGCATCAGACTACACCACAGTAATGAAGCTCAAATGTCAAAAAAACAACTGGAAGCAGAAGTCTCATTTGACATTAGGGCTGTTAACCCAGAACTGACAAATGATTAAAAGGTTAATGCAGCCTCAGAGATTCAAACAGCCTCCCTCTCTTTGGGTAAACTCTGCAATATTTTCCTCTCACTTTTTCATAGCCTTTATTTTATCCCATAGAAGGCGGCGTAAATCCTCGCCTTCTGCGGTCTATGAAAGTGGGAGATTATTGTTGCTAGGTAACAGCATGTCATAGTTGAAGTTGGCTTTACTTTGGAGTGGCTCTGCTTTGAATGTGAATGCACTGATGCAGGCTCCCTATGGGGCAAGTGCACACCGGTCACACGACTGGCTGTTGACTTGTAATGAGATTATGGGCAATTCTGTGGTTCTTTATGTAACAGTGGTTCAACACACACACCCCTTCCCTCCATTAGAAAAAAACCCTGCTAATGTGAAGATAAGAGTGCAGGAGAGAAGAAATACCTGAAAGAATTCATGCAAATTGCAGCTGAACAGGGAAAAGAGGAGAAACTAGGATGCATAAACCTGTAATTTAACAGACGTGAAAGATTGTTTTTCCACCTGGAGGAACGGCAAGAACTTCTTAGATATTCAACAAAACAATAGGTGTCCCTTGTCTGGTGTTCTGGGATGCATGAGGTCACGAGTGAATCAGTTATTAATACACTTAAACAAGGACAGTGTTATTACACAGGTCGGCAAACTCCAGATGCATTGAGGCAAATAAAAACTGGCTGAGAAGGATAGATTTAATCAATTTAGTCATATGCATTAATCTGGAAGACAAGTTGATTAAGTAGAAGAAGGGGTTTATTTGCTGATTAAAAACTAACATTTCATTAAAAAGCAATTAAAGTCACTAGTTGACTATTCAAAAGCTACAATCTTGCCATTTCATGGAGGACTGACTCAGCCTGGATCTTCATGGATCATTAGATAAATGGGACGAAACGTAAACTGCATTCTGAACGTAATGACTTACGGCTCTACTTTTAATGAAATTAAAGAAAAGAAAATTCACCTTTGATTTTAATCACAATTTTTTCTACGCATATTTGTCTCTATTTTGGAAGCCAGGCCGGCTTAGCCGGCTGTATTGGCGATATTTGCGGGCACCATATTTTTGCATAAATTATAGTCAGCGTCATAATGATTAAATGTCAGCATTATAGCGTAAAATTAATATTCAACATTACATCAATAATCAACACTACATTGCACTTAGTTTATTATTTCAGATGGCTTTTTAAAAGACTACAATTGAAAATTGTATATATTACATATAAAATTAAACCCGCCAAAGTGGTTAGTAGGAGTGACTGCGTTACACGCCACTGCTGAAATACACCCACCCGCATTTGGTGGGTTGGCGGGTGTTAATGTAAAATCCGTCTTTACCAACCGTGGCACGTTTGTTCATGAGATTTAATTACAGAAATGAAATCATCATAGTGATTCATCATAGTGTATCATCATAGTGCTTCATTATTAAGGCTGGGCAAAAAGAAATTGATTTTTCAAATGTGGTCGATTAAAAATCGATTCTCAAAGGCCAAAAATCGATTTTTCCCATATTTATTTATACCCATCACCCAAAAACCAGTATTAGTTTTCCTACAGTGTTCCTACAGTGTTTCCTACCTGATTGATCAAGGCATGCGACTGTTCTGACTTGTCTAATTTTCAATTTTTCATCTTGCATCAAAATCCTGTCTATTCATTGTATGCATTTGAAGGTGGGTTTTAATGTACCCAAGAGTACCTAAAATAAAAAGTTTAATATACAGGTTTGTGGCTCTATTTCTTTTTATTAATTAACCACTCGTAAACTTATGTTCACCGTTTAAAAATAAATAAATATAGGATTTTTATTAAATCTAAGAGTCGAATCGGGAATCGAAATCGAATTAAGAATCGGAATTGAATCGAGAATCGAGTCGAATTCAGAGCTTGCGAATCGAAATCGAATCAAATTGGAACATCTGAATCGATACCCAGCCCTATTCATTAAAGTGATTCATCATAGTGATTCAAAGGCGAATTTGTAAAACACAATGTAGACCCAGTCTTCAAAGTCTAAATGGTTTGTTTGTTTACAAACTCACAATTAATCTGCTTCTTGAGTTCAATTCATTGATGTAGCGGTTTCAACCGTTCACAGCTCACTCAAATTTAATATCAGTAAATATGACTTAAATATGAGTTTGTTCAAAGCTATCATATTTCAAAACACTTGCAAAATAACCCAGTCATGGATTACTTATGTGATGCTTTCAAGTCTTTTCTTTAAAGCTTCAGTGCCAGTTGTAATAAGAGAGATGAGCACATTTTTCAAAATTTCTCATTCACACGGGTTTGGAAACAGCGATGCGAGTAAATGACAATTTTCATTTACTATTCATTTAACTAGCAAAAACTGAACTGATATGACCTATTTTAATGAGAAGTAATCTTAACCTAAAAAAAAAGCCATTCTAAATTGGGTGAAAATACACATAATGTAACACATTTCATAACAGACTGCACTAAAAGATACTTATTATAGCAATTCCTGGAAGATATTTTTAAAGTTTAAAATATCCTTTAATAATTTAGCATTCAAGCCAAAATTTCTGTAGCAACATTTCATTGAGTAGCTTCTGCTGAAAACGCTTAATCTTATCTGAGTTTAAAATCAATCCAATCTTGATTCATTGGCTTTCAGTGAATGCATTAGGACAGAGAATGCCTTTAATGAACCTGGTAATTACCTTGTTTTCCAGCAAAAAAAGGATTAGGAAGAAATGCTTGGGATTCCACCAATAGCTTAATAAAGATTTACCTATTAAACCCAAGAGGGTTCAGAGACCCTCATTAGAAGTGGATGCCTGAATTAGGGCGGGGGAGAAGCATACCTTGACCTCGATGAAATCTGGCTGGCCAAGGGCGATGAGATCGGAGTAGGCCTTCAGCTCATCTACATTCCAGGCCTTCACCAAGGTCAGCCTGTACACCGTTCGCTGTTGCTAGAGGAGGAAACACAAGCGGTCTTATTACTGCGTAATTAATTTGGTTTGAGAATACCAAATGATACTTGCAACCCACTTCCGTAATCTGATGTATTTCTGAGTAAAACCAGATGATCAATGAAGGAAAAAAATGAGGTATTTTCATCTATCACAAAATATTGTCTTTTGGAATAGCATGCACTAATAAATCACTAAATAAGGAATGTGTTTAAAGAAAGTAAATTCTTTTTAAATCAACATGAGGATTTGCTGATGAAATATTAAAAAGAAAATTAGTGGTCGACCATGGCCGCATTATCTGCAAAAAAAGAAGAGTGGATCATATAAAAATATGATTTAATTACAGCAATAGAGACGGCTGAAATGTAAAATTACACAATAAATCGAATTTTGTTAGTTTTCGTCTTTTTTAAATACATATTTCCCCAAAAATGCATTAAAGATAATTTAATAAGAACATGCTTACTGACAAATCCCTCTAAAATTACAAATGAAAGTGATGAATTATTGACAAATGTATATTCAAATATTCAAAACAACAAAATTGTGTGAATGTAAAGTAACTAAAGTTGACTCCGAGAAATATTTAAAACATCTAAAAGTATTTTCATGTTTAAATAATAATAATAATAATAACAACAATATATTACGTATTAATAATTATTTTAATAAAATTAAATCTATTACAAAATATACAATATTAAAAATACTAAATTTGTATTGTATAATTTGTATTTGTACTACAAAATACTACATTTTAAATAAGAATAATATCAATTCTAGCCTGTTGGTATACAAGTCGAAGTACAATGTGAATTTAGGAGTTCTTAAGGTGTACAAGTAAACAAGTGACAAAGTAAACAATGAAAATTAATCAAACTCGCCACAATTGACTGATGGTGACAGCCCAAGCATACGCCTTTGAAAAGTAATGAATTTCTAGCGAAACTTTTGATGTAATGAAGGTATGAAGACGTACAGCACATAACATGACTGAAGAATAATTCAGAGCTGAAAGTGGGATGTTCCATTTCTAGCTATTGCATCAACGTAATCTTGCTGACGGTGCTTAATGTTATCATTGACGATAGAGTCGGGTGAACATGAAGAAAAGGAGCAAGACTTTTTAATAGAGTTTCTCCAAGCTTCAGACTCTGGTGTCTGGCCCTGGAGTTCAGAGTGCTCCGGCCCACATTATTACTCACAGACCCTCACACGCTGATGCCCTAAGGGGAAGAGGAAGACCACACAAAACACAGCGAGTGATAATGGACACTCATGCCTCCCGTTCCTGTCATTGCACCTTGTCAATCAAATAGTCCGACTGTCACAGTCTGACATTGCTCAGAATAACCATGTCCGTCCCTATAGACTGAATGCCTTTGCATGGTTGGTTGGTTTCTGTCGAAGTACAGATGTCAGTGCAGTCAGCAGTGTTCCTGATCCATGCTAACTAGTGGATTTGCAAGGGAAGGAAGGATGGGGGATGGAAGCCATCGAAAGCTGGGGAGGATCTGGCCTTCACAGGTGTGCTCATGTATGTGTGCTCATGTATTTGTGCATGAACCAGAGAGAGGGGGACGGACATGAGAGACGGATAATTGGAGTGATGTGGCAGCGGCCGAGGGTATTTAGAGCAGCAACCCATTTTAAACCTGCCAAAAGATCTTCATCCATCCCACACCTGAGGCTGAATCAGGCAGGAGGTGAGCAGGGCTCCGTAAAACAGACAGCCACATGCTAGACCAGAACAGCAGCATGCCAATAGAGACAGGTGTGTGTGTGTGTGTGTGTGTGTGTGTGTGTGTGTGTGTGTGTGTGTGTGTGTGTGTGTGTGTGTGTGTGTGTGTGTGTGTGTGTGTGTGTGTGTGTGTGTGTGTGTGTGTGTGTGTGTGTGTGTGTGTGTGTGTGTGTGTGTGTGTGTGTGTGTGTGTGTGTGTGTGTGTGTGTAGAGTAAAGAAGTGCTGACACAGAGCTTTGTCTGAATTTCCACAATAAAGCAAGCTTCACTATTGCACTTTGTGGAAATCAATTTAACCATCTCTTCAATTTAAATATTTTTGTCCTAAATCAACCAAAAAAGCAGCAGGGTATTTTGAAGGCTTCCATTTCTATGATATCTTGTCCACATCATATAATAAATATCAAATTTGCTTACAAAATACACAAGACACGAATAATATTAACTGTGCAGGTTGTTAGGGAGGGCTATTACTTTTACAAGCAATCAAACCTACAATGTATGTTTGGGAGATGATAAAACAGGTGAATTTTTGTATTATTATTTATTTATTTATTATCAATTACACTTTTCGAAGACTTTTAAAGACTTTTGCTAGTCTGGTCCCTAGATATGGTTCGCTTCTGGTCCCTAGATATAGTTCGAGGTCAAAGAGACGTTTGGCACCTCATCAAATGAATAAAAAGGAACGTTTTGCCAGGTTTCAATCCACATATTTTAAATGTGAATTTCGCAATACTGGATAAAATAAATGCAAGATGGAAACGCAAAGAAGAAATTTCCAAAAAGTGTTAAATAAAATAAGAAAATGTGTATGCATGTATGTATGCATGCATGTATGCAAGTAAAATAAAACAAATTTTAAGAAACTTTTTTTTCTCCCCATCAAGACTGGCCAAACTAATTTCTACATGCACAAAGTCAAGGTACTTTGCCTCAATTTCATGTGACTAAATAATTCAATTTAGCTCCAAGTGAAGTGGTGATTTTACTCTCTAAAATGTGACAGAAAAGCTTCAAAATGGTTTAAATTCAGTATTGATATTTTGGTTAATATTCAGCATAAACTAAATGTAAAATTTGGATGGAAACATAACTAACGGGCTAAAACCACTCAGAACACCTTAGCAACTAAATAGCAATGCTGTGGCAACTGTCTAAAATACTCTGGTATGTAATTCCAGGTGATTCAAGCACATAGCTCTTCATCTGGCATGTGCTGTATTTGTACTATTTCCTTGGAAAACAAGAGGGCCGAGCACTGCATTTCAACGTGAACAGCACTAGCCTAATTAGCCTGAGAGCTAGAGATCCCAAGGACACACTTAGTATGGAGTGACGGGTTCTGTCTGTGTGCACTTAACTAAAATCTACACCACTCAACCGTGCACACAGAAACCTCCGTCTCCGATCTGTAGAGACATGGAATACTCCAGATGAATTCCAATGGATTTTCTTCATTCTTAAACACAATCTTCATTATTTAATAAAGAACTTGTTTGCATTTCAGTGACGTCAGATGAAGGTTATTATTCTGAAGTAAAACTGATCCAGAAATACAAACTTTACTTAATATTTTTTTTTTACTTTTCTGAGCTCAATGAAGCCAATGCCAAACATTGCCAGCGGCAAACAGAAGAGAACTGATCCAAAACGGCAGTTTTTGACAATATGCATTTAAAATGTATAATTTACTTCCTTACTAAATGTTCAAGTGTACACAATTCAATGGTGTACACTATTCCTAAGAAAGAAATCCAATCGATTCCCAAGGAATAAAAAAATGACATCTTGCATTAAAAATAAATTTTCTCATTGAAATAAATTTCACATTACAGAAATGTGCTGCAAATGACATTTCAAATTGACTTCAAATATCAAGGCACTGAAATTTTAATCTGACACATCTGAAGACTAATGACCCCATAAAGCCAGTTTCATTGACTCCCATCATTCAGGGGTCCCATATTAAAACCACAGCGAGTCGATCAGTCACTATCTGAATCCCTGGCAAACACTACTTCCTCTGTGCATTTGTGAGAGCTGAAACTATTCAAATGTGCAAATGTGTCTTTCATCATCAATTTCATTGTACTTCATAATCTCTAATAAGGTGCTTTAACACAAGTGTACAACAGCAATGATTTATTCAACAAACTTGGAAAAACATAAGGTTCTTGATCATGGAAAAAACTATTATACACTATTTGCAGTTTATTTATGTAGTGGGAAAAATGCCATCTGTGATCTACATAACGTGTCCAATAGACAATCACACACACAATAAAAGGCACTTTATTGTGAAGAGAAAAACGTTCAAATGAGTCATGTTTCCCTGCTCTGCTGCAAAGCAGTACACGGAGATGAAACGGTGTGAAAGAAAAAAAAGCAAGTGTCAGAGACCGGATGCAAAGACGTCCATTTCTGCATCTCCCAAAGGATTCTGCCTATTACTTAATTATCCAGAGTCAGAGCCCTTCCACTGAAGTACAGCACACTGCTTTTTTTCTCTTTCTGAGCAAGAATCCATAAGAATCATTTATAAATAAATAAAAAGCACATTTTATATATTTGTGGTTTATCATAAATTAGTTTTCTCTGTGTGAGAGTGTGTGTGTGTGTGTGTGTGTGTGTGTGTGTGTGTGTGTGTGTGTGTGCGCGTGTGTGTGCGCGCGTGTGTGTGTGTGACTGCTGCTAATCAGCATTAATAAAAACTCACAGATAAATAAGTACAAATTTGATTTCAAAATAAGAATCCTATCAACATCAAACAATATGTGGGCGTTAGTAGTTTCTATGTTGAATTATGTTCTATTGTTGTTCTATTGCATCTACAAATTCCTTCAAGGTCACACAGGAGAACATGTATCTCTGGCAGTGCACTTTAAAGATAGATTGAGTTCATCATGCATGTTAATCACAAATGGGTTTGAGTTTTGCATAGTGTACCGAAAACATGAAGAAAGAAAAAAAAAACGACAATTAATGTAAACAAGATTATAATATATACAGACTGTTGGCCAATATCTGAGAACCAATTAAGCAGAATGCAAACTAACAACAAAATTAATGAGGACGTAATGTTGTAGTTACAGGGAGAAAGGAAAAAAATGGAATATAACTGTTATGGTGATGAATGTTGAGAATAAAAAAGCCATTAATGATTTTGTTTTTATACTTGCGTCCTATTTGTCTCTGACGAATAGAAGCCAGAAACAAATGCATTGTAATTAAATCTTGTAGATGTGAGAGTGATGAATAAGCCATAGAAAAAGGAATATGCATAATGGTAGAAAAACTGCCTAAGGACACGGTGTCATTCTAGACAGGTGAAGCTCAAGTGATGGAGGCAAAGCAGGCGTCAGACACATGAAATTCTCTCTCGTCTCACAGAGTTTCACCATCAACATAAAGTCTGGTGAAACTGCAACTTATTCTGGTCACAAATCACCAGGAATGGCCAGTTTAAATGACATGAGACATGTTTATCTTTGTAAAAAACACAAAGATTGGTCAATTGCTTTTTTTATTTGTAAGTCGATTTGGATAAAAGCACAATCCTGAATGCCTCACAATCCTGCTGTCTACACAGTGCCATCAGTGACGACTCTCTTCAGTCAGAAAGTGACACTGCAGGTGATCTCAACTCATTAGAAAACAGAAGAGCACTTTCAGCTTTTGTCTTCCTTTTTATGACTCACATATGCACATATGTACAGACACACACACATAGACAGAGCGGTATGTTCAATGGCAAATGCAGAGAAGTCATTACAGAAGTTTAGCACACAGGCGCAGTGAATCATCTCTGAATGATGGCACTTAAAATCATTACGCAGTAATGCCAAGGCCTCGGTGTTACAAACTGATTTTGTCATCACAGCTTGCTGAACCCCTAATAAGAGCCATTGACGGACAGCACCTACGCATCCACTCCATCAGGCTAGCATTTTTAACAGCACTTCACCTTAATATCACAGTTAAAGCATTTAAAGGAATCCGGCGACTTTTATTCAACACCTATTTCTGACGCAAAAAAAAAGACATTGTTAGAGACGAAGCAGGTTTTGCTCTTATTACTCAGATAAATCAGAGGATTTGGGTTAAGATGAAATCAATCCTGGAGTTTTGCGGTCATTATGTTTGGAATTAACATAATCGATAGCAGGGTTTCCAGAGTGTTTTGAAAAGGCCTTATTTGAATTATAGGAAAAACAATGAATGAAGAGAAGTGAGAGAAACAGCTTTTGGCAATTAAACAATCCTTTTTAGGGCCAGCGACAACTGATTTTACACGCAGTAATGCACAACAGAACTATTAATCTTGTAAAACACTTAATAAATGTTGACTTAAGTGATTGGGGAGAGTTGAATGATTCTGAATAAATACCAGAGTCTCTTTCTGTCTTCATTACATGGCCTTTGCAAAGACACAATGATTATTAGTGTTAATACAAGCCATTTAAGAGCAATGGTGCTGATGTCCTGATTCATTAAGATCTGTACACTATATAAATATATCACAAGAAACACATAATGTTACCCTGGGTCTTGTACTCCTGATAATTGCAGTTCTATTTGGGTTTCTTGCTTAAGCAAGGGTCAAAAATGGGTGATTGTTAGGGCTGGGTATCATTAAAAAAACTCCATGAACCAATTTTATGAAATCCGTTTTAACAAGATTACATAATACATTACCTTACAAAAATTTGAGTCTGTAAAAAAGTCTCCAAACTGAAAAAATAAAACCACGGACTTCGCAACACTGCATGCGAGCCCCGTCTCTGGGCGTAACTGATGTAAACTAGTGTTTTCCCTGGATGCCTCCCCACAGCCAATCATGCTGCTCGCTCAATGGCTCACTGACGTTCACGAGATAAAACCCTTAAAGGGATAGTTCACTTTAAAATTAAAATTCTGTCATCATTTACTCACCCTCAAGTTGTTTCAAACCTGTATTAATTTATTTCTTCTGCTGAACACAAAGAAAGATATTTTGAAGAATGTCAGTAACCAAACAGTAGTCTGTACCCATTGACTTCCATGGTATTTTTTTTTCCTACTATGGAAGTCAATGGGTACAGACTACTGTTTGGTTACTGACATTCTTCAAAATATCTTTCTTTGTGTTCAGCAGAAAAAATAAATTAATACAGGTTTGAAACAACTTGAGGGTGAGTAAATGATGACAGAATTTTAATTTTAAAGTGAACTATCCCTTTAAGTATCGAAATTTGGTAACGAACTACAAGACATTTTTTGATACTCTATGGTATCAACGCAATTCGGTCTATGCCTAAAAAGTATCATACTCGATACCCAGCCCTAGAGATTGTTGACAACAGCTGGTCCAAAAAAAAAAAACAGTTGGTCCACTGTGTACCTACCTTTTCACCAAGCGCTTTGAGACTGTCCAAAAAGCGCTGCCAGAAGTCTTTGAAGAGGGGACGGTCAATTTTCTTCAGACTGTCCTTGGTGCTGGCATCAACGCTGACATAAAGTTGTGTAACAGGCACAAGATTCCTATAAATAGAGAGAGTTGGAAGGAGAATAAAATTAACATGAAAAAAAGTCATGGCAGAAAGTCTGGCTTTTTAACATATTAACAAGACTGAAGAAACTTGGAGTGGATAAGCATCAGGATCTAAACCGATTCTGGCCAGCCAGTGCAAGTGACTCTATTGTACTGTATTCTTTTCACTGAGCATGTGTACAACACAATAAAGCAATACCCAACTGAGTGATGTGATATGAAAACTGGAGTTAAGCCAGGACTAGGTAATGTGTACGTTCAGACAATGTACCGTACCATACCAACAACTGCCAGAGCTGCATTTGCCAAATAAAAAACTCAATCACTCAGTTCAGCTCTGGACTATCCAACTAGATCACCCTAGCATAATTTTAGAGAAGACATGGTATTTCTAATGAGGGAATGTCAGTGTCCATAGTGTAAATGCTGCACACTATGCATACGAAGGGAAGGTATCTGAGTGATAACTCAGGAGAATATGCACACCGGTTTTCAGAATGGAAAAGCTGACCTTGTGTCTCCTTCAAACATGGGAGTCATCTTACAAAACAACTTGAAAAGAATGTACTCACACACATTCTGAAACATCTCAATAGATGGACAATCTTAGATATTTTTGTCTTCTTAGCAAGGCTTTTGACTTGGTCTGCCACAATATTTTCCACATTTTAGCATTTGGCATCACTGACACTGCTCTTCACTGGTTATTATCATTCATTAAAGGCATACATTTCAACTGATAAAGAAATCAAATCCAGCTCCCATTGCTCACGATGTTCCCCAGGGCTCAGTTCTAAGTCCTTTCCTTTTTTTTTAGTTTATATGCTTCCCCTTGGACAAATAATTTGGTGGCATGCACTAAGATTTCATTTATTTTCTCTCCCTATACCCTTGCATCCATGATGTCAAAGTGTGCATGGCAGCTAAAACAACTCTGACAAAACTAATCTATGATCACTCTTATCTGTGATTAGAAGTTTTATTAAAGAGTTCACCGATTATATCATTCTAGGTGTGATTTTCAACTGTGTCCTCAGTTCACATATTAAACATCTCATCAAACTTCTTTCGTCCACTTTCGTAAAAGTGGTCTAGCCCCACAATATTAAGATTCCGAATCAGCTTCTCTCCTGCTCTGCCGATTTATTAATAGTTTCCAAATTCAGAACCCCCATCTTCAAAACCTAATTAAAACTCTTTAGTTTACTCAGGATTATTGAATTTTTTATGCATTCTTACTCTCTAGTGACTGCATTTATACATTTTTGTAATTAATTCCAACATTGACTAACATAAATCAAAAGTTGTCTGTTCATATAATTTAATGGACGTTAGCTAAAATGAACTAACAATGAACCGTTTTAATATTTTTATTAACTAACATTATCAAATGTTAATAAATACTGTAACAAGTGTATTGCTCATTGTTCGGTAATGTTAGTTAATGAGATCTTATAGTGTTATCTTTTTGTCACATGGTTTACCCCTCTTTTGGTATTTTTACGTTCAGTTGTTCAGTGTCATCCATTTTGATACTAAACTATTTAAAGTCAAATACAAGCTATTTAAATATATAAATCAACCAAGATGATAAGAAAAAGCTTTAAAATAAGTATCAGTATAATTGGTTATTTTGAGTTGTTAGAGGCTTGTGCCAGTGTACCATTTCATCCTTTCCTCCAGAAACGAGCACAACAAAAAATTTGCATATTAATATGAGTAAAGCAGCAGGTCTAGGATCTCATTATAATGCCATTTGAGAAATACTTTTTGAGAGGGAAGGCTCGATGCGGAGACCCTTAGTGAATATATTTTTTCTTCTGCTGGTTTGTTTATCACTCAAAAAAGGCCTGCCTCAGCACCGCAGCGTGGCGTGGCAAAACTTGCAGCTACGAGATAAACAACAATTGACAAGTGTTCCTCACTTCCTCAGCACACTGCCAACACGATATTCCAGCAGCTGAGGTGACGTCCCCCTCACCCTCAGATAACCTGCCTGATCTGTGAGAGGATTCAGCGTGCAGCGGTCGGAAGAATGAGGTGAGGATGTATTTTGCATTAGGCTGGGGAGCAGAAAGAGAGATAGCTAATAGCTTTTTGGCTGCTCCTGAAAACTGGAGGAATTGGAGGAGCCGGGAGTCAAAGAAACTGTGCTTTGCAATTCAGGGCCTGATTATGGCTTATCAGTCCTGTTACAGCCCGAGTGGGACTTCAAAGACTGAGGGAAAAACTTCAAGCTGGAGGATGTTCAGTAGTTACAACTACTGCAGATATACAGAGAACAAACACATTCAAAAACAGGCTTTGTCTGTAGTCACCAGATCAGAATCACTATATGACAAGATTTATAACAAAAGTTTGCACCCACAATCAGGGTCATAACCATCATAGACATTAAGGGGAACATGTCCCCACAATATTAAGATTAGTGGTTGACCGATATGGGTTTTTCAGTAGCCGATTCTTCATTTAATCTCCATGATCCTGAACATTATGGTTATTAAATCCTACCTGATCTCCTCAGGAAACTGGGCATTGGTGACCAAGAAGCTGGATATGTTCTGTTGGTGAAGCAGTCGAAGAAAGGTGTTGATCTCAGGATACATGATGGGTTCGCCCACCAGAGACAGAGCACAGTGCTTGACTGTGAGGCCCTCTTCAAAACGCTCGGGGCGCACGCCTGGAACTCCTGTCAAGTGATAAAACACCACAAAGTTAAAATTTAAATGTGGTCAGATCATTTATTAAAGCTAAAGTGTTTAATTTTTTTGCAACTAGAGCCACAAACAGTAATGCAAAGATAGGTTTTCCAAAAACTCAAATATGCCATTGTCGAATCAAGCAGATAACCCCATAACTCCCAATGTCAGGCTGAGGTGCGTTTCCCATACTGCTTAACTACTAAGTATGATGCATCATGGGAGAAATTATCTTGTTAGACAATTTGATTGCACTATTGAGGCTCCAGTGGGCATGACATTTCTCACAAAATATATTATAAAGCACTGGTGACTCTATGTCTATGGTGATAGAGTTCTGGATTAGGTGCTCTTTTGAGAATGTCTTTGGGTGTACTGTTTCCAAAAACCAGTGACAACACAGAGTAAGCAAGGTTTGGGTACATTTTTCACATAGCGCTTTTCAGAGTATATGTGACGTGACGTTAAATTAACATTGCTTTCTGGAATACATCCCTGGTCATACTATCAATATGCTTCTACTGTATGCACAGGCTGAGAGATGTACTGTAGTTCCAACCACTTAACTTTGCGTTGTTGTTTGCGAACGTTATTTGGAACTATGGTTTCATGAATCACAGAATCCTTTAAATATATTGGTAACAGTGAATCTTAGTTGGCTAACAGTGCTTCTGGGAAACAAATGGAAAAGTTTTTAAAGCCCAACTGAGTCACAGCATTTACCCTTTTAAGCAAGGCAAGGCAAGTTTATTTATATAGCACATTTCATACACAATGGTAATTCAAAGTGCTTTACATAGAATAAATTAAAATAATAAAAAGAAATAAGAATAATTAAAACAGTTTAGAATAAAAAATTTAATAAAATACAGTACAAACAGTCGGACGAACAGTGGCACAGTGCTCATTAATTAAATGCAAAGCTAAACAGATGTGTTTTGAGTCTGGATTTGAATGTGGCTACTGTAGGAGCACACCTGATCTCTTCTGGAAGCTGGTTCCAGCTACAGCTGGCATAATAGCTAAAAGCGGACTCGCCGTGCTTAGAGTGAACCCTTGGTATTTCTAGCTGATGTGATCCTAACGATCTGAGTGATCTGTTGGGTTTATATTCAGTGAGCATATCTGCAATGTATTGAGGTCCTAGGCCATTAAATGATTTATATACCAGTAATAATACTTTAAAATCAATCCTAGATGTAACTGGGAGCCGGTGTAAAGACCTGAGGACTGGTGTGATGTGTTCATATTTTCTGGTTCTGCTCAGGATCCTGGCAGGAGCGTTCTGTACGAGCTGCAACTGTCTTATGGTCTTTTTGGGAAGGCCAGTGAGGAGTCATTTACAGTAATCCACCCTGCTGGTGATGGAAGCATCCACAAGTTTCTCTAAGTCTTGACTGGAAACAAAGCATCTAATTCTTGCAATATTTTTCAGATGATAGTATGCTGATTTAGTTATTGCTTTGACATGACTATGACTACTGAAGCCAAGGTCTGACTCTAGAGACACACCAAGATTCCTGACTTCTAGAGTAAAGGTGTGCATTCACCTTGAGAACTTCATCTTTGTTTCCAAACGCAATGACTTCAGTTTTGTCTTTGTTTAACTGAAGAAAGTTTTGGCACATCCAGCTGTTTACTTCATCAATGCATTGGAACAGGGAGTCAATGGAGCTGTAATCGTTAGGCGATAGGGCTACGTAGATCTGTGTATCTATCGTCCGCATAGCAAAAAAAAAAAAAATATATATATATTTGACCAATTTTCTCCCTCTCTTTGGTCTTAGAATTAAATGGGTAGTTTTTTTTTACTTTCAAGTACCGGTATAACGTTTTTCAACCTACTGTCACACGCACGCTCGCTGTTTATCCAGCACCAGCTTTGGAATGAACGATGTCCACAGACAAGCTAGAGAATGTAGCATGATTTCATGAAAGTATGATGTATTGCGACATCAGAAACGAAGACAAAATTATTAAAAACAAAATAATGACTATTGTAACACTTGACGTAAAGCAAGTCAAATTTGTAGTTTTCTTATGTCTCGTTCGAACTACAGAAACGCGCCCCAATCTGGCAAACTTCCATAGTGCGGTTATAGCAGATTTAGGGTCGCAAAGCGAATCCAGAAGTGCCTTTCACCCTGTTACGATTTGATGAACCACTGATACGATTTTGGAAACATTATTTTAAGGTAAAAAAAAATATTTACTTTAGTGTTGCTTTAACTAACTGTATTCTAAGAAGACAAGCAATAAGTTCTAGTAGCCAAAGATGTTCTTCTCTCTCTCTTTCTTGATCACTAAAGATTCTAGCTTCATTTTATGTGCTCCGTACCCTTGGCACAGCGTGCTTCCTGGCCTTTCATCCACTCTCTCGGTTCACTTGTTAGTGCGTTTGTTTACTCAGCCCTGGGTCATCATGGCTTACTTCTGCTACACGAAGCAGTGATGTAACTGCTAAATGTCAACTGTGCCACCAAGCCAGAGTGGACGCTGAGACCAAGACGGCGATGCGGAGGTGGTGCAACACACACATCTGGCACCAACTCAGACACTGGAAAAAAACCTACAGTAGTCTCCATAAAGAGCCTTGATTTATCTGGCTTAGATGCATCAAAAGTGCTAATCTTTAGACAAAGAAATTATGTACAGCTTTATCAAAACATTCCCCGTCCATTTCTCGAAACTTGAAGGAAAAAAAAGTTGCTCGACGGGAACATTATTAGATTTCTGAAAAATAATTCAACCAGAACAGTAGGCCATGGGCAATGTTCATTTCAGAAAAATACAAAAGTTTGACATCTGTACTCAAAGCAGATGATCAAAGACATATGTCTTGAGTTTCAAAAAGCAGAAACCTTGATTTACGAATGATAAAATCGAATCAAACTGACTTTGGGACTGTGCCACTCCACCTAATAGCATTCCCAGCAGATATCATCAGAAAACTCCCTCTCTTAGCTGCAGATCTGTTTGTAGCCATCTACGCTAGACATCTCTGATTAATTTTTCAGACTACTGCAGACGAAGGTGGGGGGACACGCATCAAACAGTTTCCAAATCACCCCATATTCTGGAGTATGAAGTATGAGGTAAAACAAAACCAGTGATGTTAAGGGAGTCCCTTCAAACGCTAAAAAAGAGAGCAAAAGTATTTAGTTCCCATCTTAAGGTTCTTGAAAACCCATCTGGTGTGCCCCCTCAATCCTAAAAAAAAAAAAAGTCTGATCCAGATGTCCACCAAAGTACTGAGATGGAAGTTGACCTCTGGATCTGGCAGTGAAATCACAACTCATTACGAGTTGACGTCACCTGATTGTGGAGATGAGGAATGAGAGACAGGAATGTGTTACGTCCCAACGGGCACATTTTGGAGGGAAGAGGAAATTTGCTGGCATTAGAGAGTTTTATGACACAGTATTGGTATGCCATAGCAAAAATAGTCCTAAGAGTGGAGGTGGAGGACATCATTTTCTGCTATGACTGACCTAAATTACAAAGAATTTGCCATCAAATGAGATGATTTGAATTAGCAATAACATTTGAAAAGAAGCATGATTGAAAGCAATAAACTCTGCTCCACGTCGTGCCTAACAACGCTGTTCTAAATCCACTGTAAAAAACAGCTTCAAGGGGCTTATTGCTTTTATAAAACGGTTACTCCATAAAAATATTCATTTTAATATTTATTTTATTCATAAAATAAACACCAGCAACAAAAGTATAACGTTATTAACACACATATTCCCCCGCCAAGCAATGTAGTTCCAAAGAGGTTGCTAAGCAACACATGCAGCAACAAAGAATCACAAACAGCAGTTGCGCAGTAATACTAATGTAATGCGGTCACATGTGTGTGTTTGTTGAGTAATTTACAACGGCTTCGAACGCAGCTCAACCAATCAGAATCTATCCGTTTTATAATTGTCATTTAGCTGATGCTTTTATCAGTCAGGGTTTGGGAATTTGCTCACTTTCAGTTAATGAGCGGTTTTATTCCAATTGACACTTCGCAGGGAGATTGATTGACAGGTGATCTGACCAATCATACTTCGCCATCCGCCATTTTGTCCGACAAAGCAGTCAGGAGAGTTAGTAGATTAACATGGGTGTATAGACGCCTTTCCACGGTTAAAACAACATTCCTTCTTATGTTCATTCATGTTTATTTGATGCTATAAATTAACTAGAAGGAAGAGATGATCGGTTCACGAGCAGCTTTAACTGATTCTCTACATCGATCTGTCAGACACATTAAAGAGCCACAAAACGGTATTTAAATTTCTTTAAAAAAATGACCAAATTTGAAAGGTGAGACTTTGTTTAATATGTTTAATATCAAAAGTAACCTGGTCTGTCCTGTCTGTCAGAGTGTTGTCAGTGTCCTCTCTGCTCCGCGATGTATTTTTCACTGCGTGAGAACATGGTGTGTGTGTGTGTGTGAGAGCGGCGTAGCTTGTCGGACATAGCGACAGTAACTAAGGGGGGCGGGTCTTTGCGAACGGTCAATTAAAAACTACACTTACAGCAGTTAAATGAATTTCTTACCATTTAAATTCTAATTCCTTTAACTCAAATGACAATTCTGAATCCTGTTTACGACCTCAACTGAAGTTCAGGAAATTTAAGTTATCGAAGGTCTTATGATCTGGATGTGTGATTCACAAAACCCACTGAAATAAAGAGTATGCATATATGCGATTATATTCTAAAATTAGGCATTTAATTTAGGGACGGATTTGCAAAAATTTTCTAAACTCAAAATGAAGATGCATATTCTGGCATATGAAGGAAATTCAATGATAGCAAATGCAAATTTAGCTTCAGCTATGGTATTCGATCAAGGTCAAAATAAAATACGTACCAACATGAAATACCACAAATCGCAGACATTCCTATCCAGATAAGAATTTGATTTCTCAGAGGATGCCTGAGTTAGAATGAAAACACTAGATAATTTGCTTCATTGTTTTATCAAGGTTGTTTTTTTAGATGTTACCAAAATCATCTGTGAAACAAATTTTCCTAAGAGAAAAATAATTCCATCCAGGCACTCTCAAAACAAAACAAAACAAAACTGAGTCCATGTCCCTTAAATACTTCTGTACGCTGCTGTATTGGGAATTATCTGCAACAAACAAATAAAAACTCTCAACTGTTGCTTTACAAATTAAGTCTCAGCGAGACACCCTTTTCATCTGATCTCGGACTGTCAAACTAATCCAGCCACAAACCCAGTCTCCTTAATGCTCCTGAAAGCTGATGGATCCAGTACTGATCTGATGCAGCATATGGTGAAGAAAGTGACAGGGTGCAAATGAATAAATTAGACCCAGTCGAACTGCACTCAGAGCCTGTCCTGTAACAGCCTTCTGCAAACCGTAGTGACAGCTAAATATACCCCAGTGTCTTGTGGACAATCTCTGAAACCGGGAGGGTTTTCAAAGACGTCAATATAGTGTTATGTCACACAATGTTTGAATAGCTTCCAACTGGATTTGTGCCTCTGAGGAAAAAGGATTTAAATAAAACAAAAGTTATTTCTGTACAATTACAGTGTAAAGGGCTATTCACAGCAGGTGTGAATTTTCTGCTCAGGTTTTTTGGCACAAATAGATTTCTGGAGAATACATTCACCTGTACACCAAAAACGAACACAGACCAGAAAATTCACAGACAGCTTTTGTCATTTGTTCACATCAAACTTGGTGTGAGGTGAGATGTAAAATACACCTTGGCCAATTCATGTTTTTACTAATGCAGTGGCCTTTTAATCCTCAGTTGTTTGTTTAAAGGCAGCAGGAGAGGTTAGCTGAAGGTAACGGACAGTGGAGCTCCGGGGAGCCATTACCTCTGAATTGCCGAATCATGTTCCTGTGGTTCTCCATGGCCTCCTGAATGATCTTCTCGGCCGGGTCCATTTTCCAGCGCCACTCTGTTCCCACTGGGTTGGTGTGGTGTCTGTTCAGAGAGAATGAAAGAGGACAGCTCCTGTCAGCATGGCACCGTCACAGCATTACACGCCCTGGACCGCAGTCTCATTCCCCTGAGAACAACACCTGCATCCCCACTGCCTGCAAATTAGCATCCTGTGACCCTTTCAACAGCTCTCACATCACATAAAAGGGCATAAATGCCAGGCAGTGTGGCTTTACTTCCTTCCCCTGCCATAAATAGCAACAGGAGATGTGAAAATGCTGGATGTGACGCCATATTCCTCACTTCACCAGGGGTAGAGCCAAATCCTATTATGAGGATGTGCAAAACTAAATTTTTTAAAATGGACAAGTCAGTGGGTTGTCTGAACAACTAGCCCACAAGCAGATTGTTTTTTTTTCCAGTATGTTTTTAGCTGCAAGCTTATAGAGTTGAGAATCAGAAAGTACAACTAAATAAATAAATGCTATCATTTAAATACATAAATGATATATACTTAAATATACACACATATATATAGACTTTTTTTAAATGCATTAAAAATCTTGCCGATCTAAAAATTTTGACTTTTGAGTAGTGTGTGTGTGTGTGTGTGTGTGTGTGTGTGTGTGTGAGTGTGTGTGTACATATAAACAGCACTAATATTAGTGTGTGTATATAGTCATATATAGGATATTATATATATATATAAAAACACCACCAAAACAGTAAAAAAAAAAGACCACTAATATTAATAAATATTACCATTAGTATTAATAATACCAAGAAACAAAAGAAGTCCAAGACGTCAAGTAAATACCTACAGCAATTCCTGTTCTTATCAATAGCAATCAACTGGCTTGATCTTTTTGCACTCTTGCCTTTATCAAGATGGGCTTCTGGGCTGAAGAGCCAATGTTTGAGATGGGTTCAAGAGCTTTTCCTCTAATGCCTTTGCTCAGTTTCAGGCGATACCACCTAAATTATCCAGCCCATCCACATGAAGAGGCCTCTTCAGACTCATCATTTCGAGTGCCACTTTTAACCGAATTACTCGCCTAATGCGAAGTTCAATATTTCCATCACATTCCATGAAAGCGGAGGACTAAACGACTTTTGCATTTTGAAACTTCTTCAGCACATTTATTTGCATTATGTCATTAACTGTGTGGCATTTGAGGATTGGCACAGCATGTGGCAACGAAATGGATGGAAAATTTGATTAGCGCAACGCTCTGAATCACAGCGGCACAACAAAACACAACCCACAATGCCAAAAACTAGATCCGATACACTGCTCATTCACAAGTGCATAAAAATAGAGTTCACTAACAATCTCAAGACGATGATTTTTCTTCATAATGCCCCATAATCAGCTGATTCAATGAGAAAATAGGATGGGGAAAAATGATTTACTCAACAGCAGGATCAAAGTCTCTCTGAGACGCCCTCAATCTGCTGTGTTAATCTGACAGCGCAGCTCAAACTACAGACACAGAAGTTGGTTTTTGTGCATTGGAGGCTGTCCCAGTATGTCCTGTCCCAGAGCTGTAGGACATGACACAGTGTCCTGTTAGTTTATGGGTGGATGTTTGTGTCAGGCTGACAGGCTCACAGTGACGACTTTAAATCAAGTCCATCTCTGTCAGCAAGCAGATTTAAGCTGGACTGTACCTTAAGGCAACTAAGGGTCACACACAGTGGAAATCATCCCAGATACAATCTTTACAGGGGGGAGCGCTGATGCTCTTTGACAGCTCTTCCCCCCCACCCCATCACATAAAACCTCACAGCCAATGACAGGAATATTGAATACTACCTTCTTTCCACACGTGTCACTATGAATCAGCAGTGCTGCATCTACCGTTGCACTTACAATTCATTCAGATGGACATCACAGCTGTTTGCTCAGGCATCTCTCACATGATACGGGCTGATATAGGAAAAGAATGACTTTTTAACCTTTAACCCATTTTTTTTGTCCCACTTTATAATAGGTTTCTTAAAGTACTGGAGTCAAAAAAAGTACTAATTAGGTACAATGTACTTGTTCATGTATAAAAAAACACTTTTGCTGTTATTGAGGAGGTATATCAAAAAATGTTCGGGACAGGTTTGGTGGTATGGGTAGGTTTAAGGGTGAGTTAAGGTGTAAAGGAAGGATCAACAGTGTAACTATAGATTCAATTACAGAAGTTAAAGGATAATTCCGGTATTTAACACCTTGAGTCTATATTGTAGTTTGTTTTGGATGAACAAGATTTTTTTGACAATGGTTCCTCTCTCGAGTTTTTGACTATAATAGAATTGGCCATGGACCCATTTAACATTGGAGTCAATGGGCATGTCCGAAAATGTCATTAAAACAGCCAATAATGTTCGTTTACAAAACTGTTAAACTCACCGAGTGGTTAGTGGTGTTCGTTGATGATTATAAACAATATATCGTCGCAATATATGATTCCAATCCGTTTATTTTGCTATAGTGGAACTATTTTTTCAGACACTTCACAACTGTGTAACTTCCGCTCAATATTTGAATCTGAAGCGATAGCACACTCCCGACCACTTGATGGCGATAACTGATGTTTATGTCTCGCGGGACACTCACGGTCACAGTCGAGTTCAACTTCATATTACAAGTAACAATTAATGAAGGTTTTGTTTGTTTATTTCGCTTACTCTCCCGGAGCACAGTTGCTCTGCTCGCTAGACTTATGAGAAACGGAAGCGAGCAAAAAGACTACATCGACCAAATGTAAACAGCCCCCTTTCCGTTTCCGGTAGCGCATTTATATTAACGAGCACTCAGTCCTTCAACAGAATTCAATGGGATTTTACAAAATGACGAATAAAACACGACAGAAACTGTATTTCGCAACACTTTTTGTTTCTGGAACATCAACTAACATCACTAATCACTCGGTGAGTTGCACAGTTTTGAAAACTAATGTCAAAGGTTGTTTTAATTACATTTTCGGACATGACCATTGACTCCAATGTTAAATGGGTCCATGGCCAATTCTTTTATAGTCAAAAACTCGAGAGGAACCATTGTCAAAAAAATGTTGTCCACCACTCTTGTTCATCCAAAACAAACTACAATATAGACTCAAGGTGTTAAATACCGGAATTATCCTTTAATTACAGCTGTAATTACAAGCAGGTTCAATGTGAAAACATGCATTTACACAATAAGTGCATTGTATCAAACTATTCATTTAAATGTTATTAGTAGTGGAAGTGCCTATTTTTTTCATATAAAAATGGACGAGTTACGCACCCAATATTAAATACTCAGTTAAGGGTTTGTTGAAACCCCAAATATGAGCATTAATAGATTGCTTTAGGTAATTTATTTCAGTATTAATTTATTAGGTGCATATCATGGAATAAATATATACATTTTTATATTGAATTAATAAATATATATATTTATATTTTTTACAAATCTTCTCCTACCTCCAGCAGAAAACACATTTGTTGGCACAGGCCAGGCTCGGCGTGGTCTCCATACATCGATGTGATTCAATCCCATAGAAGGTGTGTTTATAGCAGCCTCCTCTCCCTCTCAGCATTGACTAACAAAAAAGGGGCAACATTGGTTTCATTTATACAAAGAAAAACTGTTCCTTCCTGCCTGGAAAGATTATGCTGCTTTAAAAAAGAAACTTGCTAAAGAGCCTTGACAACAAATCAATAGAAGGAAACAACCTACCTTAGTCCAACGACACAGTTTCACCCCGGAGTGACTTCCTATTAGTTTATACCCTACAGACCACGAAAAATAAAGAACAGATGGAAACCAGGCATGCAGAGATTTACAAGTTTTCTAAATACTGATTGAGCTACATATCCTCAAAAGACAAAAAGCATCTTACACTGCCTTTAAACATAGAAATCCAATCCAAAACACGTAGTATTTTAAATGCCAGCAGTTACTGGATTAGTCACCAACATGTTTGACTTTAGAGGTGGGAAATTTCACTAATATTGTTGGCCTGTTGTCAGAAACTTTATTATTGCTATCAATTATTGATCATTATACCATTTAAAAATATATATTTGTTCATGTCATGGTCAAAAATATAAATCTATACTACTATAAACTAAAGTAAATAGTTTCTACAAATGAATTTAGGCATCACAGTATTATAATGCACAGTATGAAAGATAAGTTTTCATTACATAGTGTTTAAATTAGAAAAAAAAGTGCTCATACTGCTCTTTTGACCTTTCCATTCATCAAATATTAAGCAGCACAACTGTTTTCAACACTGATAATATTAGGAAATGTTTCTTGAGCAGCAAATCAGCATATTATAATGATTTCTAAAGGATCATGTGACACTGAAGAGTAAAGATGCTAAAAGTCAGCTTTGCCATCACAGAAATAAATTAAATTTGAAAATACATTCAAATAGAGAACAGACAATTAAAATGTAAATGCTTGATCAATAAAATGCAGCCTTGATGAGCATGAAACTTTTCAAAATATTTTGTCTTCTTTTTTTATAAAATAATTGTTTTTACCAACCCCCAACTTTTGAATGTTTTAAAATGTATGTTCTATAAAACATCTACAGTATTTTCAAACACAAATGCGCATTAAAGTGGAAATACCATGGAATGCAGGAATCTTTTTCCTTTTCCTTTTTTCGTGCATTATGTGTACTCTAATAATGTTAATATTAGAGCAATTTCTACAATGCCCAAACATTTTCAAAAGTTAATCTGCAACCTTCATAAATCATTATTGTATTGACCTCACAACCATAAGCACATTTTTTATGACAAATCATCATAACACGGCTTAAAACAGCAGTATTTAACAGGTTGTGTTAGAGATGGTATAGAAGGCAAGGCAATGCAATAGGGAGCCTAAAAGTAAAGGTGCATTTATAATGTACACTCTGTACTAGCACAAGGATTTCCATTTTACAGTTTGCACAGGATCTTAAACATCTAGCAGGAGAAATGCCAGACATTTTCCAACAAAGCTCCTCAATACATCTCAGCAGGCTGAAAGGCCAAATGTGCTTAAGTCTGCCCATTTCTAAAGTCCATAGCTTCATTCTCCCACAACTGCGCTGCGTCCCCTTGGGGAATCCGACTCAATTTAGACTTTAATCCACATGTAAGGGCCATCACTGGGGCAACCATCACTCCCTATAGCAGTCTTAAAGTCCCCATGTGGTGAAAATTAAGTTTTTAATGTTGTTTATATGTCTATGTGGTGTTTTTAATGTGCTTTAAGATAAACCATGTGCAAATTCATAAGTCAACACCATTGCTAAGAATTTTCTCCTTAAAGGGGTGGTTGAGTATGATTTCACTTTTCTCAAAAAAAGATTTCACTCTTTTCAAATGTTGCTGTTTGAGCATAAACAACTGCAAAGTTACAACACTCAAAGTTCAAAGCAAAGGACGATATTTGCTTTTAAAGAAAAGGACTACAACAAACGGCTGGTATGGACTACACAACATTTATCCGGGGTTAGTGACATCACCAACCCTAAAATGTACATAAACCCCGCCCCCCCGGAACACGTAGTCCATGTTGAGAAGAGGAAAAGTTGTTGTATAAGAGTACATTTGTGAGTCAGCTCAAACTTTAGCATCCATCTTTTCACATGCAATCGAAAGTCACTCTAATACAATAATTATATTGTATTTTGCTTTACACTTGTATGTTGTATGGATTGGTTTATTGATTGTATGTTTATTTATTTCTATGTGTAACTGTGGTGTTGTTTTTGTCGCACTGTTTTCGCTTTGTCTTGGCCAGGTCTCAGTTGTAAATGAGAACTTCTCCACTGATTTTACCTGGTTAAACAAAGGTTAAATAAATAAAATAAAACTGTGAGCATCTCACAACAGTTCCTATATAAGCGATTTATAGATTACCATGACAGAATATCCTAATTGAAGATAGTTAACTCCACATTAGCAACATAAATTCATCAACTAACCTTTCAGAGTCCTGTCACTTGTCACTTCTTCTTGAGTCTCTCCATCTTTGTCTGACTCCATTTTAACATTAAAGGCAGAACAGTTTCTGTCATTTTAGTGTGTCTGCGGCAGCTGCTAACACACATGAGCTCTTGAAACCCCACCCTCTGCAGCAGCTCAGTTGCATTTAAAGGGCCAGGCACAAAATGGTGCGTTTTTGCAAACCCTCAAAAAGTGACAACTTTTACATGCTATATAAAAATATCTGTGGGGTATTTTGTGCTAAAACTTCACACACACACACTCTGGGGACATCAGAGATTTATTTTACATCTTGTGAAAAGGGCATTTTACCACCCCTTTAAAACTGCAGTGAACTAAAGACAGTCTTAAAAACATGTTTTGAAATCGCTGGTGTTTCTAAAAACGACCTCGTAACCAATCACGTCAACGTGCGGGAGGGCTTTAGCATATCAACTATGCCATGAAGCAAGGGAGTCTCAAGAGAAGCCAGGTTACCCTGGTATTTTTTTCCATTGATGTAGAAAATCAGGTAGATTTAGCAATATAGCGGGTTTCTGATGAACTAAATGCTTCTGTCTACTGACGTTTTAAGTTTTTCAAAAGCGTTTCTAATGATGCTGATTGTTAAAAGGTAGCGGTTTGACTTGATGGCGAACGGGAACATGGTTTGTGTAACATTAGCAACACATTATTATCTGTTAAATAACAGTCAAGCAAAAGGCTAATAATACTTTGATCATACAAATGTTTGCGATGTTGTAAAAAGCGATACCATTGTGCAGAGTTTACCTTAGTAAATTGGCAGAGCAAATCTCTGAGCTGACGCGGGGCTAATTAGCATATTTATGGATACACGTGTACTAAATGAAGCAAGGGTGTAGAGCTACATTCAAGCTATTTAAAGGCATGAAGACATTTTTTACACAGGCAAAACCTTTAAATATGTCATTTCGGTGACCAATGATGCAGTTTTAAGGGATCAAATTATTGACTACAGGGGGACTTTAATAAAACCGCAGAATATAAAGGCATCGCTCTGTGCTAGAACCAAACCTCTCTCAAAAACAACTTGGCACTGCATTGATAGTTCTACCAAAATGTTTAAGTGTCATCATTTGTGATGCATACAGGCCTAAATAAATCATTATTCACCAAACTTTATATGTCTCAACATTATACGTCTCAAGACCAACAAGGACTAGTTTTTGTCAATTTTGGGATTAATAAATTACCATCCACTGTATACAGACAAACATATATTTTGTGTTTGATGAAAGAAAAAAGATAATGTAGTATATTTTTAGTGAATTATTCCTCTCTTTTTCACAATTTCTCTCTACGTGCATAAAGGAGTGCAAGAAAAGCAGAAGGAAAGAAGCTCCATACTAATGATCTCAATCTCTCTATCCATGTTCATTAGCTAAACTCCACATCAAACACATGTTCTTGTCTTTTATGTCTGCAAATAGCTCACTGGGGCTGAGGATGTAAGGGAGGTGTTCGCTCGTCTCTCTCTGAAGAACCCCATCTGTATGGATAGAGCCGGGATCAGAGAGCAGGTTTGGTTTCAGCTGTGAAGGCTCAATATTTGGGCAGCTGGAAACAGAGACATGCTGAATCTTCACATCATGAGGATTCATGTGCATAGAAACTGTGAAGCACTGACATATCAGTGACACACACAAAAAAACAGCTAGGTGATATAGCTAAAATTATTATACTTTGAGATTTCCAGCCTTTTGATTAGATTTGATACATTATATAATTTGGCAATTATACATAAAATGCTGAAAGTTAAAAAAAATGTAATTGTTTCTCTAAATTAATACAAGGGAAAAATGTATGTAATATATTTTACATTTTACTTACCAATATATGACTCATTAATACCCAGTGATATGTAGTTACATATATTTTTTAAAATAACTATTTTCATAAAGGTAAAATACCACAATACTGTAGATGTCTATGAACATTCCTGAATGGTGCCATCAATAAGTCGAAGCAGAGTTATGAATAAAACCAGCTAAATTGACAGTATAAACTGATTCAAATAAATTAAACATAGCAGGTATATATATATATATATATATATATATATATATATATATATATATATATACACACACACACACTATTTAATTTTAATCGTGATTGTAATGCTAAATGCTCTCATACTTGCAAGTCATGAAAATCAACATAAAACTGTAACTGTATCTGTAAGGTGATGGATTTTTAGGTAAGAAAATTAAACCTAAAACAGAACTAACATAATTGTGGAGAAATTTTTTATTTTATCCCAGCAAAACATGCTTGCAACAGATGTGGGTGAGAGCCTTTAAGAGCATCTAGACTTACCACAATAATATCCCAATTAATTTGGAGTTACACCAACAAGTCCTATTCAAATTTGAGGATAAATTAGTGACTACTTATGACAATATATCCATGAAGAGGAGTTCTGTCCATTCTAATTAGGTTTCACCCATCAAGGTTAACCAGACGTAAACAAGGGCACAGTTAATACAGAGTCTGCCAGTCACTAGATGTGCAGCATTTCCTCACCATTTTGTCTCTCTCAGGACCATAGGAAGCTGACAGGAGCAAAAAATGTCCATCACACACTGATGACAAAAATCACCAAAACAGAACTTCACAAAATCAATGCCGCACTGCTATGGTATGATCTTAGTTTCATTACCTCAGGTTTTCATTACAAGCGGTTATTTATGGCGTGAGGTGAATGAAGAGGAATTTCAAGGCTTTAACGTCCATCACTCTGACCAAACACATTTGCCCTCTTTTTCTGCTCTAGCTGCTGTATTGCTTCTGCTGTTAAAGGAAGTGACTTAAAACAATTTCAGAGTTCTTTAGCTCTCTCCCTCATTCATCTTTAAATCATCGCTAATAATGCCGGAGGGAAACATTTCAGTTTATCATTAAAAGAGCAAAAATAACAGCGAGCGAGAGGAGGTTACCAGTCAGCCCCTCAGGAAATGAGTGTTATATAATCTCACATCAGAACCTTCTCTAGACTGCAGGCAAGTTCAGCTAAATTACACACATTAGTTTGTGCGTTCACAGTTCAAAACTCAACTTGAAAAAACAAGTGCCTCTAACGATGAAATGTCTAGGTTATCTTTTCTTCCAAAATAAAATAGAACGAAATAAACATTCACAATATTGTGTACATACATATATATATCAATATTGTGTGCTATAATATGAACATAAACACCTAATATGTGTGATTTGTAATATATAAATAGTATGATACAAAACTCCCCTTCTTTATCATCATGTCTGTTTTAATCACTCTGTCAGGGTTTATTTTGTATGAATAAGAAACAGACTGTGCATTTATTATCTTCTATTACAATACGATAAGCCAAACACAAAAAAAATAAAACACTAAAAATCTAAAATCAATAATTTTACTGTGAAATAAATAAATAAATAATACCTTTACAACATCAATGTGCAGTATGAAAGGTGGATATTCAGTTTGATATTTCATAAAGATTATATTTTATAAAGATTATATTTAACTGTGTTATAAAATTATTCGTTTTTAAAGATCTAATTAGCATTTACATTTGCTGTCATCTAAATGTACAAAATGAGGGAAATGAGAATGCACAAATATCTAATATCGGCTGATCGATAAATAAATGTAAAAAAAAATCTCCAGTGTAATTGAAATGGTACCAACGTACGCAGGCATCCCTAATTGAAATTGTGTAGTTATGCGAGAGAAATTAAACTTGCAAAAACATGTTACTGCAGAATGCTGAGATTAAACAATAAGAATGAAGTATTCCAGACAGCTGTGTACTAAAACAACTTAATTGTTCCTTATACATTTTGGGTAAGAAATGACCAGGACACATTCTTGACAGGATGGGAGAAATTTACCTTATAACACTGCATTACCAATGGAACAGGATAATGTTATCTCATACTGTGGAGATCTCTTGGTCTCTATTGATTGTGAGTTTGCGATATCAAGCATGTTAAACTAACAGCATGCTCAGAAGTGTTGCACATTGCCGCAAGCACAGTGGACACTGATTGGTAGTACACACAACCTTGGTGGAAATGCGAGCGCCGCCAGCCTCTGGTGTGCAGTGTGTGTGTGTGTGTGTGTGTGTGTGTGTGTGTGTGTGTGTGTGTGTGTGTGTGTGTGTGGCTGGATGCAGGTTGGTCTAATGTAAGGTGTGGAGCTAAAGACTCAAGGGAACTCCAGCAGCAGGAGAGGAGTAATTGGGCTTTGCTGCATCATTAAGCTCAGTTAGACACAGTCATACCATCAGAGGCTCCATCAGAAACCAGACGACGGGGGTGAAATGTGTAGTGCACAACAGGAGAAAACTTTTTAGCTCCCCAGCCAGTTTATTAATAACAAACATGAGCGCGCTTACGGAAAGCAGAAACTGTCAAAAGTGTGCGAAACAATCATAAATGAAACTAGGTTTACAATAACGGGGTGACACTCTGTCAGCGCCAAGGACCTAATTATTACCATCAGGCCCTGGCATCCAGTTTTTTTTTTTTGGATAGATAAAACAACCATCTCAGATGTACTCAATTAAAGCAGCTAGGAAAGCAGGAAACAACTGTCCATCATCAGGGAAATGGGACACAACAGTAAACAGTGAGGAGCTGGTGTGCTTAAACTGATATAAAGAAGCTACAGCTGTTGAACTTGCAGAGCTAGTAGAATTTTAATAGCGAGAGTTTTCATTATTGGTGGACCACTATTACTCATATTTTAGGTTGGAGATCTGAACAAACCCTAACCTCAAGTCTTGCAGACTCCGCAGTTTGTGCTACAGACATGACATCAAAACAGCCATTACTCCAGTCTTCAGTGTCTCATGGTCATTTTGAAATCCTTCTAATATTTTGATTTGTTGAGACATTTAGAGACATTTTTTATAATGTTTTTATAATGTTTAATATCTGTGTGGAAACCGTCATACTTTCTTTGATGAATAGAAGGTTCAAAAGAACAGCATTTATTTGAAATAGAAATCTTTTGTAACATTGTCTTTACTGTCACTTTTGATAAATTATGGTGAGTCCTTTAATTAATTTCTTAATAAATAAAAATTGCTGATCCCAAACTTTAGTGCAACGTGATAAAATGTCCCAAAAAATGTATAGATTTTTTTTTTATATATCATAAATTTGATTTATGCAGTGAAATTCTCAACTATTTTTTTTTTTAAATAGAACACTAAAGAACAAAACAACAGGAAAATAAAATAACGGCACATCTACCCGACCCACAATAATCTAACATTATAGTGGTGAGTACTGCATGTAAATATTGCATGAAAACCAAGCACATTATTTTGGTAAAAAAAAAAATGTTTTAAATATAACATGAACAGTGAATGCACAAACTACAAAGACATTCAAATTTTCATTAGAGAAGCAGAACGATGAAAAGAAGTGTGTGCATGCGCTGATATCCGCTATACAACAACTTATTTCTGTCACAGACATCTTTCTATGCGTGAGTGAATAACATATGCGGGTTAAGGTCATGTTGTACCTTGTTTAGTCAGAGCATCTCTCAAGGCAGGAGTGATCATCTCTCTCCGCTCCTCCTCTGTCTCGCTCTTCCTCACTCCATTCTGCTTTGACAGCTTCACCCCCTGGGCCTCCTCTTCGTCTCCCTCCATCCTCTGCAGCACATACAATCACACACAAAAAAAAGACACAAAACCAGTCACACATTGAAAAAAACAACTCATTCATAGTTACACAACCAATGGCGGTGCATCAGTGGAACAAAATGAGTCTGAATCTTCTCAAAATATTATTCAATATGTACATAACTAAAGAGATCTAATGAACTCTTGTTTTATTCCATTTGTTTACTAATGTGCATAACTCAGAGATATGATTTTTTCAGTCTGGCAGCGCAGGTGAGTTTTAATCACTGTACCAATACCTTGAGGTCGATCATTCAGCCAACAACACTGAAAATACATCTTACCAAAACATTTCAGTTGGGAAAATAAAAACTTACAACAACACAGCCTTTGAAACAGACTGTACTTCGATGCAGATGAGAAAGTGGCTGTGAGGGATCTAAGTAAATATTATGCTTAACTACATATCTTTCCTCTATTACACATATTTCACACTAGACGCACAGGCAGTGTAAGCAGCGCAGAAGCGGTGCGTATGCTGAGCAGGACTGCTGCGATGCGAACGGTCCCCCTTTTTTCCGTGTTAACTATTTTGTCCAAAAGCAATGCACTGTGGCTTTAATTCACTGCGAGCAACGCAGCAAATATAAACTCGGCGGCGAAAGCCCGGCTTAAAGTTACTCTTGCTTTTCCATAAATGTTACTATTCCATATTTCTTCCCAAGTATATATATTATGTCGGTATTTGCAATTTTTTCCACACTAAAAGGTCAGAGACAGTCTGGTTTTCAGTTTCAGACACTGTGAGTCAAAGGTCCAGTACTGTATGTGGCAGATGAAGGGAATAATCATTCTAAGCTGGACTCCATAGGTCATAGTAAAATCGCTCTTACCCTGACATACATTCAAAGGATCTGTATGAAATGTGCAGTACGTAAAACACAAGGCTGTCAAAACAATTACTAAAAACCACACCAATTTATCATTGTAAGGCACAGTCTGTGCTCTTACCATACCCTAGATGTATACATTAAAAAAAAAAACAAAAAAAAAAAACAGACATACTATCAATATTTTTGCTCATTTAGATTCAATATTTTTTTTTTTTTTAAACAGAGATTTTTTTTAACAAAAACAGAAAAAAACCTGAACAACAACAACAAAATCGTTTTGAGCCTGTTCTAAACGAGGTCCTTTCAAACTACAATGTTCATGTAAACAAGTAGGCACTTAAGCCCTACAGGCGCTTCCTTCTGATATTCATTTTCCTACCAGTGGCACGTCTCTGCCCCATCGTCTCTGCCTTCCTTGATTTGTGTTCTTGGACAAAACTTTGAGGTCCCTCAACATCCGGTCTGAGACGGGTGCTAAACCTGCTGTGTTTCAGTGTTTGTGTGACAAAATCCAACAGTAATAGCAGGTGGAAGGCACCAGGTGGGGTTGGGTTGAGAAGAGGACATTACGCCCTTTCACAGCGAGATCTGTCGTGGAACTGCCACGCACAACGTAGAGTTGACTAGGCTGCAATCGCCGGCTCTCTGCACCCCTCCTCTTTCAGACTAGCAGAACTGAAGCAGCTCTCTTTAGCTGGAAACGCTCCATTTCCCTCAAACCCCCCATGCAAGTGACAGCGGCGATGCAGGCAGTGGACCTGCAGAGTTCAGGCTGAGCAGCCGACACATTCAGACTGACTGACAGCCAGCCAAAATGACAACAGGCCGCTCCGGCTGCCGCCCGTCCCACTCGGGCTGATGAGGCCGCAGGACAATGGCCATTCACGAGCGGTTATCTCAATTTGCACCTTGCTAATACTACACAGTGAAAATACTGCCTCAATCCACACATGCACTAATGCATGCATGACTTTGAAATGTGTGCTTTAATATACATGTATAATCTGCAAATACTCAGAGGACTCCCAGAATAATGTCTCACAAGAGTTTTAAAGGAACAGTTCAACAAAAAAATTAAAATACTGTCATTTACTTAACCTCATGTTATTCCAAACCTGGATATTAGGCACTTGAACACACACACACAGAAAAAGAAGATTTTTGGAGAATTGTCAACTTTTACAGTTGAATGAAAAGACTTGTTCGACGAGTCTTCAAATAAAATGATCAAATAATTTCGTTTCACAGAATAAAGAAATGTATACAGGTTTGTAGCGAAATAAGGATGAGCGTGAATGTTCATTTTTGGGTGAACTATTCCTTTAACACAAAAAGTAAGAGGCTCTAAGGCAGTGGCTATTGATTTTAGGAGTGGGAGTGAGTCTATACTCAGGTTATTACCAAATCAGATAATGGAGAGGAGTCAACAGCCACTGATTTGGTTTATTAAGGATAGAGACAATCTCAATTGTAGAGAGCATTTAACTAGAAATAAGGACCGTGCAGGATATATCCCCTATACTTTTGGCTCACTTTCCAAGGAGAGAAACTTAACTTTAAAATAATAATAAATAAATATATATATAAGAATATATATTACTGACTGAACAGCAATGTATATTTTAAAAGAATTGATCATTAATTTGCATTAAATTTATCAAACATGACTGTACAGACATTTATAATGTTACAACAGATCTCTATTAAAAAAACACTGTTCTGTGCAAAATGTTAATTTAGCAACAAATCAGAATATTAAAATGATTTCTGAAGTATCATGCGACACTGAAGACTGGAGTGATGATTCTGAAAACTCAGAGTTGCCATCACAGGAATTATATTTTAAAATATATCACACACAAAAAAAGTTATTTTAAATTGTAATACTTTTTTACAACATTAACAATTTTATTTTAAATTTATTTTTAAATCAGCCCTGGAAAACGGAAGATACATTCAAAACATTTTAAAATATAGATGTCCTTTAAGGGTGTCTTTAAATGTGCAAATTCTGCACCACTAGCAGCCCCATATGATTCTTTCTAAAAGGTTTCTGCCACTGTTAGAACAAACCTTCTCAAAACTCATGCCAGTGTTTGAGCCAAATATAAACCTACATCGTGCCACTGCAACAAGCAATGCAGAAACTGCCACAGAGTCATACACACAAGCCTATGAATGGATTACATGTCATCTCTGCATCTCAAACTGGGATGAGCAAACAATTATTTTAAATTAAACTCATAAATGGAAATTATTTTCTTTTTATATGAAAAAATACCACAACTAAAGCAGTGCAGATCATACAGGAATGCAAGGTCAGGAATCTGTATCAGTAAAGCCAAGATACAATATGTCTCTGATGCCATCTGGAGCCAAAGCGGAGTAATTCTTCACCCGCAAGACCCATATCTACACAATCTAGACACTGTATTTCAAAACAGTTGTAATTATTCCAGTGTCATTAATACAGAATTATTCACCACTAAGAATGTGAATTATGCATGCATCTAATTATGTCTTGCATATTATCTACCGTAATATGAAATAATATGCTGGGAGAATTTACATTAATGTAAGAACCCTTTCACAATGTATTCACTGCTCATAAATGACAAAAATGACACAGCAAAATCAAACAGAGAGCAGTGTGTTAAAGGTGCAACTGTTCTGGGGAGAGCGTGAAGATGAAAAACCCAGAGCTAAACAAACCAGTTTAGCTAGATCAACATAAAAGTACCAATGGCGTTTGCTGAACATAAGGGTAATTAGTGGTTTGTGACTTTTGGTGTAGCATTGAGCAGTGACTCACACAAACAGTAGAAGGTAAACAATACTTCTGTCAATAAACTAGAAACAAAAATGAAGTGTCTTTTATGTTAAAATACATCCCATCACAGCTAAATATCCAGAAACAAGTAGCATACTGTGGCGTTATCAAAAATTTATTTTTTGGTTTGTTTAAGCATTCCGACCACCAGCCTGACACAGCAATACTGGCTCAACCAATAGTGCAAATCTGATTGGCTGACTGATGGCAGATGGGACGAGTGTTCAGAAAACCTCTGGATATTCTTGCAAATCTGTTTGGTGACAATGACACAGAAAGGACTCACTTCACCTCTCAGAGATTAAATTCCTAATGCATCGAACTTCTAACATGATGGTTTTAGAGTACAGCAATATATTCAGCAAAAAAAAATAAAAAATGAAACACATACAGAGAGACATTTTATCCATTATCATTTGACTGGATCTCAGATGATTAACTATATTGCTGGCCATACAGACTTGGTTAAGAGGGAAAAGTCATTACCATCATTTCGATTAAATAGATTTTTTCTCTTTGAAATAACAATGAATCATTCACAATATAACCAGAAACCTCACTTTCTATCATTTCCACGCAATTTGCTAAAAATGACAATAAACCAGACTGACTTAGTCCAATTTTAATTTAATGATGTCTTTAAATGTAAACTATTGGGGCTCCCAAATAATTGAAAGTAAAGTTTTAAATCAAATAAACTACTCTACTTAATCCCCAAATAAAAATATTAACTCTAAGATAAGCACATTTTTGGATTGTTGCAGTTCTCTGCATTCTCATGCATCAAATTTAGTCTTGAGCCATAAGCTCAGTGACACATGCAAATTAACCAAACCCAGCTCAGTAACAGTGAACCAGCAAGGGAACTAGCTGCAAGTGAACTCAGTGTTTTTTGTTCACAAGTAGATCGGACCAAGCAAAAACAACACACTTGTAACCAATCAGCAGTAGGGGGCGTGTCCACTCATGATGGGGGAGGAGAGAGAGAGAGAGAGAGAGTAAGAGGGAGATTTGAAGAAAGACTGTAGAAAGAGAGATTGCTGAGAGACATGACAAAAGAGAAAAGCTCAGAGGATGCATGAGGTTGCTTTGTGTCTGCTCCATACGCAAGTAATACGTGAGTTTTGAGAATGTGCTGCTGGTGACTGACAAAGAACTCTTGCTTCTGTTATCTACTGTATTTTGCTCTTCCCTGTCATTCGTTCGGCATCTTCGCTTTATTTTTTGTTAAGCTTTATTTTGCTTCGCTTCGGTTTTGATAAAGAGACATCACGCGCGCATTGCGTGTTTGTGCATTTTGGGGGCGGAGCAATGAAGGGAGGGACGTGTTTAAGTTGATTTCAAATATCAACTGTTCAATGATGATTCTCAGAAATCACTTACTGCACCTTTAAAACGGGACTAAATGGAACCACAAAAGGACCCAAAGCAAAAGTGTAAGGAAAAGTATGGTTCGTTTGTGGGTCCTTTTAGGGGGTCTGAGATAATTTGGGGTGTTCGTATATTCACATTATATCAGCCTGAGACCGCTTGGAGTGCTCAAACAAACTAATTGTGAAAACACCCAGGGATACTACATCAAAAGTACAACTTTGTAAAATGTGTCTCAAAATCCCAGCATTCCTCTCTAGTCTCGATGTTTCTGAACACAAACGCTTTCATTTTTGATAACTAATTGTACTACATGCATTAAACTTACAGCCAGGCTAAGTAAATAAATCAATAATGCTATTAAATTCATCAGGATTTTTTTATAACCCTTTTTGCTCTCACATGTAATTGTCTGCCAGCAAATACATAGCTTATGGGATTTCATTCGATCTATGTATCAGGAACATCAAAATCGACTGATTGCTTGAGAAGCAAACCACATTTCCAAACACATCTTCTGAATCCGTTTAAACATGCATCCAATCCTGAAGGCATCCATAAAGGGATCTTACTGGATTAAAAGGGGGTTGGGATCTTCTCAGCTCTAGCGCTCACAGCCTCTCTTTTGCGAATAGGATGCGAGAGTGTGCATATGGGAAGATTTGTCTGCGCTTCGGTCTCATGAATCACTCCTGCGCACAGGCCTGTAGAGTGGGCGTCAGTGATCACAGTTCACGGTTACGCAAGTCCTCCCAGCGCCTGCTGGAGCTGCTGTCTGCTGTAGCAAACCATCTGTCACTCAGTCTCCTTCAATGGAGCCACTGCCAGTGACTCTCCAGCACTCTGTCCTTTTAAAGGAAGAGTTCACCTAACTCTGTCATTATTTACTCACCCTCACGTCAGTCCAAAACCACTCGCTGTAAAAAATAATAATTGTCCAACCCAAGTATAAATTTAAAGCATCTTTAAGCAGCTCTTGCCACACAACGACAGCTCATAGAAATTACGTCATGCTCCAAAATAGTACCTTCACAGCGGCCCATACTAATTGTAGGCTATATTCCAAGTCCTCTGAAGCCAAACGATAGATTTGCGTGAGGAAAAGATATTTAAAGGGATAGTTCATCCAAAAATGGAAACTCTGTCATTCACCTACCCTCACGTAATTCTAAACCCATAAGACTTTTGTTCATCTTTGAAACTAAAATGAAGATATTTTAAATGAAACTCTAGAGATTTCTGCCCCTCCGTTAAAAGTCTGCTCACCCAAAACTTTGACAATTCAAAAAGTCAAAGAGATCGTAAAGAAATTCATATGAATCAAGTGGTTTAATACAAGTCTTCACAAGAGACAAGATCACGTTATATGATGGAGCGACTTAATTTAGGCTTTTATTCGATCACATTTTTTTATAAACGTCCATGAAATATGGTAAAAAGAAGCTCAATCATACTTGCTTGAAATGCCAGAGGAGACTTCATTGCGTCAAGCAAGTGCAGTTGAGCTTCTGTTTATCATTTTTGATGTTCTCTATGTATGTGCATTGATCAATGTTTGTATGGGAATAAAATCCTAAATTAAAACTGTTTGTCATATAAAGTGATCATGTACCTTCAGAAGACTTGGATTAGACAGTTTGATTCATATGGATTTATTTTACAATGTCTCTATGAACTTTTTGAAGTGTCAAAGTTGTAGTTGTTTGGACATTCAGTTGTTTAATTAAAAACATTTTCGTTTGTAGTTTCGAAGATAAACGAAAACCTCATGGGTTTGGAACAACATAAGAGTGAGTAATTGACAGAATTTCAATTGAGTGAACAAACCCTTCCAATTATTATGTATTAAGTCGTACAAAAAATAAAAGATGTTAGCTTGTCAACAATATATCATGTAATGTTATTTTTACCTCATAATAAAAAGAGCTGCGAACAGATTCTACTTTGTATTCCACAGAACACAAAATAGTACCATATGGGTTTGAGGTGTGAGGGCAAGCATTTTCATTTTTGGGTGAATATCCCTTTAAACTCCTAGTAAACGGCCTCTGATAGGAGCACAAACTGCTTGTTTTTACCTTGGCTTTCTTCATACGATTCATCACATTCCCAAGGTCCTCCATGTCAATGACGGAGCCATGAGACTTCTCTTCCTCAGCGGAGGACTCCGCATCACTGCTGGACTCCATCAGCTCCTCCTGAAAAACAAACAAGAATTTTTTTTTAACTTCTCTCAGAAGAATATATTGTTGTTGCTTTGTTTTGCCAAAAAAAAATCTTTCAGTGCATACCCTCAGATTAAATCCTGCAGGCACCCCTGAAGTGAACCACATCATATTAAAAGTCTATATTTAATGCCAATAATTTGGGCAGGATTTTATCCATCAGGATTTGAAATATATGAATGTTAAAATATATTTTTCGAATCGTCTATGACTCGTAACATCGTAAAATATTAACAAATGCTCTGCTTGCATTGATAGCTATGAATTTTATTAGTTAGAATTTCTGATGATAGCATAAAGCTGAATTAAATAACTTTGATTAATAAAGTGCATTTTAATAGACTTTACAGGGATGCACTTTAAACAAACAGGGATGCACTTTAGGACTAATTAGGTAGTAACAGTCAGTTACTTCATTGTTTGGCTCTCTAATCAGTGGAAATGCAGGCGAGTGTTCAAGCAACAGCCTTTTTGCCATGAAAACCTGAACAATTTCAGTGGGAAAGGTAAAAAATGGGAATTAAAGGAGCTCAACTTTATGAGAACGAAGTTTCCAAAAGGTAAAATACATGAGTGTGACATCTAAATGAATAAAATCTCAGAAGTCTGTAATGTCACCCCTGCTGTTCAGATCCCATTTACAAGAGTGCACCACAGACTGCAGGGGAACAATCTGCTCTCTGGGTGTGCAGCGCGAGAGCAGTTACCATGACTACATGTGTTCAAAGACATCAGAGAGGAGGGCTGGCTTGCCTCAGAGTTGTTCTTCTCAGCGAGCGAGCGACTGTCCTCTGCCTCCTCCTTATGTTTCTTTTTATTCTTGCAGCTGCTCTTCTTGCACTTGCCAGAGCAGGCTTTCTTCTCCCCTTTGGCCAGGGCCTGCAGCCGGCTCAGGAACTTCGTTTTCCAGGAATGAAAGTCGGCCTGCACGCTGCCATGTCGGCTCTTCACCACGTTGCAGTCGCCTTCTCCTCTGGTCATGATCCGTGCGGCACTCAGCATCCACAACCACTTATCTATGTTCTTACTGACCTGAAACCAGAAAATATATTTAGTGCAAGATTCACGCAACACAATCCAATCAAAAACAGATGCTAGAACGCAGACGTGTCTCACGGTGTTGTAATGGCCCACATAAACGGAGTTCCCCAGCCCAAAGACGGCATATCTCATTCCCTTCAGGTATGTTTTCCCATATCGGAAGTCAGTGGACGCTTCCTCAAGCCATTTGCAGAACCATTCGGCGCTCTCTGTGGGCTGTCCGTCAGTGTACGTGGCCACCAGGAACACACAGATCATCTTGCTTGTACACTAGAGAAGAATGATATGGGGAGCATGAAGACATTTTTGAGATGGACAAGAGTGATTACCAAATACTAAATGGGTGAACAGGGTATTATTTCCCTAAAATCAAAAGAAAGACATTTATATTACAAATCACTATAACTATATTTTATAAATATAATTTATAAAGGAACTTTTGACATTTTAATGACAATTAAAACTTAAACACAAATTAAAACATTTTGTGTGAAAAATGTATAATACAATACCGGTAATTAAAATGATCTGCCTAGACACAACAATATATATATTTTTTCTTTTTCTTTCTTTTCTCTCTCTCTCCAGTACAACAGATACTGCCATTGTGTGTACTTTTTAATGGCACTTAAATTCAAACTATGAAAAAATATGGATTTTTTAGGATAAAATATGAATCAAGTGGACAAAATAGGATAAAATATGATCTGGACTTTTCTTGACCATTTTTGAGATTTACCTAATGTTACGCAAACATCATGAAAAAAACATGATATATCACTTATAATGCTATAACAGCTGGTAGGAGAACAACTAGGTTCTTTTAGACTATGAGTTGTCCTGTGATGGATGGATTCAGCTCAACTATGCACTTATTCAGAGTGTGAAAATGGTAAAAATTGAATTAAATTCAATCAAAAAAACTTTAGAAGCAGTTTTGTTTTTTCCTTTATCTGGCAGTACTGAAGTCATTCAAGGACACTATTAAATTATGATATTTTTGAACCTCTTGAGGTTTAATGATTTAACCTCGAATGAGTGAGATAAAGCTGGTCAAATCTTTTTACATTCCGCTCAGGGAGAAGTATTGTGGTTAGTGTGGTAAGTGGTAATTAAAAGATATGAAGCTCCCAGTAATTCCTATTATATTCTTCATTCCAAAAGAGATATTCTTATCATAAAGTCATGACAAATCCTCAAGTTTAAATAATCCATTTCTACTTCCTCAAAGTTGAAAATGATCCGCCTGTCTGAAATGCAGCATGGGACCAGTCCAGCACATTTTGGGCAGTGAAATAACACTGAAAACAAGCTATGCTCACCTCCTCAGCCAGTCTGTCATCTGGGTCATACTCTTTCATATCTATAACCTCACACTGGATCCCCTGAGTGCTGACGTCTTCAGCAAGCTCTTTTGCAAACCCCTAAGCAAAGTTGAGAATAGTAAACCACACATTGGCATGTAATTCTTTGAAATAGGCCATTTCATGAAAATAACAATAATAATTTTATTTATACTGTATATACCTTTGCTGTTCCTGTCTGTGATCCATAGAAGACTTTGACCCGAGAAACATGAATGACCTTTTCTGTTACAGGTGAAAGTTCCTGCTTTTTTGCAGATTTATATATCCATGGATTTACAGGGTTGACCATTTTTGTCTATAAAAGAAAAAGACGATGTTATGTTGTAAACGATTAATCGCAATTAATCGAATCCAAAATAAAAGTTTGTGTTTACATAATATGTGTGTGTATTGTGTATAATTATTTTGTATATATAAATACACACAAATGCATGTATATATTTAAGATTTTTGTATTATTTATATATAAAATAGTTCTATTTAAATAATTTATATATATAATATAAATCATATTAAAATATATATGCAGTATATAAATGCAAATATTTCTCAAATATGTACATGCATGTGTGTGTATTTATATATACAAAATAATTATACACAATACACACACATATATTATGTAAACACAAACTTTTATTTTGGATTCGATTAATCGCTTACAGCCCTATTCATAACTAACTACAAGGCAAAACCTAACAAAGACTTTAAGTAGCAGAGAATCTTTAAGTGTAAAACACACTTAATTACCTTTTTGAAAAGCATGTTGACAATAAACCAGACTCCTATGAGAACAGCAGCAGTAGTGTACACATAAAACCTGTTCTGCCACAGAGGCAGCAGGTAACTCTCAGTGAAATCCCAAACATCATTCAAAGCTCCTGTGAATGCAAGAGAATACAATTTGCGCAAAATAATAGCACTTGACCTGTCGGTAATGATGCAAGCACACAAAAAGCAACATTAGTTGTTGATGAGATAGACTATCGTTATGGAACGGCTGTGTCTCAAAACCTAGTACGCTGCCTACCTAAAAAGCATTGTTTACCATTATAGCCGCGTTAAAAACCCCGAGACTGGTAAGGAGTAGGGCGCTCACTAGGTTTTGAAACACACCCTAACCGTGCAAAAATAAGTGCATGTGCATACTAGAGCATGGCTACACTGTTATGATATTAGCGGTTTAATTTAACTCATATTCTATGACTATGGGTTATTATTAGCCGTGCGTCTCAAAATAAACCTACCTTGCAAATCAGCGCCGACTGTAGAATACACCAAACTCGAAAACACCGCTAAAAACAACATTTTCTGTTGTCTATCGAACAAGACAGTATTGTTTATAGATATATAACATCAGACAGCTAAATATCTAACTTAATTAGTCGCATATAAATATCTGGCTCACTTTACGGCTGCACGTCGAAGGGCGCCGCCATATTGTTATGAAAAGAATGCTGGGAAAATGAGGTCATCTCAGGTCATTTGACTCCGCAACTGAGCATTCAATGTTTTAGTTTTTTACGTATATAATTTATTTGAATCATGTAATAAAAAATGCATTATTCTTATTCTTATTACTACTACTACTACTACTACTACTACTACTACTACAACTACTACTACTACTACTCCTACAACAACAAAGTTGTTGTTGTTATCATCCACGTGAGTCTTCATTGGTTGAATCAATTACAGCTAATAATAGCTGCATTTAATTTTAATATCTTGATATATAGTCTATATATATATTAAAAAGCACTATTTTTGTTGTTGTAATTTACATTATTATTATTGAAACAAGTTGATTTGTTGGTCTTAATTAACTTATAGTTCACATAAAACAAAATCATACTTTTAATTCTTATAGTTTATTCAAGTTTGGAAATTTCACTTAAATACAAACAACTTTATTACAGATTGTTTATGGCGTTATTTTCCTGTCAAATGTCGAGAGCGCATTATTGTAGCGCGAAAGTACATTAATATAATGCGCGAGCGCAAATCTCTCTGCTCGCGCACGAAATATGATGCGCGAGCGCGAATATCTCTGCTCGCGCGCGGAATATAATGTACCGAGCGCGAATCCCGCGCGCGCGCTCTCAGATACACGCTGCTCTTGTAAGAATGATCTCTGGGCTCGCTCAGAGAATATACCTGCACTTAAAACCTGTTCAGTGCCATCGCGAATCTCTCCTCTTCGCTTAAAGTAAGCGTGTATGTGCTCAGACTGTGACCCGTGCGTTCGCGCATAAGTACTCTTCTCTTCCATTTCTTTCTCTTTGCTCTTGGCATAAACGCTGTCAAAACGGCAACAACCAATCAGAAATAGGCTTCAACGGCTGACCAATGAAAACGCGACATCGTACATGGAATCTTATTGGTTGATATTGAACCGCACATGGAATAAGTTCAATCAAGACGAGCCGAGATGGATCCGCCGAATCGACGAGTTTTATTTGTTTTAATGTTAAATATGTCAAATGTATCTTAGAAATGTCTGGGAAGAGGGCGATTGGATTATTTTACATATAAATGACCTAGACTGTCAACCACATTGTTCACACTACAGGTGCCATGCCCATTGAAAGTGAGATTTTTGAGCCAAATAGATTTGAAAGCCGATTCCAAAAGGCAAAAATAATATTTTACGTCTGATAATTAACACATTGTCTCGTGCAATCACACCAGTTATTAACCATTAAGTACGTAGCGAGATCAACTGCTAAATTCAAATCTGAACAAATATTTGGGGGGAATCTAAGATAAGACTCTAAAGGTATTTGAATATACCTTTTCTAGACGTGTTCCCCGAACTATACCTTATTGTTGCTTAAAGGGAAAAATTAAAATTAAACCCAAAATTAAAATGATTAAAGTCATAATTTACTCCCACTCAAGTAGTTTCAAACCAGTATGAATTTCTTTGATCTGTTGAACACAAAGGAATATATTTCTACATATTGTCATGATTCTGCCCTCGTGTCCTTGATTTTTCTCTATTCTTGAGGCAGGATCATGACAGAGCCATGTTTTGTGTGCAAGCACATGGCCTTGTGTTTGGGCTGTGTGCTTGCGTTGTCTCGTTACGTAACCCCGCCCCCTTGTTATCCTCGTCTTGTCATTATTACCTATTCAGTGTCACCTGTTCCCCTCATTAGTTTCTCCCTTTTTAATCCCCTTGTGTTTGTTGTCCTGTGCCGGTTCATTGTCATACATGGTGTGAATCTACCCGTGAGTAATGTGTTTAAAGTCCTGTCTTAAAAGAAGTATTTGATCCTGTCTTAGTTGTTAGTACATCGTCTGAGTCTTAGTATAGTGTTGTCTTCCCTGTCTCGTTTTGCCCCCTCGTGGGTTTTGTTTTCTGTTTTTTGTCTTTAATAAAGCCTGTGTGTCCTGCAAACTGTCTGCTATTGGGTTCGTTCCTGAAGATTCATAACAGAATGAACCGGCCAAAGAAGAACCCAGCAGACTGTAGGTCTTCTCCCGCTAAACCACAGTCGACTGACCAAGAACTATGGTGGCAGTCAGCCATCGCCGACAGTAGAAATGGAAGACTTCCATTCCCTCCCCAGGGTGAGTTGTCCCTGAAGAGGTATGCCCAAGTTGTGGAAGAGAAGAGATTCTTCCTGCCTGAGGTCCTGGTTTCTCGCTATTTCATCGCCGGTCTCAATTCTCCTCCTCCTCTGTCTGAACGAGAGGAGCTGACTCTTCGCCCATTTCGAGCAGTGGTGGATTGCTTATCTCGGAGAGAGCCAAAGGATCCCAAGAGGTTTTCATCTGCCATGCTTCCAGTGGTCCCGGAGGGTCGAGTCCTAGCTGTCGTCACTCATGGGGATCAGGCTCTTTCTGTTTCTTCTCCCGAGTTTTCATCCACACCCGCTGATCTCCGTGGCAAACGAGGGAGACGGGTTTCATGGGAGTCTCCTTCAGAATCTTCCTCGACGGAGTCAACGCTGCCTGAGACTGTCCTTCCAGCACCAGTTACGGTCCCCGCGGAGCTTCTCAGACCGGTTACTAGTTCAACTACGGTCTCGGCACCGCGACCTAGGAGAAAGAGGAGGAGGAAGGGAGCCCCCTGTCCTTCGTCTCTGCCTGGGGTAGATCCCAAGCCAGCTATAGTGAGTGCTGATCCCAAGCCAGCTACAGTGAATGCTGATCCCAAGCCAGCTACAGTGAATGCGGATCCCAAGCCAGCTGCTGAGAGCGCAGATGCGGATCCCAAGCCAGCTGCTGAGAGCGCAGATGCGGATCCCAAGCCAGCTGCTGGTAGCTCGGTTACAGAGTCAGCTGCTGTGAGAGCTGCGGCCGATCAAGCTGCAGAAGCAGTCCTGCAATCGGTTTCAGCCCGTAAGAGGATGCCTGTTGTCGTTGCCGCTGAGACTCTAGCCGACTATCTTACTAGTCTTGTCAAGATCCTTGAAGTGCCTGTCAAACCTGTCATGTCTTCTAGTCCCGAGCCCACTGTGTCTCCTAGCGCTGTTCCCGAGTCTGCGGCTGGAAGCGCTGTTCCAGAGTCAGCAGCGTTTACCGAATTGGAGATGAGGAGCGTAGATTCTGAGTCCACTTCGGGCGGCACTGGTTCTGAAGCTGCTTCTCAGAGCCTAATCCCTGTTCCCGCTCCACAGCCGCCTGCTACAACCCCTGTCATGTGTCCTGTTCCTTTTCCCGCTGTTTCCCCGGTCAAGATTCTTGTCTCGCCACCCTCAGCTTCCCCTGTCGTGGTTCCCGCTCCGCCGCCCACTGTACTTCCTGTCCCTGTTCAACCCCGGACTGTTTCCCCCAAGACTTCACCTCATGTTTCTTCACCCAAGTCTCCCCGGATTCCTCAACCCTCTGCCCGAAGACCCAAGACCCCCAGTCCACCCATCCACCCTGGACTATCCCCCATGAACTCTCTTGTTCCCCCGCCCCCCCCTCCCGTGTTTGTTATTTTTATTGTTGCATCCCAATCCTGTTATTGTTTTTTCATGTTTGCCGTTGTTGTTGTTTGTCATGTTTTGTTGGTTCGTGTCTATGTCTCAGTCTGTCATGTCCCGTGTTTGATGTCCCCTTGAGGAGCGTCTGGAAGCCGCTCCTTAAGGTGGGGGTTCTGTCATGATTCTGCCCTCGTGTCCTTGATTTTTCTCTATTCTTGAGGCAGGATCATGACAGAGCCATGTTTTGTGTGCAAGCACATGGCCTTGTGTTTGGGCTGTGTGCTTGCGTTGTCTCGTTACGTAACCCCGCCCCCTTGTTATCCTCGTCTTGTCATTATTACCTATTCAGTGTCACCTGTTCCCCTCATTAGTTTCTCCCTTTTTAATCCCCTTGTGTTTGTTGTCCTGTGCCGGTTCATTGTCATACATGGTGTGAATCTACCCGTGAGTAATGTGTTTAAAGTCCTGTCTTAAAAGAAGTATTTGATCCTGTCTTAGTTGTTAGTACATCGTCTGAGTCTTAGTATAGTGTTGTCTTCCCTGTCTCGTTTTGCCCCCTCGTGGGTTTTGTTTTCTGTTTTTTGTCTTTAATAAAGCCTGTGTGTCCTGCAAACTGTCTGCTATTGGGTTCGTTCCTGAAGATTCATAACACATATACATATAAGAATGTAAGTAACTAACGTAAGTACCCCACCACCACGTAGCCTACTACTATAGAATAGAAAAAAATAGATATGTGTATGAAATATGACAAGAGTTGAGCGCCTTTGTCTCTGGTTCAGTGCAAAAGCACATTTGAATTTAGCAGTGAATCTTTGCATAATTTATTCTTTGCCATAATCCCAATTGAACACTGGGTGTGTTAGCCTACAGCTTCAGAATTATATTCGTATATAGCCTATCACAGTGATAAGGTATCCTATAAGAGTGGTCCAGACCAACCTTACTAACGAATGTTAGTAAAATGTTATAAAGTTATACTTAAATAAGAACGTTTCGGGAAACACGTATTAACATATAGCTTTAGTTTAAGGTATAATAATTTAAAGAAGGTTTCGGGAAATCCAGCCCTGTAACATTTCCTTTCAGATAACTTTAGAGTCTGGAGTACCAATTTTTACAAAACATATTGTGCAGATTGACAGTCTAGGTCATTCATTTATATGTAAAATAATCCAATCGCCCTCTTCCCAGACATTTCTAAGATACATTTGACATATTTAACATCAAAACAAATAAAACTCGTCGATTCGGCGGATCCATCTCGGCTCGTCTTGATTGAACTTATTCCATGTGCGGTTCAATATCAACCAATAAGATTCCATGTACGATGTCGCGTTTTCATTGGTCAGCCGTTGAAGCCTATTTCTGATTGGTTGTTGCCGTTTTGACAGCGTTTATGCCAAGAGCAAAGAGAAAGAAATGGAAGAGAAGAGTACTTAGGCATGCGCGAACGCACGGGTCACAGTCTAAGCACATACACGCTTACTTTAAGCGAAGAGGAGAGATTCGCGATGGCACTGAACAGGTTTTAAGTGCAGGTATATTCTCTGAGCGAGCCCAGAGATCATTCTTACAAGAGCAGCGTGTATCTGAGAGCGCGCGCGCGGGATTCGCGCTCGGTACATTATATTCCGCGCGCGAGCAGAGATATTCGCGCTCGCGCATCATATTTCGTGCGCGAGCAGAGATATTCGCGCTCGCGCATTATATTAATGTACTTTCGCGCTACAATAATGCGCTCTCGACATTTGACAGGAAAATAACGCCATAATTGTTCAACATCCAACATCCGTTCAAAACGAAACACAGTCTGCATGTTCTCTGGAAGATAATGTAAAAAACAAAAATGTGTGTAAGGTCCATTATTGACTTAAATTTAAAGTCTTATTTTTCAGCTTATTTTGCAAAAATAACTGTGGGAGAGTCTGTTGTCTTCATTTACATTTTCCACACGAAAGCTCTTAAAAATCACAGACTCTTGGTATTTTGCTGGGTTTTGCGTTTGTGATGAACAACAGCAAGTGTAGTGAAAAAATTTCCCGCAAACAGAACCATAAAGCAGAAGCCACACATGGAAGCCTAGAGTGAAAAGAGATTAAGATATTAGATATAAGATGATTGCAACTTCAAAATCACACATTCAACAGATTTATTAAGTATAGTGAATTTCACATTTTATCACTTTAGTGTCATGATGTTGTGGAAAGATCTATAAGAATAACACTGACCTGCCATTCTTTACATTCAGGGAGCTGAACCATTCTGAACAGGGAAATACTGTTCCAAAGCTGCCAGAACTGCATGAGACATAGACAACATTCAATGTTCACCAAGATATAGGCCTACACCAAAAATGATTACACTGTTCATATGGTATTTCAAATGCGGTTTTATTTTCAAAGCTTTATTCTTTAAAATCGGACTAATTATGCTTTGAATATATTAATATTCTGAAATATTAAAAACAAATACTTACATGACCCAGGAAGAGAAAGGGAAGAAGAAATGTCAGTCCCCGCCACATCCACGACTGAAATCCCTCTGTTTTAACAAAAACAATGTTTAGCTTTAAAGTGACATAAAGCTTTTCACTTTCTTCAAGTCAGAAATCCTTACCAACAGTCAAATCCAAGTCGTGTCTTTCCCCTAGTGCTTTTAGCCTGTAGAGACACCCACTTTGATAGTAGTACTGAAGACACTGCACAAAGCCTAAAAGAGAAAGTGATACGTTTGCCTTCAAAATCTCTCAATGCAGTGTTGGTATTTTTCTTGCAACAGTTGTTTTACAGGGTGGTGTTAGCTTAGGGCTTGTAACTTACTTTGATACAAACAATAGGCCAGAAATTGGTTCCTGAAAGACTGGTATGTTTCACCATCTGGCCTACATATACAACAGAATTGTTGTTTGAGGGCAAATCAATACCAGCAATTTACTGATTCATAAATCATCATTCATTGTTTTGGTGCTGGTGCAGTAATATCAACATAAAATTGTGCCTATTCCTGAATTCCTTGTGAAAGATAGTAGTATTAATATTTAAAATGAGCTTTTTAGTTTTCATTTTATTTTTAGGTTATGGTTCAGTAATTTTGAGCTTTTGTCTTTTTTTTCTTCTTTTTTTACCATTTCATCTTAATATTATTATTATTTTCAGTTAGTTGCTACATGGCCAAATTCTTAAATCATAATTATGTTTTAAATGTTGTTTTAACACTTAAAGCATTTATGATGCATTATAATAGTAATTTTAATGTATTACGTAATAATACGTTTAATGCACCTTTTAATGCATTGTATGGTCTCATGAATTGTAACCTCTGTCATAATACATTATAATACTTATGTTACGTCTTTAAAATGTACATTAAAATAAGACAAACAACCAATTTCAGATGTAACAAGGAAACTTTGGTCACAATTATTTATGAAAATATATAATTTGTGCTGGCAAATCGATTAATCACGATGAATTGCATCAAACATAAAAGTGTGTGTGTGTGTGTGTGTGTGTGCGTGCGTGCATGCGTGTGTGTGTGCGTGTACACATAACTTTTATGTCGATTAATCGAGTTGACAGCACTACTGTAGATATAATTAATTATTATAAATGATAATGCATTATACATAAAGGCTTTGGTCTGAAATGACTCACCAGGTTAGCATGACCCCAGACAGAAAGGTGGAAATGTAGTGGTGGAAAACCCACCAGCCTTTAATCCTATATAATTCAAAGCACATACACGGTTTTAGAGACGGCACAAGCCAGAGTCCTTGAGAGAGCTTATTAAATCCATCATTGATCAAACGTTTCTCGTGTGACAGCAGCAATGTCACATCTTCAAACCTGAAAAGTCTCTTAAAGTTTCATCTGACAGTATCTGACCTGGATCCATTGCTGATGAGGACGCTTTCACGGATTGTCAGGGTGCAATAGTACCAAACCAACAGGAAGTTAAGAAGGGCATCGAAAACTCTACAGACACACAGCAAAGGCACGCATGAAATGTGAAGTGAGGGAAGGCTTGTCAGACAGACCCGTGTGAACTCAGTCTTACCTGTAGCTGATGAAGAAGCGACATATGAAGGTCAGCAGGAACAGAATCACCGTCACATACAGCTTGAACCTTTCATACTCGTCTTTGTATTCAGCTCTACATTACAAAGTGTACAGGCATATGATAAAATAAGCATCAAATATAAGATAAAAGACGGATACACTGAGCAAAATTGTGTACATTTTTGTTGCACTGTAAAAAAAAAAATCATAATTTGTTATCACAAAAAATGTTTTCTCTTGTCAAATCAACTTAGATTATTTATGTGGTTCATATATATATATATATAATATTGTAAGTTTCTGTTGATTAAACCAATCTCCTTAATTGCATTAACTACAATTGAAGGCAATAAGTAAGTTACATCATTTTTTACAGTGCATCTTCTAAAGTAATTGTATTCAAATGTAAATAAATATAAATGTATTGTATATTAATTATTCAAATAACTATAAAATAGTTGTTTTTTAAACATGTATACATTTATTTATTTTAATTAGTGACACAAAAATTATTTGTCAATGGTGCAAGCTTAATTCTAGATATATACTCCCAAAACAAGCCTCAAAATATTATGAAAAAAAAATATTGTTGTAAAGTTACCATGAAGTTACAAATCTATTGCTATTGATATATATTTTATATATTTATAATTTTTTTGGTGCTTACTTTGCCTCTTTGCTTGGAAGGTTGACATTCACACTCCCAAGGACAAGACTGAGATAAAGCCTTGAAAAGACAAGCAGAAATAACATTCAACTTGTAACTACAAAGCTAACCTTCCGAAACAGACTCATTTAGTAATCTTCCAGTACCCATTTTTCTTTGGAAGAAATGCTTCCATTTGAAAGATTAGGCTTGGCATATTTTGAATGTGACCTTTGACCTCCTTCACCTCATTCTTCTCCTCTTCAGTCAGTCCTTTATCAAATCTATAATTCAGAGTAGGAAATGTATATTCAATTGTTACAATCATAGTCAGCATAACAGATCATAAAGAATCATCATAAAGAAAAAAGAAAAACACTTTTTTACTTAGTCAAAGACTTAAAATTGTCCTTTAAATTCTTTTTCTGTCGAGATATGGAGGCAGCAAAGCTTTTTTGAAGTTTGGAGACTTCCTCTAACTTCTGCAGGTAAAGCCGATGGGTCTCCTGGACACAGAAATGTTTTATTTCGACAGAATTGTTCAGATGTTTTGTAAGGTCTTTGTTTCTGAATCTTTTGGGCAAGAACAGATTCAGAAAGATAATATCCTACCTGAAGCTGCTGTAATTCTTTCTCCTGAATCTCCCATTCTTGAAGGGCTGTTGCGAGTGATCTCGACATCTAAAACTTTATCAGTACAACTCAGTTAAACTAACCAGACTTCTCTTTCTTGGATAACTAAATGGAGTAAAAACAAACTGTGATGGAAAAACAGCAACGTCTTCAATGCAGATTTCTATGTCGTATTTAAAGAGAGCTTCAGTTTAGAAGCATTTCAATAGACAATCTTCGCCGTATCTCTTATGTCTTAGCGATTGCAATATAGGCTTGAACTTTGTAGTGAACTTTGACAGACCAACTTGACTGACCTTTGACACACTTGGTTGCCTGCACTTTATAGGAAGGGCTACATAATTCAGGGTTTCAACACTGTGAATTCTGACATATGAAATAATGTGAAATTGTGTTTAGCTATTACAGAAACTTCATTGCACATATCAAAACATTATTACACTCGAGAATACAGAGTCATTTATGCTCTAAAGTCTCATGCCTTAGTTGCATAATCCAATAATCCCTCATAAATTCCATTGATGTAAAAGAGCACTTGTAAAGTAGAGAACAGCTGAAACAATGAGAACTTGAACTTTAATCGAGAGATAACACCTTTTTATACCTTACAGCATTCAGGTCAAATATAGGCCTGATTTTGTTTCAATATCTTAAACTACTGTCTGGTCATGTATTATAGGAACTTTCAATGAATACGGTACACTTTGGTATCCCATTATTTATTTTTGTTTTTAAAGTAGCCTACTATAGACATAAAGCCCCCTTTTTTGTGAGTCTTAAATGTTAGATAATGTTTTTTAATGTTTTCACATTTATTTTATTACATTTATTTAATTTTGATGTTTTTTATTTATTTATAATTGTTACAAGAAAATAGCAAAATCACGCAAATTATTTTTTTATTTAGACATTAATTAAAGTTAGGCTATTAAACAACATTTATTAAAATTTATTTGACTTCCTGATCAACACTGGATCTTAATCACATTCTTTAGCAAACCGTTTTTAATAAAGCAAACTTGTGTGTTGGTTGAACGCGTTTTCAGTTTTCAGTTGAATGCATCTGATCCGAAAGACTTTATTTGTCCATTAGCATCCTCTTGCGTTCACTCGCGTCATCGGATGCTCGTAGTGCGCATGCGCGTTCATGCGACTGTAAGGTTATTATTGACCCAAGCAATATTTAAACTGCGCAGGGGGGGGATGGCCTGACAAGAAACATTGGACTGTAATATCATGGGTGGGTTTACAAAGAAATGCATGACGGTCCAACTAAAGCAGGATCTAATCTGACTGATACTATATGGTTAGCCTCAGAGCTTCTCTCGGCTTTCTTCTGATCGGTGATAGAGTGTGTGTGGCAGCGGCGGCTGGCCAGAGGTGCTGGATGATATCGACCGGTGTGTGTGTGGTGACTCAAGAAGAGGCTGTCGCGTTTTACGTCACTTCTTAATGAATTTGTAATTATATAAGGTGCTTTACAGGTCTGACTTGCTTGTCCGATTGCTAAAGGTAAAAATGAGCGCCGCGGTTTATGTTCTGTCCACGGTTACCGCCGGGTATGTGCTAACATCGGCGTTACTGCTGAAGTGTCCGTCACTGCTGCACCGGCGAAAGAGAGAAACCTTCCGAAGCAGACACATCTCACACCGCGGCGGTGAGTGGACAAACGATGCTTTTATAAGTTATGTCAAATATAGGCTACAGCTTTCTTTGTAACGTAACGTTAGTCCGGTCAAAACCCAGGGATCTGTGATTTGCAAAATGCTGACTATGTAGGAAGCGTACTAGGTTTTGAGACACAGTCAATGAATGAACCTTAACATTCTTAAGATTGCTGACTGTAATAGTCACGCACTTCAAACATTTTTATATATATATAACGTTACATGTATAAGGAAAAGGCTATTTATTAGACACATTTTCAAATTAGAATTATAAAACAACACCCATTCGTTGAGAAAATATATTGACAATAGCCTATATAGATTTTATACACATAGGCCTACATACATACACTATACATACAGTGTTTGAATTGAGGGGGGGTCCCGGACCTCCCATAAGCATCAAGGGACCCCCATCCCCCCCCCCCCCCCCCCCCCATAAGGCCCAAAATAATGACCTTGGGGGGTCCCCTGGTTTTTCATTCAAACTAAAATACTAGACACATAATATCTGACGTAATATGTTTTTTTTTTTTTATCAAAGTATTGCGCTGCGATACATGCATGCATACACATTCATACAGAACACAAACTGTTATCAATTGTTATCAATGATCCACTGCAAAATATTTTTTTCTCCCATGCTGCCAAAGTCATAAAATTTAAAAGTCTTCTGTTAGCCACAGAAGTTAAATTATTATCTCTAGGTATGCCCATGTAACCGGGCATACACTCGACCCGCTCCGAGTGGGATTCAAACCTAACAAGGATGTTAGACCACAGCCACTAGTGTCATTCACTGGCACGCCTCTTGTCTTGAGGGAAGGGGATTTAGGTTTACACACACAGCTTATACTGGCCTACATCTGTTACACCCAGTAGGGGACCCCAGTAGGTGAACATGATTTCACAAAGTACATCTTTGTTTTATCCTTGAACAACATTCCAATCAACCAATAAGATTTGAAGGACAAGTTTACGGTTTGTCAAGTTTAGGCTTACAACCCCGGTTAGGTATTTTTACATCAGAACTATTTCCTTCTGATTTTGGGGATAACATATGGGAAGGGTTTGGTTAGGGGTAGGGATATGGTGAGGACTAAATTATCAGACAGGAATGTTGTTACAGGAACAAGTGTCAAGGGTTCCAGTTCCAGGTTTCTTCTTATAAACTTTTACATTTCACAAAATATGTTATTCCAATAATTTTGCATTTAAGACAAAAGGGGGAAAAGGAATTGCTAAAAGCATGTGTGTAGTTTGGTTATATACCCTAGCCTATGTAATCTGTGTTATATCTTCAGCTGAATTGCTTTCATATGATTACAGACTCAATATTGTTTTATCATTTTCTCTTTGTCCCAAATATCCTCATCAATTAACTCCCCCTCCCATAATTTCCGAATCCTCTGTGCCAAAAATTCCCGAATGTTTGAAAAGTAATTTCTCAACTGGAGAAATGTCAAAATTATCATTTCATGATGTACTTCTTTGAATAAAATGCCTAATTTGCAAGAAATCTGAAAGATTCTGACGTTAGAAGTTAGGCTAATATTTATCCATAATTGGTTGAAATTACATTCGGTTACCATCCACAAACAAGTCTTCGAGCCTTACCACAGCCCTTGTCACACCAGGACCTGAAGTTCACATCATTCCTGGTTGAAAATCTGGATTATGTCAAATTAGGGATATAAAACAAATTTCATAATACATGTTGGGCCAGTGTTGGTTCAGCGGGTTCATCATTGACTTGTCTTTATTGACTTGGCACTGGAGTGTGGACTGTGCTTATAGAACTACATATAGATATAGTCTGAACATAAACATTACCTAAAGTTAATTATTTTACTACCAAAATCAATATTTTGAGCAAACAAAGCACTGCTACTACAAAATAGCTAAATTTTGTCCTGACACTTATTGTTTTGTTCATCTTCAGGGGCCGGTGAGAACTTGGAGAACACAATGGCAGCCTTCAAGCAGTGAGTTTATCAATGAGCTGCTGTTTATGGCTTGGATTTGCATTGATGAGTGTGACTGTACTAAAACATAGCATGTTTAGTTAATATATAAGTATACTTGATGTAGACTTCAGAACTATTCTGGAGTGTTTTTTCCTCTTCAGTTGGCATCATCAGTTGATGAATAAATTGTACAAAAATATTTTGATGTTCTGGATGAAAATCTTTGTTAATTTATGGACAAATGCATCCTTAACTCATCTGTTGTTTGTTTTCTACTTCCTCAGCGCTGTAAAACTTGGCACTGACATGTTGGAGCTGGACTGTCATTTGACCAAGGATGAGCAGGTGGTGGTATTGCATGATTCCAACCTCAAGAGGTCGACTGGCATTAACTCGTACATCGCTGATGTGGCTTATGCTGTGAGTGGAGAAACTTCAAACATCCTACCTTTTTTTCAAGCCTTGACTAATTTGTAGCATAAAACTACAACATAAAATAAAAAAATCCTCCCTTCCCCCTTCCTTTAATCCTCCCTTGTTTGGCTTATGCTACTCTGAGCAATGCCTGACCTTTGTATTTTGAGCACTTCTTGCGTTATTTTTGCCTCTTCACGATGACTCGCTTGCTGTAGTCCTCAGTTGTAAGTCGCTTTGGATAAAAGCGTCTGCTAAATGACTAAATGTAAATGTAGCAGACATAAAACTCTTATGTCAAAAAATAAATGCTCTAATATAAAAGTGTTTGTGTGTGTTTGTCTTCTTAGGAACTTCCACCTTACCTTTGTAAGCTTGGGGTGACTTTCAAACGAGGTGAGTGTTCAGTCCAGGTAATGTTCAACCAATTTGATTTAGGGTAAAATCAAGAAGATTCCCAATGTGCCTGAAGTGTTACTTATATGTAGCCTGGCTGTAGTGGAGGAAAAAAATCTGAATTTTCTGAAACCTCATTGAAAATCGAATTGAATCCTGGAAACGTTTTAGAATTAAAAAAAAAATTAGATAAATTTTTTTTAAATAAGTTATATGAAAATGCTATTTGCTTTTTGTTTCTTCACTATTTCTGTCACTAATCAAATGCGAACAAATTTGTAACTGATCATGTGAGCACCTTTGTATCCGTTTGTTAAGTTTGACGTCATGCGTCACCGCTTCTGGGTCCAAACCCTCTACCAGATGCACCAAGAAAACAACAAATGGTGCTAATATACACTCACTATGTGATGTAATACTACCAAAAAATTATAATCATAACCTTTATCTCCGTACCGAAATCCCAGATGGTCAGACAGTGATTCATCTTTTATAAATCCTTAAAATACTCCAGTTTGGGACGCAGTGAGCACGTAGATTGTAGTGTGTACACCATTCGTTTTTAAATGCTTAGCTTAAATGTGTAATATGAATAAATAATGCTCATAGACGGCCGTTGAGATGGTATTCTCAAGTGAAGCGAGTAGAGGCTTGGACACAGGATAACATAATTTTAATAAGATTTTTTTTTTTTACAAACTTTTGGAATTTATGCAGTTCGAATGCATTTGTAATTAAAGGAAAAAAAGAGATGTGCAAACTAACAAATCTAAACAAATACTTTATACATATTTAAAACAAGCCACTGTTTACTTGATTCAAATATGTTTAGTATACATTAATTTCAGAGTGCTACTGTGAAGGAGGAGATGACAAACGCATCCCTCTGCTGAGAGACGTGTTTGAAGCTTTCCCAAACACCCCTGTAAACATCGACATCAAGGTCAACAACGACACCCTCATCAAGAAGGTGCGATGACCCTGCCAGTCCTGCTCATATTTCATTTCCTTGAATCCTCTGTCTGTGCGGCTGTTTGTCACCACTGAAATTAATCAGGTTAGTGAGACAAGTTTGTCAGAAGCAAAATAGAGTTCTGCCCTTTTTTCCGTCAGGTGTCCGAGATGGTCGTCCGATACAACAGGGAGCATTTGACCGTCTGGGGAAACTCCAGCAATCAAATCGTTCGGAAATGTTACGAAGAGGTGAAACATTGTTTTTTTTGGTAAACAACTTTGTTTTACTCTGACAGTAAATGATTCGAGCTTGAAGTATGCAATGTTTTCCCGCTTGTTTTGCAGAATCCGCAAATCCCAGTCTTGTTCAGTTTGTCCAGAGTGCTGCTGTTGGTGGGTCTTTTCTACACAGGCCTCCTGCCCTTCGTCCCGCTCAAGGAACAATTCCTGGAGATTCCAATGCCTTCAATTGTTTCCAAGTGAGGAACATTTGCATTTCTCAGTCATACTTGCATACTTGTTCCAACCGTTCTTTTTCTTCCAGGATAAATTGGATAAATTCTTCCAGTGCATTGGATGAACTTTGGATGCTCATAAAACTAGTGCTTTGATAGACATGTTCTCTAAATATTTTGACTCTTGCAGACTCAAAGATCCTGAGCGTCAGACACGGAGTCATCGTTTTATAACGTGGTTGGCAGACACGTGAGTTTATGTACACCCTGGCCTAAATAAATATTTTACCTAAATATTTCCTTAACACTGTTTATGTGTGTGTTTTTTAGTAGATAACTGCCTGGGGGGTATTACAGAAAGCAGGTTAAACCCTTACCTGGGTATGTTTACTATAGGAAGTTGCTAATCTCAACTTTTGGTTCCAAAACCTTTGGTAATTTTCAGGGTATTGTGGTACATTTTTCTCTATTTTCGCACCTGACCTAACTAAGTCTACCTGGTCTCGTCTCTCGTTCCCGAACGTCTTCAGTCGACGTTAGTTTCTCTGGGTCTCCTCTACAGTCGACGTCCCCATTCAATAATATTTATACTCTAGCGCGTCTACACATCGACGTCGGCTGAGTCTCCTAACTCTAACTTGCTGCGCAGCAATAATTAGACAATGCCTTCAAATATGTTTAATCACGGCCGGAGGATCTCAGACCAATTTCAGAGAGAATCCCACAAATACAAGTTTTTATAGAATAGGGGTATGGCAAAAATGACATGAAACATTACATAATTTCCCTACAATTTGATTGGTTCTTCACATGCAAACCCCTCTGTCGCTAGGCAGATGCAAACTGTTTTCTTGATTACTTCATAATCACAAGGTTCAAATCTAGACATCCGTCTAGATTAATTTCCCATATTTGTTATTTTTACACTCGCACAACCAAAGTCACAAGTTTTCGCCAAAGGGTTTGGAAACATTTAAGATTCAAAAACATTAAATGTTGTTCCTGCAAGAAAAATAAATGTTAGTTATGATTACTAAAAAAATATTTCACAGTATGTTAGTAGCAATAGCAACTTATTCTCTGAACATAACCTGCACTGGAGGTTAGTTTACTTCAGAAGTATTGAGCTCATGCGTGCCCTATTGATGAGGCTCCAGTGATGGATTTCACACAATATTATATAATACTCAATACTTTATATACTAATTTTCCGTAGAATAGATACACGATACCAGCTGCACTTTCTCCCTCTCTAATTTCTCCGACAGCAAGTTAACACACAACCCGCCTCTCCTCAATCACTCGTTTCATTTGTTCCGACAGAATATCGTTGCTGTTACAGGGCTTGAATTTTGCTGTGGGATTGCACAAATTGCTCATAATTTTACACATTCGTGCAGATTTTGTTCTCACACCTGTGGTGCGCACATAAAGCGGCTACTTTCTATTAAATCTGTTGTTTTTTCGCTGCTTACTGCGCTTAAACATGTCAAAATGCCAGTCTTGGTGAGTATTCACATAAACACAGTCAGTTATGTTTTAAGTGAACGTAAACATTTGAGAAAGAAAACAACACGTGTAACAGTATAATTGATCCTTGCGCCAGGTCTTAAAGTGACAGCAGCCTAATTTGCCTGCTACAAAATTATGAGAAAATATAAAAAATATCTATATGGCTGTTTTCCCCCATGGTATCAATGTCAAAATTGTGGCCAGTGAAAATTCAGAGTGGCTAGTAACTTTGGAAATCTATCACAGTGGCTGGTGAGCAAAAAAGTTAATGTCAAGCATTATAATTAGCATCAAATAAACAATATAAATATTGTTCACAGTAATAAAAAAATATTAAGGATTAAAATATACGATTTTTAAAAATCACCATTAAACAAAATAAAAAAAGAAGTATGGCCTGCTTTTTCTATAGCGTCCGTTTGTTTTTTTTAATGGTGACTCCTGTTTTTGTCACCGTTAACTCTGAGTTTCATACTCCGGGTTGACTGAACTTTCCTCAAACCTGAATACCTTGAGTAAGCAAGGTTTGGGTTAATCAACCGAGAGTTCAGGGTACATGTGGCGGTAAGTTAACCTTGCTTTCTGGAATACACCCCTGCTTTAGCTGGCGTCAGTGTTAATAGCAATTGCAAGCATCTACTTATTTAAAGCTTGTTAATATGGATTTATTTTCAGGCTCCTCATGAGAAAAGCTCTATTCGATCATCTGACGGGCAGAGGAATACAGGTGAGCGAGTACTAATCTTTAAATGAGATTTAGGTCATGCACCACATGTGCTTTATGGGTAAACATAGTTTTGAGTGCTATGATGTGCATGAGCAGATGGCAGGAGCTTTGAATGGAATTTCACTCTTGTCTGGAACGTCATCACGGGACTTTTCCACTGGTCTTTGCTTTTTTCCTTTCCAACCACAGGTGTATATCTGGGTGTTGAACGACGAGGAGGACTTTAAACGTGCCTTTGACCTTGGAGCCACAGGGATTATGACAGACTATCCCACCAAGCTAAAGGAGTTCATGGAGAAATACAACTACGCTACCACCCTTAAATAAGACTCGAGGCCAAAGTAAACAATCAATATGCTTTTCCGCTGATCTTCGGCCTCTGAATGAGCCTTTTAATTACCCAGCAGTCTTTGATGTTCATGTCCGTGAGTGTAGAAGTGGCAGCTATCAGTTCTGCATTAATCTGCAATCAGCAATTCAGCATCAGAGCCGTTTTAAAGCGAACCGGATGGTCGTGAAATCATTCTGTAGCTTTAACTTCATAGCAATACACATTTTCCATAACAAGCCGGAGGACTTGTAAGAGACTATGCTGAATTATCAATAATATTAGAGTAAAGTCATGATATTTCTGTGAACTTTACCCTACTGGCACTTTCAGTGTATGATTGACTGGCAGTTGATTGTTTCATCACAGTGTGAGGATGTAAATCAGTTTCTGCAATAACACTGAACTCACAAATTGTCTAAAATGACATTACCGAAGGCACCGAAAATAAACACGAAGATGTACAGTTTTAAGATCTATTATGGGATTGTTGAGAGACCAGTAATCAGAAGGCACTGGAGATTTTAATGTTTACTTCAGTACTATGTGGTTTAATTGTGGTTTGATTGACGTGTGTATATTTTGTGTTTGTACATTTGTTTGTTTTTTGACTATAAGAGATTGTCAATTTCAAGATTCGTGGCTTAAAAGATGCCTCAGTATTGCTTGAAGTGTTAAGTGTTTCGTTTAATATATGACCAGTCAGAAGTTTTGACCACAATTCGATCTTCATTATTACTATTTCAGCATGTTACAATATTAAAGTACTCAAAACTCCAAATTTAAGCTGCTTCAAATAATATAATAATTAAACTAAATATAAGTTAAGTTATAAAAAAAAAACATGCATAGGGGAACTTTATATTTGTCTTTTAAATAAATTTCAAGTATTCAAGCAATAGCCTTTAGGTAAAAAGGTTTTGTGATCATGAGAAACAAAGTCAGTCAGGTGTGTCCAAGCTTTTGACTGGTTGTGTATGTTTTATACTGATGAAAGAGGTTGTGTTGGAGTGTAACTGGGTCACAGACATGTGACTCGAATGTACTTTTGCTGGGTCAGGAAAAGATTTTAACTTTAAAATGTTGGTTTTATTTATTTTTTAATCATTGAAAGAGAAAAAGAAACATCTTATCTCACTCTTTTAAGGAATAATGAAATACAGGATGCATTCAAAATTGACATGACAGTAACTAATTCCTGAATGATGTAGTTGTGGAGTTCAAATATTTGTTCTCCCCCTTTTGTAATGTATATACGGACATAGTAACTCTTAGCCTTGTGCTGTGTTTAATTTTCTAGTTTATATTTTCTCCAAGCCACTTTTATTTGTTGTGTATGAACTCAATGTACTGTTAAATTTCAAGTGATAGCTACAAAGATGAATTTAAAGATTAGTTATATAGAGCCCATTTGGTTTCAGTTGCACTGTTCTGTTTTGGATTTGTGAATATACTGACATAAAACTTATTTATAAATTAATTTAAACAATTATATCTTGCCTTTGTGTTATTAATCTTATTAATAAGAATAACCCCCACCAACAGTTGGGTTTATCCATATTAGCATATTTTAGAGTGTACAACCCTTGACGCATTAAAGTGCCCTGTAACTTAAAAACACACGCACGCGCGCGCACACACACACACACATTTTGACCAGAAGAGGGCGCTATATGGTAACTAAAACTTGCTCTAACGAACCATTGCAAAATACTACGAGATAAAACATTTACAATAACATCAAAACGTCTACAACCGTACATTTAACTACTTTTAACTTTCTTTGATTATAGCTTTGCTATATTCTAATAAGTTCAATGTACTTCAATATGTTTTTTTGTTGTTGTTGTTTTTTACAAAGTTTTACATAAACAAAATATTTACATAGTTGTATTTGTTAACTTCATCACAGAATGAATACAGTGCAGTATATTGTACCTTTTACTTCCAAGTAAAACATGTAGCCTACTGGTCGATGATTTTTTCTTTTTGATTTTCGACATAAGTTCTCTAAACTCAGTTACAGTTGCAGGTAGATACCAGCCCAATTTATGATTGGTTGTTTTTTCATGTTCTGACCAATCAGCGTAATGTTGCTATGCCTCTGCGTCTCAGTGATTGGTGGAAAGAGTTGTCATTTGCCCTGTAGGTGATGTACAGTGCGATCGTGCCCATACAAAACTTAGTTTACATGCACCACGTCCACACTGACCGCGAGCGAAGCGGGAGAAGGATTTTGTCGTGACTGGAAAGCATACGCAAAGTTTGCTGTGAATCCCGATTTACTTAAACGGAAGAGGAGCGCGTGCCACCATATCACAGCCCCGTTTTCTTCTTTTCAAAGGTAAATGCGAGTTGTTTCAACACGTAGTCTAAATGTAAGTGTGATAATAGTCATCCGCTTTATGTAAAGCATGTCAACTGATAGTGTGTGTAAGAGCATCAGGTCAGGATGACGGTGTTGTGTCCTAGTTCTGCTGGAGATGGTGTGATGTGTGATGCGCTGCAGGTCCGCAGTGGTGATGCTGCTACTGATGCTTGTTTATCAAACACCTCCACTATCACATCACTGCAGCATCATCAGTGGCACATGTATCATATCTGACAATCATCTCTTTTATCATTCCGTTTGCATGGCATATCAGTCATAAATTAAGACATTTCTGCATTAATAGCAGCATTAGTGTGCACTTTATTCAGTCTGCGTCATGACGGAGTTCTCCAGGAGATAAACATTGCTGTATTGGATCACAGACCCACTGGTTATTATTACATATATTATATTAAGGAAATATATATTTAAAAAAGAATATTCAGCATAATATTTAATACTTTAAAGAACACTTAATTTGAAAGTGTCCTTGTTTCAGTGTAATTATAGGCTACAATTAAGTAGTGAGTAATAATAATCAACTACATGTATTTACTATGGGATTATAGGTTTATATTAGGGTTTGAGTTAGGGTTAGTTGCATGTCATTATGAATACTATGAAACTACTAACTTAGATGCACACAAGGACACTATAAAACAAAGTGTTACTGAATATTTATCTATGAATTAGGCTGATTCAGTAATAACATTCAAAACCTAATATATTCAAACTATTTCATATTTAAAACATGTCATAAAATGTTATAGAATATTCAGTATAAATAAAATGAATAATTTAATAGAACTGAATAGATTGTTAGATAAAAATGTGATGTATTTATGTCAAACATTTTCATCAAAATTTTAATAGAAGATTAGTTAATAGAATTGAATTAAAATATTTGATATTTAGAATATTTGAATGTTATCTAATGTTCAGAAAAATAATAAAATGTTCAGTATAACTGACCTATACACTTCTAACAACAAACAACATTTGCACATGTCGTGGGATTATTATATTGGTTGTGTTTTGAAACTTAGTAAGCTCCCTAACTAGTCAGTAGGCTACTGATGGGTTTGAGTTGATGGAGCTTAATGACAACTGCATTTAGCAGTAGGTTGAGTTATCAACATGTTTAAGTGTGATATTGTGATATTTCAACAAGTCTCATATTTTACTGCCATGTTTAGTGTCGATTTGCTCCAGTATGTTGTATTTGGCTCAAAAATATTTTAAATGTTGTTTATTGCTCTGTTGTCAGGGGTCAAATTTGAAAGCATGCTTGTGCTTCCAAGGAGGAAACAGTGCCAGTAGTGCAGTGTGGCTGAAATCCAGCCCCACATAGTGTCTGCTGTCAGTGAGTCAGGTTTAGTCCAGCACAGCACTCAAACATTGACTTATTGCATGAAACAATAATAAGAATTGATTACTGTTTTATTTTCAACGAGCTCTCTCGCTCTTACACGATCGAATTCAGAGAGCCTGAATGCTGACAAGTAATTTCTGAAACACTGTCAAAATCCAATCCGGTCTACAGGGATTATGTTTTTCAATATATTTTTTTTCCTGCAGGTCTTAAGCTATGGTATTATACCGTGACACTCTTCGCATGATAAACTGCATATGAATGCAAATACAAGCCATCAGAAATGGATAATCACAAAAAGCAGAACGTTTTAATTTTCATGACCCACTCAGGAAATTACAGGGGCTGTTTGTTTAATCATTTGCTATGACGTAACATCGTATTACACCATTTTCCAAAATTATTTTCTTAAAAATTAAGAAAAATTCATCAAAAATCATGTCAGAAATCCAGATTAGGAATCTCAAGTAATGACAGTAAATGCATCACCAAAAAGACTGTTAAATAAGACGCCAGAGGCTGGACAGCCAGTGAAGGGATGGACGCAGCTCAAGGATGTGTTTCCTCTCTTTCTGTTGCTGCTGTTATCCCCATCAGCGCTGCTCTGGTTACATAAGGAAGGTCCTTGCGTTGCACAGGCCTTGAAGTGATGAGCGCTACAACCCCTCTGTCACAACAAATTCATCAGAGCATTCAGCAGGAGACATATTAAGTCAAGTCACCTTTATTTATATTGCGCATTATACAATACAATACAGATAGTTTCAAAGCAGCTTTGCAGTGATAACAGGAAAATGATTCAGTGATGCAACAGAGTTCATTTCAGCTGTACAGCGGCTCTAAAATAAAACAGTGTCATTTTTCGGCTGAAGTCAGCTCAGTGTTGATTTGTAAAGAAAGATCATCAATTATTAAATTAGTTCATTTAATCTATAAAGCAGTTCTGCAGAAAACAGCGAGGTCATCGTCCAGTACAGTTCAGTTCTCATCCAATAGTGTCAGTGCAGTGAAATCAATAATATTGTTGAATATTAAGTGTCCCCAACTAAGCAAGCCTGAGGCGACACACAGTGACAAGGAACCCAAACTCCATCAGGTGACAGAATTGAGGGGGGGGGGGGGGGGGGGGGGACCTTGGGAGAAAGTCAGGGAGCCAGTTTTTCTTTGGCCAACGAACGAATGAACATAGTGTTATGATTCAGTCTGCATCACAAGTCAGAAATCAGATTGTGGATTGGTAGCATTCAAATATTTCATACAGTTCCTTTTGCTTGAAGATCAGATTCATCATGCCAGTATGGAGACGAAGCTGGTCATAGGTCTGTGGTCTTGTCTGGTTCTTGTGGTCTTTGCTGAGGATCTGTGCCGATGGCTGTCGTGTCGACGAGGCCTTCACAGGGGATTGTCTAGTAGACAGGATCTCTGCTGACATTCAGGGCTGCGTTGTGGTCGTGTCTTCTTGGTGCTGGTCCACCATCTGATCTGGATATGGACTGGATACGGCTGACTACGGTAACCTCGGGATATTAATTTAAGGGGGAAATTAACAAAGTTAAAGATACTGTTCCCCAAAAAATGAAAACCCTGTCATTATTTACAGTACTCACCATTATGTCTTTCCAGACTTGTATGCTGTTATTTATTTGTTTCATGGAACACTAAAGTAAACATATTTACGAAACTCTTTCCATAAAACAAAGATCTGGGTTCAGAAGACTGCGGGTCTGTCCAAATACCCACAGTTGCAGTCTTGGACACTTGACTGTCCCAAGTCTGAAAAATCTCCAAAGCTCAGTGACCTTAAAGGAGTAGTTCACTTTCCAATAAAAAAAAATCCTGATAATTTGCTCACCCCCATGTCATCCACGATGTCCATGTCTTTCTTCAGTCGAAAAGAAATTAAGGTTTTTGATGAAAACATTCCAGGATTTTTCTCCATATAACGGACTTCAATGGCAACCAACGGTTTGGAGGTTCAAATGTCAGTCTCAGTGCAGCTTCAAAGGCTCGACACTATCCCAGCTCGAGAAATAAGGGTCTTATGTAGCGAAACGATCGCCCATTTTCTACAAAAATAATAATAATTATATACTTTTTAACCACAAATGCCCGTCTTGTACTATCTCTGAGATGTGCCACGCATTACGCCATCACGTTGGAAAGGTCTGGGATTTTTAATGACCACAGAGAGTCAGGACCTCGGTTTAACGTCTCATCCAAAGGACTGTTCTTTTTTCACAGTATAGTGTCCCACACAGACCACAGGGTGAGCACCCCCTGCTGGCCTCACTATCTCCTCTTCCAGCGGCAACCTAGTTTTCCCAGGAGTTTTCCCATCCAGGTACTGACCAGGTTTAAGTGAACCAGTGGGCAACCAGTCTTGGGCTACAGGGTGATAGCACTCAAGCCATTGGGACTAACTTTATGGTGCTTTTTGTCATTTTTGGAGCATGACATACATAGTCACTACAAACTGTTGTTAAGGAAAGAGCTGTGAATGGACTTGGAATGACATGAGAGAAATTATGACAGAATTGTATCTGGGTGAATTATTCCCTTAATGCTGGTATTTGTGATCTTTAGTTTTTGTTTGTTCTTTGCAGACCCTAAAAACACTCAAAACAGCTTAGAAAATCTGATTGAATCTTCTGCCTCTATCACCCTAGTTTAATCTCTTGAACACTACATTGCTATAAGGCATCTTATAAGATGTGCTGCTTTCTATTCTGCTTGTGTCCAGCTTTTGTGATCTGTGGCACGGTTTATGTGTTGGATCAGTGATCAGTATTTGAACTGGTTGTGCCTGAAGGTTCATCAGCGTTCACGGATCAGAGCTCAGCGAATATGTTTTTGTCTGCATGATGAAACCATACTGAGACTCTCTCCCTTTGCTTTTATCGATCTGCCTGTTATAGCAATACAAAACCTGGATTCAATTTGCAGCTGCGTAAATAAGGAGGGATGCAAACACAAAATCCCAATAATTTTTTTGGGAAAAAGCATCCCACAGCAAAAAAAAGGCGGATTTGATCGTTTCTTACTCATTGGTTCCTTCAGCGTTGACTCTCAAAGGATAGTTTGTTTACATCTCACTGAAATACTGGTAAACCATTAGGTTTCCACTCTTCTAATGATCATTTATTGATGTTTCCATACAAAACATCTTACATTTCAGTTAAAATATAATAACCAGTATTAACTTTGAACAAATAAAAGCCACTTCCCAAAGCTTGTGCGAGAGAAAGAGAAATCCATTATCTCATCTATTATGCAGTTATAGCAGTGTATCAAAGTGCATCGTTTGGTTGACGGTAAACTGTAAGAAAACACCATGGGTCCTTTTCAGCATCATGTCCTGAGCAAACTCGCAGAGTCCTAAAATACCCGCATGGTTCAGAGTGTGGAACTGGGGCGAGAGTGGGTCACCAGAATGCTAGAGAGTTTATTTGTGGACGAGTACGAGTGTGCGTTTGCCCCAGCCGACGGCTGTGTGTTTGTGTGGGAAAGCGCTCCGATCCATCAGTGGTCTCTTTATTCCCCAGCCCCACGCTTTGACGGAGAAACAATGGACAGAACATAAGAGGCGCCTTTTTGCTCTGGGCTCTTAAGACGGGCTCACCCCTGCCTCAACAAAGCCTTCGGACTGAGAGAGCAATGCAACAATAAAGCATCAGACTGGTGCATAAAAACAGATGCTAACCACTGGACATTCTTAAAGGGGAAGCGTGCAATTCCTGCACCACTAGTGAACAAAATGGAAAGAGCGTATGATCATGCCAAAGTGGCCACCATGATGTCTTTCTCACCCAAGTTAAAAGAGTATTTTAAAAGTAAAAGAGTTTAAAGTATCTGATCGCTTAGAAAAGTAACTGCACACCTTTCCTCAACAAGCCACATGATGTAAGAAGTATTGTTATTGTATTATTTATATATTTAGTATTATTTTGAAGTTTAAGTTTTTCATCTAATATTTATATTTTGTCTGATTTCATTTTTATTTCAATTAATGAAAATTATTTTTAGTAAAGTGTGTAGGACAAGTTATGTTCCAAAGTTTAGGGATGGGAACCATGAGAAATTGAACGTTTCCAGTTCCACTTCTGAGTCTTCTTAACAAACCAGATTCCTCAACGTTTCCATTAACAATTCTTTTAGTATTTTTGAGGACGAAAATAGTTGGGAAGACAATACAATTCTGTTGCCAAACGATGAGATAATTTAAATTATTAATATAATAAAACAAGTTTTGCAAAAGGTGTTTTAAGCCTTGTATCCACTTAAGCGTTTATTATTTTATTTTATTTTTTTGTAATGGGAGTGCCCATGTTTTTTTAAAAACGAAAGCAGCGTGACGAAGCACTGAACGTTTATTCCGTACGTCTGAAAATAATGGGGTTTTTTTGGGGGGGGGGGGGGGGGTCTGTGAGTTGGGGGGTGGTTTGGTCACCGAGATTTGTGGACGTAGACTAAAAAAGTTCACAAACTCTTCTCCCTTCCACTGTAGAAAATTACGCAAAAATTTCCCAGTAGGGATTGTTGCTGATCGGAGCCCGAGTCTGTGCAATAGTGATGAGATGGAGCCGCCGCATCAAGATCCCGCCCAATAACTAATTGGGTCATTCTTCAATTGGGGTGGCAAATGAGAGGCCGAAATTGTAAAAATGCTTGTTTGTTTTCTTTTAATAAAATGTATTGCTATGCATTTAAAATTAGTTTAATATTCTATATCAATTAAAATTGAAGCTTAATAACATTTAGATTTTTTAATAATTTGAATCAAACACTGGTGAAACAACCATTATGTCTATGGTGTTACCAATATTTGAAGTAACATTTTGATTTATTCTAAATAAACAGGCATATGCAACTTTAGGTAATAATTAATAAATAAATAAATTACTTTTAAGGACTCTGTTTCATTGATATTTTAAATATAATTTTTTGAAATAAATGTTTAATTGTTCATCTTGTCCCCTATTTTTGCCAAAGAAGAGTTGTTTCTTTTTTATTTATTATTGTATATACATAAAAAAGGCTGGGAAAATGGTCTGTGCTACCTTTATAGTCTTTCTTCTAAAATATTAAAACCATTTTACAGTCTAAAAACATTAAATTATAAGATTAAATGGCTCTGAAGGAAAGAAATGTCGGATACGTTTTGAAGTAACACCACAGACGTAATATAACACCACAGACATATTGCATAAAAGGTTTAACAATTGAAAGTTTATTGAGCAAAATAATGAAATTAATCATGAGTAGGATTACAAGTAATTGCTCTGATAAAATAACATTTAGAGAACATCTTCAGTGAATAAATAATATATCCACAAACTTATTTAATAAAAAAAAATCAGTACATCTTCAGGGAATAAATCATGTTTCCACTGTAACACAAAATTCAGAGAACATCTTCAGTGAATAAATCATGTTTCCACTGTAACACAAAATTTAGAGAACATCTTCAGTGAATAAATAATATATCCACAAACTTATTTAATAAAAAAAAAATCAGTACATCTTCAGGGAATAAATCATGTTTCCACTGTAACACAAAATTCAGAGAACATCTTCAGTGAATAAATCATGTTTCCACTGTAACACAAAATTTAGAGAACATCTTCAGTGAATAAATAATATATCCACAAACTTATTTAATAAAAAAATAAAAAAATCTGAACATCTTTAGTGAATAAATCATGTTTCCACAAACTCATTTAACACAAAACATTCAAAACAGGTCACGGACTGGCCCTATTTATTGCAGTGTGCCTATAGGTGGTTTGGTTGTTATCAGTATCACAATTTTTTTTGTTTTAGATTTCAGTGTTCTTGAAGGTATTCCCAAATGTCATGGATGATCTGAACAGACCTTTTGTTGACAGGTAGTGGCTCTGGGATGAAACAAATCACCTGATCATCACTGTACCAATGTATGTCATCTCTGGGGCTTGGCCAAAAAAACTTGTTTATGCCGTTCCTGTGCATACATTTGATTTTGATGTTGTGGTTCTCCACTTCCTGAATGATACCAGGGTATGGCTGTTCATCGTAATTAAGAACACACCACTGTCCAATGTGTTTACTCTCTATGACCTCTGGACGAAGTGAACAATCAAATGACAATTGTTTAGTTGCTGCAAGATTTTCCATTTTTTTCATGCTAAGAGATGCCTCTTGGAGTGCATAACATGGGCAATCATACACACCATTTTCAGCCTGGCAGAAACAACTTATGTCTCTGTATTTTAGACAGCTGGGTTCAGTGCTCACCACTTGATGAATTTTCATCGTTCCCTTTATGGTGCTCAGTGTTTGCACTTCTTCCATCATTTGTACCCAGGCATCAACATCCTCTTCTCCAACATAAAACAGTCGTACCACTGATCCAGAATGTTTCAAATGGTAAAAGAGGGATTCTGCATCGGGCAAATCTTGTCCATGCCTAACCAAATTGTCTGCAGTTCTTTTAAGTGTTCCGCCTATCCCATCTGGTGCCCCCTTGCCATGACTGGCTTCGAAGAAGTTCCAGGTGGTTGTGGAAAACCCTTTCTTGAAAGGAACAGTGGACAAAAGGTAGAAGTTGGCTTTCTGCTTGTACTGTGAGGCTGGGCCATCACTAAAAAAATGCAGACAGGTCACATTTGGATGGTTCTCTTGAATCATTTTAAGAACAGGATCCAAGTGGGCCCAAATGCTAGGAGGGTCATGTCTTCTGCTTGGTGATATAGTGCAGAAGGGCACTGGTGCTGGCTCAGCCTGGACATAAAGCACACCTGTGTGAAGTGTTGCCTGTTTGTGTGAACCCCCAAAATGAACTGCCTGTATCTCTTTTGCATATTTGCAGGAGTAATTTTCACTGAAATCTATATGGATGAGGCATTCATTTGGGCCAAGATTTTCACGCAGTTTCCTGTACATGGAATACTGCCATCTGATGTTAAAGATGTGTCCACGGAACTTAAACAATCTGTCCTGAAACTGAGTCACAAGTTCATCCTCTGTCATGGCAATTTCCTTTTTGATTGTAACAGTGGAGCTATCACAACCATTCTCATGACTTATCTTTTCAAGGGACCACTGAGTCAGATTTACCTCTTTGTTCTGAGGGGATCTAAACAGTGAACACGTGGTCATCTTGCATTCCTGGCATTGGCCATATGCGCACTCCTTTTTTGTCATATCACACGCAATGGCATCAGCCATTTCCTCCAGATTTTTGGAAGCAAGGATGCCAAGTGAAAACAGCTTGTCTGCCATATATTGCAAGTTCTCATGGGTTTTGCAGAGGCAAGTATCCCGGTCAGCCTCTTTTGGCTGTGTAACCCAAAATGGTCTCTGGGCACAAAAAAAAGAGTAAGACACATGCTTATGCTCTGCACTGAACTTCTTGTGGAGATTAACCATAATGTCACAGAGAATTCTTCTTTGCTTTTTTATTTTTCGTACAGTGACTGTGTTCTTCTTTCCAGCGACAACCCTACTCACATCATCTCTCAAAAAGAATTGTTTGACAGTGCTCCTTAGACCTTGAGAGCTTATATTCTTCTGTCTTATGAAATCAAGTTCTCTCCCACATGTTTTCCACCTTTTATATGAAAAGCCAATCTGTTTTTGGCAGAAATTCTGTAATTTATACTTTTTGATCAATTTTCCACAAATCAGCCGTGCATAAATTTGTTTGACCCTCTCTTTTTTTGCTGCAGAATATCTTGCCTTTATTTCACTTAAAAGAGAGAAGTGAAACCTAAGGGTTTTTTTGACCAGTGATGAGGCATTGCTTCCCTTAAGAATGTTTATTGTTTTGGTTGTGGGGCTCTGAGGATTCTTTTTCAGCATTTTCTTCTTTAGACGGGCACATTTTGTTTTGTACTTTGCAGCTTTTTTTTTCTCCATTTCAAGTTTATGTTGCAGCTTTTTCAGTTGTCGGTAGCATTGCCTTCTCTCTCTGTGCATTTTCTTTTTTCCATGGATTTTTTGCCTGAAATACGTCAAAATACGATTAAGCCACAAGCCATCACTTACAAATGGTTAAGTATAATTTGAATTATTTACATACAAAATATGATTTACAGTTACAATCCCTTGTATTCGTCCTAAAACCTAACCTGGATGTGCTGGGTATCCTCCTTGGACTATCTGAACTTAATGGTGTGTCTGGTGGAGTCAAGGTGCCCTGTTGTGACTCTCTCTGCTTTCTTGCCCTGTATTCTGCCTTATATATTCTCCAGTTCTTCCTTACTGCTCTCTTTCCCCTCTCTGGGAGATCTCCTATTCTCAGTCTTGTTTTGCACTGAATGTTTTTTAAATAGGTCTGCTGTTTCTTTTGAAGGAACTCTGCTCTTCGAACTGGGTCTGCATCTCTGCGCTGTCTATAAAGACGCTGCTTTTCAGCAGCAGTTAATCTTGCCATACCTGACAAAAGAGATACAATTATATGATTACGGATGTCCTGTGTGTTGTATTAAAAATACAACATTATTGGTATATTGTCTGTGGAGTTACTATAGAGTCTGTGGTGTTACCATGAAAGACAGTAACACCACAGACAGTAACACCACAGACAAATTAGCCTAAATCCAGACTTTTCTAAAATGGAGGCTGCCATCATGATGATTTCAAGATCAGAGGACATTCTAGAAATATTAATAAGTATGCATTTATCAATCTTTTGATTAAAATATGTAAAATCTGCAAGTTATCAACATAACACCACGGACACTAATAAAGTGTGACACATGAAATTGTCAGGATTTTAGCTAACTTTAAGAAAATCCATAAGAAAGAATGTACTCACCATGCACCCCTCAGATCAACCAGCACCTGCAATGACCTTTACACACAGGAAGTAGTCCAAACAGATTTCCCCCTTTTCTTAAAGGGGCAACATCCATTGATGTAACACCACAGACATGAATTTGGGGAACACTACTTTTTTCGTGAATATTACAAAATATATATATTTTTAAACAATTTAATACAATTGTACATGTTAAATAAAAACTATATTCATAATATAACCACTTTTTTTTGTTAAAAATTTTATATTGTTGTAATTAAATTCCATGATATCTCTCTGAGATATGGTGGGAACATACATATTTTGTTATAAATGCAATCTCTCAAACTCAATTAAATATGTATTTTAAAACTAAAAGTTATCTATTAATAGTGCACAAATTGTGTTTATCTTACAGAATACAAAAATGAAAACATTTTATAATTTATTGGTATTTAAAGTTCATTTCAACTGTTGTAAAGTAGAGGGACACCACTTGCCACCACAAATGAAGAATGACCCAATTATAACACAACTCAATGGGAAAACTAACACTTGAACATGTTTAACATGATGAGAACTAACTAAAATGACATTAAAGAGTAATTGGAATTTTTAAGTTTGGCTCGTGTTTCATTCGATTACATGTAGAGGGCGGATTTAAAGACCTATACTGCACCAGCCACCAGGGGGCGATCAGGTTGTTTTGACTTCACTTATTAGGATGCGTGCGGCACACTTGGTTCAGGAATGTTCAACTTTGGGTTAAACTACAATGGTTGCACTGTACGGTTATATTTTAGCTAAAAAAGCTCCTGCTTATAAGATTAATTTGTTTAAGAATTGTATGATTCACACTAGATTCAGTTGCATTGTAGATTCTAAATAATTGGTCTCTAACCCTACCCAAGTACAATGCTTGAGCAATAGTAATCTAACCTTGTTCAACAGATAGTCCCGCCTCAAATTCACGGCACTGGTTGACTTAGAGTTCGCTCACAAAAAGAGTGCAATGAAATCTGTACAGCTGTGATACTCATCCCAGGACATCCCTGTGTGTGCAGGTGTATACCTCCCACCCCGCCCCACCACGGCCCTCACCTGTGTGTTGCGGTGCTTCCCATGTGAGCCGACCTGGGCCGGCAGCCCCTTCTTGCACCGCCCGCCGACCCGGCCCATGGTCACCATGACGCGCTCCAAAACCTTCCAGGCGTACCTGCCCAGCTGCCACCGCACCTACAGCTGCATCCACTGCAGAGCACACCTCGCCAACCACGACGAGCTCATCTCCAAGGTGATTAATGAGCGGAGAAATGACCACCTGACCACACCAGCAAACACGTTTGTCAAGCGTATGAGAAGCGCACAGATTGGAAGATCAACACATGCTGTTTAATGTCACATCAGTTCTGCTCGGATGAAAAGCTGGTTTTTAACACGGTTTCAGATTAACATTTAAGTGAGATATCACATGCAATTCTCTTTTTTTCTTTTAGTCCTTTCAAGGAAGTCAGGGCAGAGCTTATCTCTTCAACTCCGTGTAAGTTGCTTGATATTTGTTTGTACATTTCTGTTATTTCAAGGAGTTTGACATGGCAGTTGTGCGCATATACACTACCGCTGAAAAGCTTTTTTACTGTTTAAAAAAAAGACATTTATTTGATCAAAAATACAGTAAAAACAATAATATTGTGAACTTTTATTACACTTTAAAATGGTTGTTTTATTATATTTGAAATGTATTTCATGTCTGTGATGCCAAGCTAAATTTTCAGCATTACTCCAGTCTTCAGTGTCACATGATCCTTCAAAAATCTTTCTAATATGCTGATTTGCTGCTCAAGAAACTATTATTATTATTATTATTATCAATAAATAGTTACTGATTAATATTTTTTGTGAAAACCATGATGCATTTAATTTTTCAGGATTCGTTGATGGATAGAAAGTCACCTGATTGTATCTTCCTTTGCGTGATTGTGTCTCACTGGTCTCCTCAGGGTGAACGTGGGATGCGGCCCTGCGGAGGAGAGGGTCCTGCTCACGGGGCTTCATGCGGTGGCCGACATCTACTGCGAAAACTGCAAAACCACACTGGGGTGGAAATATGTAAGGAAACCCTCACGACACATGTACATTTACATGAAAGTGACATCAGCTCATAACACAGGTCATTTACATATAATGTACAGTAGCAAAGACAGCGTAGAGAGGGTGGAAAATGGCACAACTGAATTATAAAGGATGTGCGAGACACTTTGGCTAACATTATAACTGCACATTAGTTCACCCAAAAATGACAATTCTGACTTTCTTTCTTCTGTGAACTGTTTTGCCCATATAATGAAGTCAATGGGGTCCAAAAAATGTTGGACCCCACTGAAGAAAGAAAGTCATACAGGTTTGGAACAACATGAGGGTGAGTAAATGATGACAGAATTAAAATTTTTGGGTGTACTATCCCTTTAAAGCTTTCCATTTACACCCATAAGTCCAGTGCTCAACAAATAGCCTACTTTGCAGCCTCATTTACCTGAAGAAACTGAATGTTTGCATGTTAACATTGACCCAAAAAATCACCGAGTCACGATCACTCGAGATAACAGCACATTGTTAATATGCATGGCATTGCGAGTTCAAGCTTGCTCATAAAGGCTTGTCTAAGCAGGACACATTCCTTGCACGGTGTCCATTTTTAATCAGCAGCTGTGCCGCATGCCGATTGTTTATTCGGGGCTAGTGGATTTCCGGTCGCCCTTGACATGGAGTCTGGACCAATGCAAACACCAATATGCACACAAACAAGTATACGTTCCCATAGTGGCCTGGTTATTTATAAATACGGCAGATATTTTTGTCAGTGTGAATGCAGACGTTTCAGAGAAGCTTGACCCAGTGCCCTTCTCCAGAAATCTGATGAGCGCTCCCTTCTGCCTGCATCCATCAGCTATAAAAAGAAAGGACAAATATTTAATGCTGTAGTGAAACAGTTTGACCTATCTTCTATGATGACCATGTTTTTAATTACTGAATTCAAATTAATTCTATTTTTGGGTGGGCATAAAGTCATGAATGCCGGAAAACTGTCCTGATTCAATAATGAAGAAAAAAAAAAAGCCCCAATAAAGGAATTACATTTTTTTTATTTTCTTAGAAAACAAATATATTTGAACAAAATTGTGGTCCAACCAACATGCGTAAAAAAAAATCAGAAATGATCATAGTATCGACACCTGCGAACAGTCATAATTTGACCCTTTTATGATGGGACAAGGCTAGCCCAGCTAACAGGGAACGTTCTCAGAACATTCTGGCAAGGTTCTCTCAAAATTATGAAAAAAAAAAACATTCTTTCAGTGTCCTTAATAGAATGTTTGTAGAAAGTTGTCTGGTCTTTAATAATGTTCATTCAGAGAACATTCAACTTTTTCATAACTTAATGGGAATGTTAGCAAAACGTTCTTAGAACATATTTTGGTAACACTTTAGTTTAGGGTCCAATTCTCACTATTAACTTGTTGCTTATTAGCACTCATATTACTAGGATATTGGCTGTTTATTAGTACTTATAAAGCACATATTAATGCCTTATTCTGCATGACCATATTCTACATCCCTTAATCCTAGCTAATTCCTAAACGTAACAACTATACCTTACTAACTATTAATAAACGCAATAATTAGGAGTTTATTGAGGCATTAGTCGTTGAGTTTATTTATTAGTCGTTGTTAATAGTTAGTAGTGAGAATTGGACCCTAAACTATAGTGTGACCCTTATTTTTGTTAGCTGGGAGTTCAGGTTGTAAAATGTCATGTGGTGCGACTCCCCAAAAAGCGTAATGTATTTTTTATGAAAAATTCATGATATTTGAAAATATACTTTTTGCATTGCATTGCAACTTTTGTGATAATAATGATTAAGATGTGTACACTCACATGTATTCAAGGTGGAAGGAAAATGTAATTTATTCGAAGGTTACACCACATGACATTTTCAGAGTCATTCAGTTGTTGTTGTTTTTTTGCCATGAAAGTTTTTCAAAACCAAATGAAGCCAACATGAACGATTTTTCCTTTTTACCGTGACCAGTCTGTCATTAACCCATAAATTATGACGAGTTTCACATCCAAGTTAGTCCTGCAGTCAATATCGTTTCTCGCTCTCCTCCCGCCCCCAGGAACATGCCTTTGAGAGCAGTCAGAAGTACAAGGAGGGCAAGTTCATTATCGAGCTCGCCCACATGATCAAGGACAACGGCTGGGACTGAGCGAGCGTCCTGGAGAGAGCAAGCAGATGACGGGTGGATGGTGAATGCGTGGGTGAATGACTGACTTTGGTTTGCCATTACCCTCTTAAACCCTCTTCTACCCTCCATCTCCTGCTGACACACACGCCTCTAGCTGGAGCCAAATCAGGAGACCGGCCCCCCCGGGGGGGCTTTGTGTGTCTGGAGGAGAGAGCGCACGCGCGTGTGTGTGTGTGTGTACGCCCTGGCACATGGGAGCACACAGATACATGAATGCATACACAAGGTGTACAGACATATGTGTGTATAAACAACAGCATACGCTCTCACGCTCATCTCAGCCCGACTGTTTATACTACAAGCGGCTCTATTCATACACGTATATGACATAAGGCAGGGCTCAGAGGGCACGTTGTGCTTGGCAGGATCAGGGTCACGAGTTCGCCGAGCTGATGGGGCTTTCTCCACTTTGTGTTAGCGAGAAACTACCAGGCTGACCTATCCGAATTCAGCACCATCTGCGCAAGCCAGGAGACTTGGCGTGGAGAGATCTCTGACGGACCAACACAAAGGGCTTAAAGGAGTAGTTCACCCAAAAGTGAGAATGCATTATGAGAACTATTCCTTTAAACCGTCCAAAGGTGCGGTCACATTTACTGTTGCTTGGCACAATTTCTCGGACAAAATCCATTTCACAGTCCAGTCATTCACGTGAGTTCAAGTTGGTTATGCGAATTCACTACGACGCTGACCAACAGAAACCTGCTTGGTTTGAACGTGACTTTGATATGTGAGCTGTGTTTCATACATTGCTGCACTATTGAAATTTTGCTGAAATGTCACTAATGTGACCGCATCTTAAGAAGGGTAAAGTGAACTTTACCGAAATGCTTTTGGCATAAAACGACCATCTAACTGATTTTGGATGAAACATGCCCATAATTACGTGAATGTAAACCTTTGTGTATAGCAGTTTACAAGGTATTTTATCTGGACATCTTTGTGTCTGTGTTCCAACAGTTTGTGCTGGTCCCAGTCTCACGGTGTTCATTCGTACCGACTGTTCTTGCATGTTAGTGAAGAATAAGGACATAAGATGAGACCATACACTGCCTATCCATTAGGTTATTAAAATGTAAATTTAAAAATACTATTCATCATAGCTCCTCTGTACCTAAATGACACTTCACTGTCTCTAAAAATCACCAAAGACCCAACTGCAAATGACCTAACAAAAGTTTTGTTTTTTTGTTGCTTGGGTGAAGAGAATGGTAGCATGTTGGGTTGTATATAGTGGAAAAACAAACGTCTAGACGTATTTAATTGATACGTGGAAATATATATGTGCATAAATGTATTTATTCACCATAACTGATTTTCATCTGTGTCAGGGACTAAGTTGCTGCATTTGTTTATCGCTTTATGTCTGGACACCAAGATTTACTACTTTTGTATTCCAGTATGAAGTTTCAACTGTAGTGTATTTTATAAATGGGAGAGAATTATGATATTATTGGAACTCCCATCAACATTGATATAAAATGTCAATAAAACATAAATATTGATTGATTTGCTTAATGTTTTTATTTTCATAACTGCAAGAGACAGTTTACTCAAAAATTCAGTAATTTTCTCACCTTCATGTTGTTCCAATGACAATGTCTTTTTATGGAACTCAAAATGAGATGTTTAGCCTGTCCATGCCGCTCTTTTCCATACAACGAAAGTGAAGTCGTGCTAAAATGTACAGTAGACCAACAATTTAAAGTTATTTGTTAAATTTCTTCCTTTTCACAGTAGCTCTCAAATCCTATTCACACTTGCACATATTCAAACATGAAGGTGATTGAATAAGAATGATTTTCGCAAACAAGATTTAAAAGCAATGGCAGAGAGAGAAAAAATTCAGCAAATAATGACTTCTTTCCCTTTCACAAAACATTTCTTAAAGGTTCACCCAAAAATGTAAATTCTGTCATAATTTTACCTTCATGTTGGTTACCACTGACTTCCATTTGTATGGACAAAAAAACACTTCAACTACATCATATGTGTTTGGCAGGAAAGGTGAGTAAATTTTGTCAATTTTCTTTTTTGGGGGAACTATCCCTTTAAAAAGACTTGCAATACTGGGTACAAGTCATATTTGTATGTTGTTTTTTTGGTCATTTACTGAGCTTGACGCCCAAGGTCCCATTTATTTTCATTGTATGGAAAAGAGCAGCTTGGACATTCTGCTAATCTTTTTTTTTATGTTCCACGTGAGGAATATACCTACAAATTGTGAATGACATTAGTGTAAATCATTTCCATTTTGTAATTATATTTTTTCTATGTTTTGTCTTAAAACTAAAAGTTGAAACTTTTTAATTCAGCCCCAACTTTATTAACAGATACACTCCAGTCCTTCCTTCAACTCTGCAAATTAAATAAAACTCCAGATGTGGGCTCATGCTAACAAAAAGAGCATTATTTCAATATGGAGGAGCTTAAAATACAAGATGGTGGCTGCTCTCCATTCCTCTGTTGTTCCAGGGAGTGTGCCAGCCTTTCAGTTGCCCTACGTCTCCTCTTTACACAGACAGATGGCTCTGTGTTTGCACTGGAGGCCGCGTCTCCTAGCAACTGGCTCTCTCTTTTTCTCTCCTCAAGTTGCGGAGGAGGCAGTGCAAGTGTGTGTCTGTGAAGGGCTGGTGTCATTCAGTGTCTGGGCCCGGAGTTGATCTCACACACTCGCTGACTGAGGTTGTTTAAGGTCTGTCAGAGTTTGGGTGGTGCTCTGGTGAGTGTGTGGGCGAATAATATCACCTACAGTTGATTACCCAGCTCTCTGGTGGTTGATAGATGAATAAGTAGACAGGAGCTACAAAGAAAAACACACACGGAGTGCATATATACACTGGATTATAACTGTATCCTCTTGTTCCTATTCCTCAGATGACCTTCCGCTCTTGCAAAACGAGACTTAACGCCATACGTCTGGTCTCGCCGCTCCCTCAGCACGAAGATTAAACCGAGAAAGGAAGTTATCACATCGCAAATAATGTCAGTATTAGTCAGAAAGCTGGATGCCAAGCCACAACATTTCAGGTAATTGTGAAAGAAATAGTTAAAGGCATAAAACATTACAATATTTTACGGCCGGAAGTGCGAATTAAGGGGACATTTACACAGAACACGTTTTAAATGCAAGGTCTAGAGAAGTGTGTTTTGTTTGTATTGCTGCATTTTTATTCATAATTATGAGATTACAACCCGTGACAATCCACTCTGAGCTGTTTGCGAATCTAAAATGATCTGCCAAAACGAATCTGCAGCAGTCAGGTGATAAAGCGGTCACATGGTACAGGGCCTCAATTATAAAACGTGCATACGCACAGATTTGAATTTAGAGTGTGCGTATGATAAATTCCACTACAACATTATAAAAATGGTCTTGGACGTCAGGGTCTAAGCAGACGTACGCACTTTTCCTTGAAAACATAATCCGAAACGTAAAAAATACTGCCTTCAAAGGACGCATTCCAAGGTCGAAAGGCATCAAGGCATGAATCCAATGTTAGCTTCACTTCCTGTCTCCTGAGACAACTTTATCTGATCGATTTTTGACGGCAGCATACATGTATAGTTGACTGCCTTTTATATCCCACAATCCTTTGCGTTCCATCCGGTTACAGTTGAGCTAGAAAAAGATGGCATCTGAAAGTTGCGGTTGCTGGTCAGTTTGTGTGTAAATGTATGTTTTTGACCAACATTTTCCACTTCTGATATCATTTCTAGTGAGAAATGTTTTATTTGTTTATATAAATATTTGTTTAGTTCTCACCAAAGTTTGCTCTATTTTGCTGTAGATCATTAAACTTTTACGCTGACACAGAAGTCTGTCTGAAATCAGTTTCGTGTGCAAACGCTTATAAATTTATAAATTTCACTTCTGAAAGAGAAGTGTACACACAGTTTTTTTTTTGTACATGCGTTCGTTCTCTGAATCACATGGACGCACATTTGAGAAATGATCGTAAGATCAAACGTAGGACAGTTTCTATGCAACATTTTATAAATGAGGCCCATAGGTTGGAGCTCAGAAAAATCAGTTTTCAAATTGCAATTTGTTCTGCAAGGACGCAAACGCTTTTTACAATCGGAATCTCGTAATAACGGTAATTCTGACATGGCGTGAACGCACCTTTTTTACTCGCTTCCATTTGTGTGAAAAAGAACAATTCTAAAGACATTCTGTGGTAACACTTTATTTTAAGGTTACAGTTACACATTACATGTACTTACTAGTAATAGCAGTAAATTAATTACAAGTAGCCCTGAACCAAACCCTAACCATAACTCTATAGTACGGTAAGTAGTTAAGTGTTAAGTAAGTAGTTAAGTGATATTTCTCAGAATTTGAGAAAGAACAATGTAACTGTCACCTTAAAATTGTGTTCAGAAGAAAGAAAAAAATGTCATATAAGTATGGAACAACATGAGATGAGTAAATGGTGACAGATATTAATTTTTAAGTGAACTATCCCTTAAATAAATGCAGGAATATGAGAAGCACACAGAAGCAGAGGTGCTCTATCCAGCCATAGGATGAGGCGTCTATAGGGACGTAATGACTCAGCAGAAAATCAAACAAAGAACACCAAGTGCTCATGTTCCAGAAACATCAGACTGCAGTAAGGAATGATGGCGCTCCGAGCGGATCGGGTTCTCTTTATTGGCTGGTGAAAGTGTAGTCCTCAGGGAGAGCCTTCTTTTTTTGGCCAATGACCTCACATCTGCATCTGCCTCCTCGTCCAGCAGCAGCGCTTTTTAGTGTTTACTTGGAACACAAGACCGTAGGCAAAAGCAAACTCTTAAAGGGATAGTTCAAGCCAAAGTATGCATATCGTTTTTTTCAGTGGAACACACAAGGAGAAGTTCCAAGCTTTTCCAAACAGAAAGCAGATGTTAACCAGTTGCTGTCAAACAAGATCTTTGAGTGAACAACAACTTTAATTTTAGTGCATTTCTCAAATAAAGCTATTTTTAAGGCTTAAGAACACTTGGATCATATGGACCACTTTTATTATGATTTATGGTGTACTCGTCCTTTTTGGAGTTTGCCAGCCACAGTCCCTATCCACTTTCATTATATGGAACTGAACATGAACATTCTCTCATGAACTTCTTCTTTCGTCTTTTTTGTGTAGGCTATGTGTTCATGTTTGGAATATCATGACGGTGTGTAAATAATGAATATTTAATTTGACCATTTTGGTGCGAACTATCCCTTTAAAATATTTTTATGGTAGGTTGACTGTTTTGAAGTGACCACCCGTCCCCACCCTTCCTATTTAACAGAGACGGCATTCACAAGCATCTTTCCAGAAGCAATCCTTGGCTTTATTCTCGTGGTGAAGGCAAGGCTTGCTGTAACCTGATGGAGTGTGTTAGCTGCAGAGGCTAAAAATAGCAGAGCTGTTCAGTGAGTCAAAACTCTGCAGCAGAGACTGACTCAGACGGACTCACACACAGACTGGTGCATTGACACACTGAACAGAGAAAGCACGAGAGATTCAAAGAGTGCTATGAGACGAGCATGTGGCATATCCCAGTTAAATACTAATGCACTGGGAGGCGTAGAGTTAAACAGGGACAAACTATATTTTCCCTGTGGATTAGGGATTGTGGTAATCTCTGCATTTGTTTAAGATTATACAGATTGATTTATTCCTGTGGTCTACATTTAGGCTCAGACCATGGAGAGTGTGTGATATTAGGGAGGCATAAGCCCTTTATATCTCACATTTAAAGGGGTCATGAACTGCATTTTTTTTATATATATATATACGTAATTTAAAAATGAAAGGCCATTTCTAGCCTGATTTTAGCCCTCTGATTTGAACGCTCTGTTGGAAGGGGCGTGTCCGTTGCGAGACTTCAGTGTAAACACCCACTGCTGTGATTGGCTAACATCTTTGCATATGAAATAAGTATTACATGTGGAACTCTCTCGAAATCTTTCCTATGTTTTTACTATTACAGCTGTTGATTTGAACTAATCATGAAAAGTGTTGATTAGCATTATATTTAGATCTCCTCCTGCATGAAAGGTTGCAGTGATGAGCGTTTTAGCCGATGATGACGGACGTGTCTGTTGAGCGCATGAATGCAGTGATCTCGTCCTTGTAACTAGATATCTGCACTTTTGCAAATGCTTTTATCGTAACTAACAGTTCAAACATGATGTAAATAAGAGTGTAGACAGAGTCCAGAACTCAGTCATTGATAAACTGTGTGATTGACAGCTAAAGGGAACGTTCATTGATCGCATTCTGTATAATTTAATCACAGATTAAATAACAGATTATTGTCATGATGATGCTACTAAGAAAAACAATGTGAAGTTGATGTTTAGTCACTGGCTTGATTTATTCGAACATCTGACTGTAGGCTACATGAATCATATCAGAAGTCACCGATCACAGATTAGGCATTAGATTTAACTTATATGTCGTGGCATTACTGTTGGGTCCATATCTTACAGTAAACGACTGTTTTCAAAATCTGCGCCGCAATTACAAATGATTTACTAAACAAACCACTGTGAAATGTACCGAACAAACAAACATGCTCAACTGAGACATTTGCATAATTGAAAATAAATAACCACTTTCCAAACCCGTGATCCTGTATCTCTCTTCTCATCTCGCTGACGCGCCAGTGGGTAGAGCCAAAGATGCGATGATGTAGATAGGCGTCGATCTGATTGTCACACTACATCATTTCCTGAGCTTGGATTCAAGCTGTTTTTGGACTAACGAGGACGTTTTGAGTTCTGAAACTTACAGGATGTTTTACAGTATGATATGAAAAGTTCAAGGAAACTTTGATTTATCAAATCATGATCCGTTTAAATTTTTGTTATTAAACACATAATTAGTTTGAAGTTTGATGCACAAGCTGAGGATGTAATATACATTATACTATATATTATATATGTGTACTATATTATATAATTGTATTGACTGTGGGTTACAATACAAGTATAATATAGCCAAGTGCACAAACAGAGACAGACAGACAGACGGGTTAATTTCAACAAGAGGCATTGTTTCTGGGGAAGATAGAATTAAATACTTAGAAAGAAGAAAGAAGTTGAACACTTTACAGTTAAGAAATATTACTGTTAAGAATGTATCAACACAAATAATGCACTACCAATAATGTCCAATAGATGGCATAAGAAGCACAGACATGGCCTGGAAGCATCTTTAGTTAGAAGTGTTGCTATCTTCGCAGAATTGCAGCATTGTCTGCATTCATTCCTTTAAAAAAAAAAAAAAAAAAAAAAAAATACAACAAAGGAAAATAAAGAGTTTAAAAATTATTTTAAAAAATACCTTAGCAGTAGTTTGAGGTGTGTGGTCTAACTTCCAGTTTGGAGATGGCATATTAGGCTGTGGCTAGTTCATCAATAGATGATGATGGTTGTCTTAGCACCCTCAAAGATAAGAGTTTATCAGAAAGCTAGGGTTTTCAGTAATTACAGATTACAGCAAACAAAAGGGTTTAACAATCAAGAAACAAAACCACAAAATAAATCTCAGCACTTTTTTTATTACTTAAAACATTTAAGTATGTAAATCTGAATGTAAAACATAACCAGTCCAGAGTGATCCCTTAGCTCAGTTTTTCTTCATGTACTCGTTTCTTTAGTCATGTGAAATGCCGACAATTCACAAATTTTTTTTTACAATTCATTCAATGAGTCTTACTACAATTTAATTGAAGCAAACTCAATAAAACTAAGCACGGTCTCACATTGAAACCTGGGTTTTACCCAAATCTACTCCAGTTTGATATACAGAAACAGACCAATAACCAGTTCAGTAAAATGTCTTGTATTTCCATCACTTACCTGTGTATGAGTTTTCAGCGGTGCATACATACATCTCAGACTTATGTTTTTTAATGAAAACAATGGTTTTATATGTTGCCAAATTGTTCAGTTGAGTTTTACGTCCAGTGAAGATTTCAAATGCAGTGATGTCATAGCTCCTCCCATCTTTTCTCATGGATATGAAGCACATCAAAATGTACCGCTATATTGAATCTGTTAGATCATCATCTAGATGTTTTGTCACAACTTTTATTGCATATTTTACATACTATTTGCATTTGCACATACTTATTAACATCGTTACTTTAAGACAAACTAGTAAACAAACCTGTGGTGGCCGTTTCTGCATCATATTCATCCCTATTTTTCTACAGATGAAAAAGTGGAAAGAGAAGCTTGACAAACTCCACCACTGCAGTTGTGGGAAATATGGACTCTAAAAGCATGCATGAATGTATACTTCAAAAATACACTTGAAACAGAATACATACTACACAGGTACCTTTGTTCATGTGCATATCCCTCACTGCTTCATCTTTATTCAGAAATTAAATATGCTATTGTTTATAAAATGTTCTTCCTGTATGTACCGAATGGTCCCTTCACCATAAGTTATAGAAATGAACACAGATGTTTGTTTAGATGCAACATTTTACATGAACTTTTACTTTCACAGCTAAAGCTACAGAAAGAAAATGGCTTGAGCAAACATTTCTGGCCCTTCAGAAAGACAATGAATATTTAACAGCAGAAAGAAAAAAAATATACCAGATTTTCAAAGCTGGAAAACATTGCATAACAACAAATATTCATAGCACTAAAATCTTAATTAAATCTTATTTTTATATTCTTATTGGTGCATTGGGTAAATACATTTACTCTGACATGAGATGATCAGTGGCACTGCATTTTCACCTTCATTATCATTAGGGCTAAAGTATGGAAGGAGTTTCTCAGTGAAAGACTGACCAGTGAAAGAATAAATATGAGATCTGGACTTCACGTCATAAAAGGAAACCAGACCCTCCTCATAATCCACAAACACACCCACTACCTGAGGCTTCACTCTCAGAGACAGAGAGACAGAAGATGATTCATAAGCCTGATAGTGATTCTCATTCCTCAGGACTACAGTCCAGAATCCATTCTCAGGACTCAATGTAATCATTCCCTTCCTGTTAATGGATTCTCTGGCCACTCCTAAATCCCACTCCATCTTTCCCTTTACCTGCACCTCAAAATAAAATCTCCCTGAGCTGAATCCTTCTTTTGCCAGGACATTATAACAATAATCAAACCTCTTTGTATTGTCTTTGAATTCAAGCTCAGTATCTCCACACGTCACTTGTTTTCCATCATTAGACAGGATGAGTAATGGATGAGCCGTATCAGGATCTAGAGTCACATCCACTGAGAGAGAGAGAGATAAAGATCTGAATCACAACTTCTCAATATGATAAATTTAAAATCTAAAAGAATGTATTGAGTGGACTTTAGTATATGATTTTAAACTCTTATTGCGTGACAATGGAATCAAACAAACAAAAGATTGTACCTTCATATCGTTGTATCCTCTTCAGCTCTTGGGGGACTAATGACAATAAAGGTTGTGAGAGAACTTTAAAACAACACAATTGTATGTTCAGCTTATGTGCTCTGATGGTCTCTGGTTTTCCTTATTACTGCCTATAACTGACACTAATGAATTTACATGTTTGTGGTGATATCGTAGTGTATTTCTGTAGATTCTTTAAAAGGAAGTGTGTCAGGTGGCTTGGCAGAGATTATCCAAAGTAGCAAATCACTTAGCAAAATGTTATCATAAAAAAAAAACATTTTTGAGAAAATCCCCTTATTTAAAATTGAATAAAGAAACACAAATGAGATTCTGTTACCAGTTTTGCTGAGTTTCTCATCGAGAGTCTCCTGCAGCTGAGTCAAAGCTTTCCTCAGATTCGTCTCACTCTCATGAGTGTCGTGACTGATCTCAGTCCAGCGGCTGGTGTGTGCAGGTCTGCTCAGAGACGGGTTAATCTACAGCAGGACAGAGCAGATACTCTCAGCATGAGGAGTGTTGTGTGATGTGTGTGATGTGAGCAGACAGAAGGATCTACACTGACCTGTAGGAGGTGCAGGTGATCCTCAGTGTGTGAGAGCTGCTGCAGCTCAGTGTCTCTCCTCTTTAACTCAGTGATCTCCTGCTCCAGCTCTTTAATAAACTCTTCGGTCTGCTTCTCTGCTGCTTTCTGCTTCTGCTCCATCATCTCCAGCTGCTCAGACTGACATCTCTCAATGGAGCTGATCAGATCAGTGAAGAGCTCAATACTCTCTGCTTTCTCTTTCTCTGATGTTTCCTGATAAATCAAGGAATAAATTATATTTTATTGCTACTTCAGCACCTTTTTTACAAAGCAAATTATAACATCATAATACATAGAATATTTAACTTCATCACTTTTAAGTAAACAAATAAGCAATCAGATTAAATGAAGATCAAATAAAGAATTGAATAATTTTCTCTATTTTTCCTTAAAAATCATCCCAGTAATCTCAAATTTATATACTTTCAGAAAAGATCTCAACAGTGTCTCAAATCAAATGTGCTCAGATCTGCAAACAAAAGTAAGATATTTCTATGGTTATCCACATTCCTTGCATAGCTCAACAGTCCTGTCACATTTGTTTCCATTTTTATTTTTTACTAAGGAATTTTACAAAACACATCTCGAGTTAAAATATTTAACTAAGACATTGTGGTAAGACTCACTTGTCTGAGTTTTGCTGAGCTTTTGAGGTCTTGAATCCTCTTCATTCTGTCCAGGATCCTCTTCTTCACGTCTGTCTGCATCTTCATCAGCTGAGACTACAGACAGAACAGAAAAACACAAGACACTCAACAGATTCAATACAAATGTCTTGTAAAAAAAAAAAAAAAAAAAAAAAAATGTGTTGCTGTTGTTACCTTCCTCTCTTCGCTCTCCTCCTCTATGGAAACAGTGTTGTGAGACTTATGGTTTGTCACAGCACAGAGGAAACACACAAATGTCTGATCATCTCTACAGAACAGCTCCAGAGGTTTCTCATGTTTCTGACAGATATAATCCACAAGATTCTCCACAGGATCGATCAGTTTGTGTTTCTTTAGCTTTGGGACTCTCTGATGAGGCTCCAGGTGAGTTTGACAGTATGAGATCTGACACACCAGGCACATCTTTAGAGCTTTCATCTTTATACCATCACAGATGTCACAGAGAACCTCAGTTTTACTCTGGCCAGACTTTTCCTTAAAGAGCAGCACAACCTCTCTGAGTGCTGTGTTGATCTTAAGGTCGGGTCTTCTTCTGAAAGTTTCTTTACATAATGGACAGTTGTAGGTCTGACTGTTGTCCCAGCACTGGTTCAGGCAGCTCTTACAGAAGTTGTGTCCACATGGAGTACTGACAGGATCAGTGAACGGATCCAGACATATCGAGCACTGGAGCTCCTCGGCTAGAGGACCACTGGAGGATGATAGAGCTGGAGACGAAGATGAAGAAGCACTATTAATCATCTTCATTTAGAACTGATTTACACATAAAAATGATTACGGCAAAAACTCATCAACAATTAGGCTAGCAATTAGTAGGCTATTATATGAAAGAAAGAAAAAAATAAAGCCTTTCAGTGTCATTTGACAAGAGTTTTTTCATCTAGTTACTGACTTGTTAGAGATTCATCCATACTCCTGGCCTCGCTTTGTTTTAATGATTCTGCCTTTGCTCTACTCTCCTCTTCAAGCCTATATGACAAAATCACCACGCATTACACAAATCATCACAGTTATATCCTACACAACAGTTGTAATATAAAGTATAACTTACCTTTTTAGTAATATAATAAACATTTTCAACTTCAGATTTCACCTCGGTGTTTCTTAGTCTGAAGGTCAAGTTCCTGGTTCTTAAGTCTCGACAAAAACACACAAAACCTTTCTTAAAAATAATCAAATGGCATAGGCCCACTCTCAATCACCAATCATTACAATTCTGAAATAATTTCAATGAAGCAAACTTATCAAAATTTAGCAAACTGGTTGTGTAGGCTACTTGACTAATGCATAAATCCTGGTTTTGCCCAATATATTCCAGTAGCCTACAGTAGGCCTTACGTTACTGAAGCAGGCCGCTAGCTAACATTAAAAACTCATTCCGTACAATCCTATATAAGGCTACAATATCACTTACTTATAGTGAGTATCAGCTGTGGTCTTAGCTTAATATCTGAATAAATTTTCTGTTGTTTAAAAGAAAAAATTATTCCGCTCGTTGATCAGTTTTAGTTTCCCTTTCACTGAAGCTCACGCTCACCTTCAATGACGTCATAATCCCTCCCATCTTTTCTCAACATTACAGAATTTAGTTTACAGGTAATGTCAGATTGCAGGCTACTGTAGAAAACAACTCAATGGGAAAGACATAAGTCCTCAAATTCAATAAAAACGTTATTTGGTTGGCATGACTTTTACTTTTTTTTTATGCCACGCTTTTTAGAAGCTATAGCCTACTGCAGAAACCTGTGTGGATGCCGTTCATTGTATGACTGTTGATTTAGCTAATGAATAGTATAGAAGTTAATGTTTTGAATCAGCTTGACTGAACCGAAAGATGGCTACTGAATCAACATGTGACTCACTTATCGATATATTGGTTAAATTAAATGTTAATTCAACAATATAATAACATATGCAACCTGTCTTGCTAGTAAAAGCTCCCCAAACTGAAATGGACTCTGGTCAATAAAAACAAGCAAACAGCCTAAATTAATCTTCAGAGAAATAACAGCTAAGGCCAAAGTTGCCCACCCCTGATTTACTGTTGCTCTGAGCAAGATGATGATGCTGTGGGTCTTAAATATTAACACAGTATGCCAGGGTTCTCCAAGCCTGCTCCTGAAGAGCTACAGTCCTGCAGAAATTAGCTGCAACCCCAATGAAACACACCAGAACCAGCTTATCAAGGAGTTCAGAGTTCCTTGGAAAGGCAGATGTGTTGGAGTACGGTTGGAGCTGGAGTCTTTAGGAGCAGGGTTGGAGACCCCTGCAGTATTGCATATAGTAATAGAGACTTGCTTAGAGCAGTGGTTCCTAATCATGATCCTGCAGTAACCCAGCACTGCACAGTTTATATCTCATCCAAATAAAAAAAGAGGTTGCTGCTGAATTGTTGATGTCTTCAATAATGTTCTGCTGGACTGAAGCATTTTTTATCCACTGTAGATGGAGCCAGTCAGCAATATCCTACTGCAAGAAACAGTGACTTCTGCAGCTGTCAGAATGAGATCTCAATCACATTAAAGTTTTGATGTCAAAAACAACAGTCTATAATTAGATTCCCATGCAGAATGTCAAAAACCATTTAAAGTAGTTTATCCACCTTTTCCTACGGCATGACACTTTATGGGAATAACTTACGTTAAACTGTAAACAATCAGCATATGGATCAGACTAAGAGCGCAATATTAAGCTAAAAAAAAAAAATCTCTTTCATCAGTCCATGAATGACCCCAAAACCTTGATTCTTTCCTGAAAAAAATATTTCCTGATTCTACTATCACTGTAGTAATGTCTATTATGAACCATACATTGCCTTAATCAAAAATGTTTATTAACTAGCATTGAGTGATATTTAAATGTGGTTTCCATTATTTTTGACAGATTTACCAGCTTTAGAACCATTCTGAAAAGGGAGACAATTGCTTTTTAAAGCATCAGTGTGAAAACAAACCTAGCGATGTGAGGATTTGGGTAGAAAAATTAGAAATTCTTAGTGCATTCCAGTAAATTTGAAATGGGATATCATAAAGTAAATCGGGAGAGCAGACCAAGAGTGTATGTTGTCTTTTTTTCTTTTCATATTGTTACAGTGGAATGCAAAGAAAAAAGTGCCTCCCATAATTCAAAACGCAGTAGCTCGTGAGGAAAAATGTGGGATATATCAATAATAGGAAAAATGTGGATACATCATAATTTTACATACCTTTACTCAATGATTGCTTAATCTAAATAATTACACAATCTTGGATGAAAATCTTCCCTCTGACATTCAAAAACCTCAGCAATGCCGACTGTTAATTATGTCGGCATAATACACAAACAGCATTGAGACAAAACAACAAGAAATTATATCAATGAGTGAAATATTTATTTAAAAACTGAAAAATAAAAACAAACCCACACACAGTTTTAGTATATATCATACAAAGATATTGTCCAAAAATGTTATTGAGCGGTCTTGTTTGTTTTGATTTATTAACAAAAGTGAGAGGCAGTTTAGAGGCTGGCTGAGCTGGTAAGACTAGACAACCGAATCTAAATGATGGAATAAACCATTACTGGAGGTGATGAGGACACTCCAAAAAACAAAACGGAAATTAAATACCCAGTGTCGCAACTTAACATAACAGCCGAAGCAGTGCAACAAGTGAAACAATATGAGGGTATTAAGACATAACAACATAAGGGAAATACAGTATATATCATATCTCAGTCACACAGCATCCAACCAAACAGACACACACACACACACACATTATATTAGTATTAAAGAACACAAACACACACACACACACACGCACGTTCATACAGAGTCTAGAGGACCCTAATGCAATCTCTTTTGTAGTTACTGACTGGTAGTTTGTGGAGAAGTTGAGGTAACCATGGTTTGTAGATGACTACAAGACTGCATGTCCCTGTGTCGAGCCCTGGTCAGAGCTGTGCTGCTGGCAGACAGTGGTGGTCTACAAGGCTATGTGGTCTACATTGCTTTGACGGATGTGTGGATAGGCCTCTAGAACCAAACACATTTTACTTCACATTTTTAATGCATCTCCATTTTGGCTGAGTCTTATGAAAACTTTTTCAAAGCCCCGAAAGGGACACGGTGATGGGAAAAATTACATTTTAAAACTGCATTCCCTTCAAAAATCTTTGCGTTTGCTCATAAAACCCTTCCTTTCCTGGAGAAACTTTGCGTTCGCTCACAAATCTTGTGTGTCTCTAGAGAAACTTTACATTCGCTTGCTAAACTTTTGTGATGGAAATAACATTTTCAAGTGAGTGAATGCAAAATTTCTCATGGGAACACGATACTTGTGTATGATAACGCTACAAATATGCAAGCAAATACAAAGTTTCCAGTGGGAACGCATCTCGTTTGAGATCATTGAACATTGAAATGTAATTTACCCCCCATCACCATGTTCTCTAAGGGCTCCGTATCATTTATTCTTTCTTTTAGATATCCTCCAAGTTGGAAATGGGGAGCTCAAAAAAAAAAAAAAAAAACGAAACACACCAAAGTAGAATACAGGGATGGGTGCATCTGTTCTCACACCACACGGTTCTCTACTGATTTCATGATCTCAGTTCGCAATACCAAACTACAACTTTAAAACACTGTCCTAATGCTACTCTAGATCACCATTTTAAAGGTCTTTTTTGAGGGAATGTGATCCTTGACCCTTTTTCCCTTTTGGAAGGCACGGATGTCTCTCCTCGCCTCGGTGTGAAGGGGTGCGCGTATGTGGAGCTAGAAGACGACAACAGGAATTAACAGATACTGTCATATCAACAGCGTGTAAACCGTACGGGACCGTTTTATGGACCTTTACTAATACAATATGGTGCATAACCTATCTGTGCTCAGGAAACCTACATAGAGCTAATTAAACAAATGATGAGCTCTAGCCCGACGTGAGGTCTCACAAAAACAGTCAGTTCATAGTCAGTCATGGACTTGAAATTGGTGAAAAACATCAGGACACAGTTAAATATCATACGTTAGATGAGCTATTTGTCCCTAAAAGTCACCATGGTGAAACAGTAAAAAGCCTGTGGATTAAATCTATTTAGGGCTTCTTATAAAATCCATGCCTCGGGAATATAATCAAAAGAAATCTGAAGAAGAAAAAAACTACATACAGAAAAAGGGGTTTGCTAGTGTTTTCGGGTGTTAGTCCACAGTGGTCGTCATCTACTATGTTCAATGCTCTTGATTTAGTTCAGAGACCACTGCTAAGGGGACTAGGGAAGGGCCGGACCCAGACGAGGGCGATCCTACACGACATTAAGGAATGCGTTGGATGGTGGAAGTCACACAGCTGCTGTTTGTAAAAGTTGAGTCCGGAAGGGTCACAGCACAGTGCCATTTCCTCCAAAATGGGGTGACTCACCATTGTGCAATGCATCATGGGATGTTTCATAGGGAGACGGGATTGTTCTAAATGGTCAGGGGAGGGGGAAGATTCTCCATTCCGTATGAGGAGGAAGAGGAAATGAAATACTCAGACAGTTCAGCGAGCCTGCACTTCCCTCTCTGTCCACTAGGTGGTGCCATCCATTTCCCGCCTTCCTCTCCCTCCCCCCTTCGTCGCACACTATCATCACACTCCTCACGTCTCCTGACTCCACGGGCAGGGGAGGGAGCAGGTTAGAAAAAAGCACCTTTTATTTGGCTTAAATGTACAATAAAAGAAATCAAAAGAGTTAAAAAGTACAATAAAAACGGAGAAGGGAAAGATAGTGTGTATATAAAGACGTCTGTAGGGCCGCTGCACAGAACACAAGTCTCATCCCGTTCCTGCGGACAAACACAAAAGAAAGAGCAAATTACGCACAAGCAAACAAACCACACCCTTTGAACCACCAATTAGCTTAAAGGATTAGTTCACTTTCAAAAAAAAAAATTTGCTGATAATTTACTCAACACGATGTCATCCAAGATATCCATGTCTTTCTAAAATTAAGGTTTTTGAGGAAAACATTCCAGGCTTTTTCTACACAGAATGGACTTCAATGGCAACCATCTATCCCAGGGTTCAAAGAAGGTTCAAATGTCCGTTTCAATGCAGCTTCAAAGTCTCTACACGATCCCAGTCGAGAAATAAGGGTCTTATCTAGTGAAACAATTGGTCATTTTCTAAAAAAATTATATACTTTTTAACCACAATAGTTCGTCTTGTGCTGGTCTGCGACACGCCACGTATTACATCATCACATTGGAAAGGTCACAAAAAAAAAAACTACAACAAAGATGTCGGAGAATTTTGAAGTTGGAGGAGAAAATTAGATTTTTCACCCTTCCCTACTTTTTTGAACCTGAGTACACAGACAAATAACTTAGATAGATGATCTCGTTTCGCTAGATAAGACCCTTATTTCTCGACTGGGATCGTGTAGAGACTTTGAAGCTGCATTGAGACGGACATTTGAACCTTCTTTTGAACATTGGGATAGATGGTTGCCATTGAAGACCATTCTGTGTAGAAATAGCCTGGGATGTTTTCTTTAAAAACCTTAATTTCTTTTCAACTGAAGAAAGACAGACATGGACATCTTGGATGACATCGGGGTGAGTAAATTATCAGCTAAATTTTTTTTGAAAGTGAACTAATTCTTTAATACTCCATCCTCAGCCCTAAAAATCTCCATCTACCCCACTCGTTGGGCAATTCTGGGATGTTTAAGCAGTTTTGACTGATGGTCAGGTGGTGTTATTGGGGGTCTTACCCTCGTCCTCCCCTCCCCAGCCCTCTGCGACGCCAGCGAGCTTGTAATGCTTCTTCCTCAGTTCACCAAGTCGCTCCCTCTCTTTCTGCAGCCGGGTCTCCAGCTCCAACACCAGCACCTGAGACACAATAAACGGTCAGATTTGCTCACACACTTCCACAAAGACGTGGACAACAGCTTTACACTCTCTCACCTGTGCATCCATCTCTTGCCTCTTGATCTGAGTGAGTGTCATCGCGGAAAAGTCCATAGTTTCTGAAACAAAGAAAATTCAGGGTTAAATACTTATCGAATTTTATGACTTTCAATTTATGTCTAACAGCTTTTAGGTTATTGAGGTGTTTTTCGCCAATAAAACTCTTCAGAATGAGAGCATGAATGTCTCTTGAATTTTAAGAAATCATGATTTCACCAGGCTGTTATGTGAATTAAAGGCTACTGGCTATCAATAAAGCATAGTATCGCTATATTTTGCGTGGGGATATTGTATCAATACACATACGCAGAGTATCAATATTTTCAGGGCCTGAATTTTGCCTCACGATTGCGAGAATTTCGAATAAATTTACCATAAGCTCTGTACATAACAGTAATAATTGGAAATCTTTCTTTCAGACTGTAATTAAAAACAAAACAAATATATATATATATATATATATATATTAGGGCTGTCAAACGATTAAAATATTTAATCGCGATTAATCGTATCAATGTCATAGTTAACTCGCGATTAATCACACATTTTTATCTATTCTAAATGTCTCTTGATTTCTTTTTGTCCCATTATTTTTTCTCATTTTAATGCTCTTATCAACATGGAAAAGTGGATCGGCTTGCTTTGTGCAAATGTTTTTTATTGAAAACAAGATTGGCATATACTGTTCAATTCCACACTGACATTCTCACTTGGAGCAAATAATCTCTCACACAATGTAACTCTGTCCATCAATAAAAGGGTGAAAGAAATACTGACGAGGTAACATTACTGATGGTGACGAGTGTGCTGAGATCGCATCAGCTGTGTGTGTGCTTGGCCATCAAGTGGTATTTCAGACTGGACGTGCTGCGATGATAGCTCAGTTCACAACGACAAAACACACAGATCACTTTGGTCTTGTCAACTAACCCATTTGGCAACTTTTTAAAAGTAAAACTTTCCATTCAGAATCGTATTGGCATCCATTTCGGCGTCTCGCGCTCATCATTCATCCACTCAAAACGTAACGTTAAAGAGGGTCGCACACCGGACGAGAAGCACAGCGCCTCGTATTTAAAATCTGAACACATTATTCTCTATGAGTGTACACACACCGGCGGCGCCATTCTGCGTTTTTATTGCTGGCCATAAACGGAGAAAGTGCGTGTCCGATGTGCTAGACGCGCTCAGTTGTCCTAGACGCGGCTCGGCGCTGCGCTTCTCGTCCACTCTTTGGCGGCTCGCAAGCCCAAACAAGTGTGTGCGGCGTGCCTGTTGTTTTGTTTTGTTTTGTTTCTGGTCTAGCTAGATCCGTTGTGGCGTCGTAGTTTTCATAACGTTACTAGTTGCTGCAAAAGCATGTGAAAAAAACAACAAAGTTTGCTAGGCGTTAATCTCACGATAAAAAAATTTACGCCGTTAACATGGGTTTGCGTTAACGCCGTTAATAACGCGTTTAACGGACAGCCCTAATATATATATATGTATATCACCGCTACTGCATCTCTCTGTTTATATTAGTAAGGAGCATCCAGTTATCATGTTTCCAGCAAACAAACAAACAAACAAACAAACAAACAATAAATGGAAGTCGAGTGCATTGCAGTGTACTACAGTTGAATATTGTACATTTTAGTAAATGTATTAGGCCATCCATGTAGTCCATGCAAACAGAAAATGTGTCATTCTGGACATAATGATCAATGAATCAAAAGCTTTTAATGAATGAAAGGAGACACTGACAATGTCATTGACTCCATGTGACTGGTCAATGTTGTTTAAATGCCTTTGCCTCCACAGAAGCACAAGAGCTTGCATGGAGAAAAGCCTGACTGTGTGTAGGCCTGCTCGTTCCTGTATCTCTGGAGGACACCATAAACCAGTTTCCATGGCTAAAGTTAAATGTGAAATGGGGCGATGTAACTGTGGAGGTCAATGAGAAGCAAAATGACGCTACTACAACTGTAACTACTAACTTTAGGCCCTTACTTAATGAATAATGGAGAAAGGACAAGACATAATGGAAAAAATGTTGCTAACAAGATTCAAACCTGAATTGCCCACGAGCATCACAGCTTAACGTGTCTGAAAATGTTGAGCCACTTAAACACAGAGGGATGTGCTGTACATGCCTAGCAAGACCTCACCTGTATCCTCGATCTGAGACTTGCCAGACTTTGTTGATGCCACGACCCCTGCAGTGGCCTGGGTGACCCCTTTGGAGGCCTGCTGAAGGCGGGAAAGGTTTGTACTGCCCTTGTCTGCTTTTACCTGAAAAGATCAAACGGATTATGTATCTTACATTGCTTTAAAGTTAGATCAAGTGCAAATGTTGCTGGTGATTTGTTAGCACTGTACCTTAGATGCTGCAACTAGCTGAGCCGTGCTGGCAGCGATCTCATGCGAACACACCATCAGCTCCTCAAACTTGCCCTTGCCTTGCACCACCTGATCAGCTGCATCACTGCAGGAAGAAGACGAAAAAGCGCAATGTGATGGTTAATATATCGGTTCATGTAGGATTTAAAACTTAGGGTCTGAACACTTTGGAAAACACGGACAGAATCATGGAATCCAGTCATTTAAATGGAATTTGCTGTTTAATGCGGAATACGAAATTTTGGATTAAGAAATCAAAATAGGGCTGTACACTTAATAAAATTCCAAACGAAATATGGACTAGTGTCTGCTATTATTAAACCACGAAAAGAAATATGAAGTGTACATGTTCTGTGAATCTCAGAGTGAATGAGTTTTGTCTACTGCACATACTCAAGCACACGTGATGCTGTTTCTGTTTTATTATAAAATGTAATTCTCAAAGTTATAATAATTAAAATAATAATAATCCTATTTACATTAACCTTTTTTAATAAATAGAGATTCCTTTCATCTGTTTTAATTTATACAGAAAATCTGTTGTGCAACACTTTATTTGACAAAAATGCAATGTTTAGTTGTAAAGAAATTGTATTTTCATTTGATGACAAGTTTTATGAATTCATTTGATTACCACAGTTTTGATGATAAATCTGTATTAAATCTTAAAATGATTATATAAAAAGTAAAAAGGAGAATTTGTGAAATTCATAGGGCCCTATTATTGTTAAAATTGTAACAATTTATTCAAATTTTTAAAAAAGTTTCATGAATTCAATTGATTAGACATGCTTTTTATTATTAAAATTTAATTAAGCCATTAAAATGGAAAACTCAGAATCTTGGGAAAAAATTAAAAATAATTTTAGAACAAATAAAGCGGATTTCATTGGGCCACTGAGATTTGATATCACTATGCCACAGCTTGCTCGCTCCCCCCACCCAAAATTTGATTTTCTCACTGTCTGTGTTACTCACACCAACATGGTGGCGCCCCAGCCCACGGCCTTGGAGGCGGAAATGAGACCTTCCGTCCATCGGGAATTCTTGGCGTAGAACTCCTTCATAGATGCGGCCCCCTGTGAACAATAAAATGTAATTTCACGCTCTACAAAAGCAAGTTTTCAACAACAACAAAAAGTTCACTCACCCTGCCACTCTCCACAATGTCCCTCTGCAGGTCTTTGGAGGACAGAACTAGCACTTTGATTGCCTGCATGAGATCTGTGCAGGACGCCAAGATCCTGCAGGGGGCGACAGAGAGCAACATTTAAATACTTCAAAGGCCTGTTTTGCATGCATGGGTTGGTTGGCGAATGCAAATATCCAAGGGAAATAAACTCTGCATAAAGACCTTTTGATCACTTAACCAAATCCACTAAGGAATATCAAACAAATTAAATTCAGTTAACTGTTTTTGGTAACGGTAATCATGAAAACATTATATGCATTGCATGCATAACATGTGGCTTGGTCAGTCTGACCTTTCATTGACTTCCATTTTGATTCCTGTGTCAACTGCCCTGGACTTATTGAGCATTTCCTGTTGCAAAGAGCAAAGGGGAAAAACATTAGACAAGTAGACTGGAGCGCTTCATGTTTTATTAAGCATCTGTCTGTATGGTAAGAAAAAGCATAGACTGATCACCTCAATCCTGGTGGCAGCCGACTCCACAGCTGCTGATGTGGCTGACATCTCCTGCTCCACCAGATCTCCCAGCTCCCCTTGCTGCAGTTCCAGACCCCGAGGACGCAACTTCTGCTCAGAGAAAACAGAGGAGGAATTAACTAAAGAGGTTGTGTTCTTATCTATTTCTAATTTACGCTGTAGAACAAAACGCCAAAGTATTGTCTTGTTATGTTTACCACAGGTTTTATTTTACTATAGGGAACCAGGGGTCGGAGCTTTGAAGTTATACCTGCACCACTCTATTGTCCTGTATAAATCCAAAGCAAATTGTGAAGTTCTCGACCTTCTATTTACAATGTGAAAAATAAAATCTGAATATCAATTGAAAGTATTTAAAGTCACCATGAATTTAAAACCGGCAGTTATTATATTTTATGTAATATTGCAGTATTTATCATAAAGGATTTATCAATGTACATCATTATTATTTTTTTAATTCACGTGCCATCGTAATCAAAATAACTTCCTCTTGCAGTGACATCTCTTCTCTGAAGACATGTTTACTAGTGCGAGGGCGGGACAACCTGTCACTCACATCTCAGCAACAGCAAACCACAAACATCCAACGATCCAACCAAACCCCGATGGACAAAATCAAGTCCCTACATTTTTTCTTGTTTGAGAAGCTGTCTCACTTGGATATACATGTCACAATAATGAATAAAAGACGATCGTAAGTACTTATTTGCAGAGGTGGACAGTAACAAAGTACATTTACTTGAGTACTGTACTTAAGTACACTTTTTGAGTATCTGTACTTTACTGATGTTGGTTTCTGACGTCAACCGATTTTCAACCACAATACAACGTCTGTCCAACGTTGGAGATTAACGTCAATCTGACATTGGATTCTGACATCAACATGATTTTAATTTTCAACGTTGGGTTTGGTCTTCTAAATGCAAATTTTATCATTGGTTTGGAACACACTAGCTTATAGATAGCAAGGCTAACATATTCATACTAAAAGCCAAAAAACTGGGAACAGCCATTTGGGTGTCCGAAACCATTGTGGACGTTATTGAGTGACTTATTCAATCCCACTACTGGAACTGTGTTATAGAAATAAATGTGAAATTGATATGAGGGTAGGCAGTAGGGCTGGGATAAACGATTATTTTTTAAACGATTAATCTAGCGATTATTTTTCCCGATGCATCGATTAATCTAACGATTATTTTCCCCAGTCCGATTCGATTATCTGCCCATTAATTGACTATAATAGCAATTTATACATGTTGATTTACATGTCTGAATGAAAAAAAACATGAATTCCTTAACATTGCAATAGCCTATATGTTTATTGCTCTTAAAATTCCAAAATAAAACATTGTACAAGTGCATGCATTTCTTAGTCAGAGGTAGCATTCAATAAAACCTTGATTAAATATCAACAAGTAGGCTAATCAAATCCTATGTGTGTAATATAAAGATTTCAGATTAATATATTCGTTTTCCTTAAAATTTGAATTAACAGAACAACTTAAACACTTTGCAGTTTGAATGATGTCCTGTAAACAAAATGACGGAGTATGTTTTTGTTTCCACTGTTCGATCGCGCCTCACACTCACACACACACACACACACATAATTAAACACTCTGCGACTTTGCGATCGCGCCTCTCTCTCTCTCTCTCACACACACACACACACATAATCAAACACTCTGCGACTTTTCGATCGCGCCTCTCTCTCTCTCACACACACACGCGTACACAAATATAATCAAACACTCTGCGACTTTGCGATCGCGCCTCTCTCTCTCACACACACACACAGACACACACACACATAATCAAACACTCTCAGACTTTTCGATCGCGCCCGCGCCTCTCTCTCTGCCGTGGTGCTAGAATGGAAGGCCATCTCCATTTTGCAAAGACGACATATCAGGGAATTGTTTCCTTTTTAATTAAAGAATTCCCACACTTTAGAGGAACGAGTGCGTGCCGCCTTGCACTTCTGAAAGTCTGAGGAGCGAGTGGTGTTGCTACTACTCTCCGACGCCGCCATTTTTGTTTTGGGTCTGACGAATCGACGTGCATATTTTGCGTCGACGTATTTTTTGCGTCGACGTCATCAATGACGTCGACGCGTTGTCCCAGCCCTAGTAGGCAGGCATAGATTCAGAGGCATAAGGTACTGTAAATTGGTTATTACATGCAACAATAATAAAACAATGAATTGACATTTACTTTTATACTTAAGTACTTTTAAAAATGAGTACTTCTGTACTTTTACTTAAGTAAAAATCTGTCTTTACAACTTTTACTTGTAACGGAGTAATATTTGACCAGTAGTATCTGTACTTTTACTCAAGTAAGGAAGTTGTGTACTTTGTCCACCCCTGCTTATTTGATTGGATGGCCATTTGCTGATTAAGATGCAATGTAGCATACTATTCTCTTACAGAGGTTTATTTTTCAACTGCAGTGATGCTACTGTTAACAAACTACAACTATGAAAAATGTTTTAGTTAATTTAAATAAAGTTGAAAGAAAATAAATATCAGATGAAAGAAAAACTTGCAATTGAAATACTAAAATTACAAAAAAATTAGCTAAATAGAAATGACAAAAAACACAAAATTCCTAAAAATACAAATACAAAAAAATATATACAAATAAAAGCTAATTCAAAATATTAATAAATACAATAATAATCAATAAATATTATTAAAATAACACTGGGAATGCAGTATGCCGTTCTATAATAGCTTTGGCATAGTATAAATCACTCAAGAAAAGTGCTAAAAAATATTATCTCCCCCAACTACATGCAGCTATTTTTCAACCCACTGATTTACTATGCTAAAACCAGGACTGACTCTCTGTGCCACACTCACTTCACCCAAGGCCATTACGGTATCCAGTGCCGACGTCAGCCGGCTGCAGTCTGCCGTCCCCATAGACTTCTGCTCCTGAAGCTGGCAAAGCAGCGCCATAGCCTCCGCGCCACACGCCTTCACGTTGTCTGCCAAAGCTGCCCACAGACAGACAAAGACAGAAACCAGAGAGCAGTCAGACGAGCCATCTGTCACCTGCAGACACTCCACATACGCTCGGGAAGAAACACATTTCCTGCCGTGTACAGTCGTGGCGTGATCGCTCGTGCTCGTGGGAACCGCACATTAGCCGTTTTGAATTATGTCATGTTCCTTTCAAGCATCTCTCCTGAAACAACCAGACCTCCGGCGACGGAGTTATTAACAGAACCGCAGTGACACTAATGACCTTCATGATGTATGGAGACTGACTCAAACAGAAAGTCATTTTCTTGGACGTCTCTCTATGTGGAATGTGGATACAGCGGTACTGTAAAATATTTATCAATTTAATAATAGAAATTACATTTATGCTGCTTAGATCGAACGGATAGCTCTGGTTCTGGATGCTGAATGGTCGATACAGTGTATTAAAGCACTATGACTGTTTCTTTAAGGAAGTATTTGCATAGAAATTCATCAGTTGTGCTAATGTGATTACATAAGCACAATTTGAATACATTTTCATGGCGCCTGGGTGATGCTTACCATCAGCTTGTTCCACTGGGACCATGTGGGAGGTGGCGCTTCCCTGCACGATGACATCGCCCACCAGGTGAGCAAACTGAGTCACTGCCCGCACCAGTCCAGACACATCTATTACACACATTCAGGAAAATCAGTGTGAAACAGTTACAACATGATCACATGAGTGCCTCTCATCTCAACAGACTAATTGTGTGTGTAAAAAAAAAAAAAAAAAGAGAGAGATGAAATGGTGTCTGAATGCATTCATGGTGCACTTTTGGTATATAATTTCTATTGGTATATCATTACGTTATTATTTTTTGCTGAGTGGAGAACAGTGAGGGGGGGGTGGGGGGTAACCATTTTTTTTTTTTTTGTAGTGTGAAATTAGCTCAACTGTCTTCAAAATAGTGCAGATTTTTAAGTACGGACACATTTTTTTCTAAAAGGTAGCAGTGTAGCAACACAAATCACCACATCACGGTTGTGTCACAATGTATTGCACAGCCTTACTCGCAAGCGAGCCATACAGACAGAATGCTCTCCTGTCTCAAGTGCTGCTGGGAAGTTATTCAGGTCAAAGTTGATTCAGACAGTTTGTTTTTAGCAATTCAGTTTGATCAGATAGTTAATTGTAAAGAAAATAAACTCCAAATGAGGTAATCAATAAATTCTGTTCATCAATTTACTAGAGATGCGGCAATTGCAATTTTCTTGGCCGATTCCGGCCATTCCGATTCAATTCTTTCATAGAACTATAATTTAAAGCATATACAAATAAAAAAATCGACTTTTCTTTAATGCAAAATTTTATTTTAATAAAAAAAGAAAAAGAAGAAGTCAAAAGAGTAATAAGATTAATAAAATTACTAAATAAACAAATTTCAAACAGCAGCACAAATAAGGAGATCTAAAAAACAGGGCTTTAAGTTTTTTAGGTGGGTATACAGTATATTCAGGTAAAAAATACTAAAGAAATTGATGTAATCAAATGTACCTTTTAGCTGATTACCATTTCAGTGAAGACTAACTTTACTGTAATTTAACTACCGTACTTTAAATGATGTGTAACTTATATCTTGGCAAGCTACAGTTTCAAAGCAACTTTCCCAACACTGTTGGAGTGAACGGTACATTAATGAATGCTAGTTGAGAAGGAAAATGAGAGTGTATGTACATGTAATTCACCTGTGTTATCTGATACAAAGCCGTCTCTGGCCGACTGCAGCCTCTCCACACAGTCCAGAGCCACCTGGCACCTGGACACCAGGTAATCTACACACACAAGAAGGTCCATTAATATTTATTATGCTCTCGTAGGACAATTCCAGCTGTACGGTGTAATCAGTGTGGGTTGTCAGGACATGAGGGTAATTTGAGCTGGTCACTGACCAGCCGAACTGGTGCAGCTGATGTGTGTGGGGTCCTCCAGCTGATTCAGGCTGTCCTGTACAATCCTTCCTGCCTCCTCTAGAGCTGCCCGCAGAGCCGCCCAGCGCAGGGACACCAACTCGCTCTCCAGAGCCTGCTCACGACTCTCCTGCAGACAGAAAGACAATCAAAACAGGCATTTAACACTCCACATCAATTAGTCCCTTTCTGATAGCTTTGAGACCAACAGACTAAATGCTAGTGAGCTCATAAAAGCAAAATTAACATTTAGCAGATTTATAGCCTATGTCTTTTGGTATAATGAATCTGAACAATTACACAGACCCAATTATAATTGAACAAATAACATCAATATTAAACCTACAATATCCCACCTTCTCATTGAGTTGGTTCTGCAGGGCCTCAGCAGCTTTCACACCACTCTCTCTCTCATTGGTCAGACTGTTCTGGACACGCTCTAACTCCACCCCCAAACCTGCCAACTCCGCCTCTTTCTGAGATACAGTCACCAAAAGCCCCACCTTCTCAGCCTCTAAAGCAGACAGCTGAGTATTGAGCTTCTCACTTGACTACAGGAAGAGAGCGAGAATACAGATCAATGAGAGCTGCCTGTCATTACGTGAATTACAAGATCTAATGTGACTATTACTGAGAGAACATGAATCTCAAGAAACCGTGTTGTTATTGTTAGAACCAGCGAAGCAGAAGTTAGAGCTAATACATTTTGGCGTACAAACATACGTCATCCCTGCAGCACTCTATAAAGCACTGTATTTAAAGTGAACTAATACAGTCATGATAAAGATGTTAAATGTATCCACACACAGTTGTCTTTATTTGAGTCAGCTGCAGTGAGCAGGGGCCTCATTTATAAACGTTGTGTACGCACAAAACAGTCCCTGAAAGAGGCGTACGCCACTTCCGACAAAAAATTTATAAAAACAGACTTGACGGAAAAATTTGCGCACCTGCACGCAAACTCTGACCCATGCGTACAAACGTTTTGGAGACGGAGCAGTTTGGCGACACCGATGGTGAGCTGGAGTTAAATGTCTTTTTGGTCACTTTTAGACAGAAAATCTAAAGAAAATTATACATATACAGAAAGATAATACAAATATAATTTCACTCACCAAGCCTATCACTTGCAAATATCCATCCCTTCTTAAATGTCCGCGCCTATCTAACGGCAGATGAAGTAAAACCGTAAATCTTCATTATGAGTCCTAATCATAAATACAGTGCATGTTCACAATAACAGTTTGAATAAATAAAATAATGATTTAAACTATGTTTTACTCTTGATATAAATATTTTGATTAAATATGCCATTCTCATTAATGAGAGTTAAACACTTAAACTACATGAAATCATTAATGAGAAAGTTACAAACATTTTTTTCCAATAAATAGAAATATTTGTTGTGGGTGCAATGCTTTTAAAAACTTTTCTTCTGGCATGCTGTGTTTTAATGTTTTACTACAGAGATAATTGCTTATGATAATAGCAGATTGTCCGAGAAAATAGTTTCGTGCAAATAATGCACAACAAGGTATATCCGTTTCCATTAAAAATATAAATCAATTAAAAATACTATTTGGCCAGTGGAAAAGATTGAGAAAAACTTTCTCTGAAATGTATTTTACACTATTTGATTTATTTATTCAAAAACAAGGCAAGGATAGGCTTATAATGTAATTTGACGGCACATCCGTATTTCATATTTTCCTAATGTCTTGTACCATTAAACATGTTATCACGTGGATGAATAATAATATGCAAATGATATGCAGATGAGGATATGCATAGTTAAACTAGGCGTTGTAAGCTCCATATATGGTTATTTCGAGGAGGAGACACATGTGCGCACAAACTTCTGGGATTTATAAAGTGAATTCTGCGCAGGTTCTGGCGTATGCACGGTTTTATAAGTCTGAATATTTTTTTGCGCACGCCATTTTTGGCTTTTGGGCGCACGTACACTTTTAGTAAGGATCCTACGCAGAGTTTTATAAATGAGGCCCCTGGTGTGCAGGAAACAGAGGGAAGTAGGATGGGGGGGGGGGGGTGACATATCAACTCCCACATGCAGTCTGGACACATCAACTCAGGTAATTTAGAACCTACATGCAATCACAGAATCCCCATGTCAACCTGCGCTGGACTAATCGCAGAGACAGTGATACATGGATCCCGTGGTGGGCCGAGAGCTGAACAGGGATGGATTGAAGAGCGTGAAGTTGGGCTGCACTATATATATCGAAAAAAATCTATATGGCTTAGTGCGAGTGTCACATGCATGGAGCCTAATTCTCAGAACAGCTCAGTTAATTTACTGTCAAGCTAACCAATCTGAGAAACCAAAAGAACACTGAACCACAAGCTGCCCGCATACAAAGGGCTGAGCTTCTGAATCCAAAATGAAAGCTTGATGGTTTAACGTTTGTTAAAAAAAAAAAAAAAAAAAAAAAAAAAAAAAAAGGGGAAAGAAATTAAGATGTAAATATTAGTACTGTAATTTAACAGTAGTACTATAAAATAAAACTCGTTTTATTAAAGCTGCAGTCCGTCGTTTTTCCTCTTTGTCGCCATCTCTGTTCGAAATCTGCAATTGCAGTTATTCGCGGAATTATTAACTGTGCGTGGGTAGTAAATCGGCATGAAACAGCGCGGATGAACACAATGTATTGAGGAGAACCTGTCGCTGCTGCGTCGCTGTGGATACTGTACTGTCATCAGCAATCTCAGAGTATACTTTTTGAAAGTGTCAACATTAGAATTTTCATCTGAAAATGTCATCTGAACAAGTAAGTAACATTCACTTTTGTTCTGACCAAATTCGGGGGGTGGGGGGAAGCATTGCAGGAGCTATATCATGCTGATTAAATCTAACGATTGCTTATATCACGTCAAAACGTGAAAAATATATTTTTTCTGTAGCCAATCTGAAGTCCGAAGTCTTTGTGTTTTACAACTGGTGAATCTCCAGTTGTCACTGGTGATTGTCGACACACATTGATCATCCACACACGCTAGCCGGGGACTCCTTCTCTATGTGTACAGAAGTGACGTAATGACGCAAAGACATGCTCGAAATTCCCGCGGAAATCCACCAGTACCACTGGAATTAAAATCATTATTACAAGCTTACCGTTTTGAATCGAGGTAAGGCAAGCAGATCGTTTTGAACACTGGCTGGTTACGTTTTTTTTCAAAAATGTCTTTTTTGATATTTTTAAACACAAAAAAGTGCCGGACTGCAGCTTTAAATACATTTGTTAAATACAAAATATTTCTTATTTTACAGTACAACAGTTAAATATTACAATACTTCTTATTTTGTTTCATATATTTATAATAATCACAATAAAAATCACAATTATTATTATACATTTTTATATTGTGGCCTATGCAAACTCAAGTGGATGGATTGTTTTTAACTGTTCAATTTATGGTTGCTGAAAGTGTTTTGTGTTAGTTCCTATAAAAAGTAAAATCAAAGTGTGAACATCCAAATTTCAAGAAAAAAATAGTCCCAAAATCTTTAGTCCTAAAAGGATATTTTGCACTCTTCAGGAGTAATTTTCAGCTTTTTAAACGATTTTATTCACAAAATCAACCCACTAATTCTAGAATGAATCATTTTTTCCCCAAATAGAACTATTCAAGCCCTTCATTTCAGAAGTTACTTAATTTCTTCATATCACAATATATACTGCAGAAAAAGTAAATGTCAGCATGTCAGTTTTTTCCTGTATCGTGCAGCTAAAGCGGGAAGATTTTATTATGTTTCTTTAACTTCTGACAAGGAGTGAAGAGAGATTCATGACAGAGGTGAAGAGGAAGAGAATGATGGGTGGAGGGTGAGGTCCCACCTGTTGGGAGGAGGTGACGGTACTCTTCAGGGTCTCTAGTTCTGTTCTGCTGGACATGAGATCGGCTTGTAGAGCTTGAAGCTGCTCTAACTGAGCCTTCTCCTACTCGTGCACATGAGGATAGGGAAGTGTAAGACAAACATACTACGGATACATCAGGCAGAGGGAGTGTGTGTATGAAGTGTGTGTGTATGTGGTTTGTGTGCAACCTGCTGACTGGTAGAGTCCTGAGCGGCTTTCAATTTGTCCTGCATCTCTTTCTTCACATTCTCCACCTCGTCCTGGGCGGCACGGGCCACCGTCATCTGACGCGTCACCTCTGCGTTCTGAGAAACACACAGACATGTACAGTTTAGCACAGTCAAAACACTTGGCTGACCCAGTTCCTTTGCCAAGAATGTGGCTCCCACTGTCGGATGGCTCTGTGGTGGGATCAGAGCGTGCTGCTGTATGAGAGTGAGAGTGATGACAGCCTAAGCGTGGCAGAGGAACACAGTGCCAAGTTCTCATCGGTGTTTCATCCGAGTCTGCTAGAAAAGAATTCTGGTGGAGCAGCTAAACCACCTGCAGGTTTACTGACAGGCCTCTGGAGCTGAAGCAAGCAGTATGCAGTGTGAGTGTGTAATATAACGGTTCTATCTGCATGGGAAACACAGATTACTGACTGCATTTGCCAAAACAAGTTTGCTGAGTGCGATATTGAGTCCCACAACGCAATGCGCCTGACCTTCCATTTCCAGTGTGATGAAATTACTGAAGAAAGTGAAATTGCATCATTCATTTAATCTAATCTTAAAACCTCGGGAGTTTATCCAGCACCTGTAACACTGATAGGTAGAAATGTATATTTTAACCCTTTAACACGATTTCGCTTCTTTAGCACCTTTTAGCAGGAGCTATGGTGTGCAGACATTTAAGAATTATATAGACTCCTTATATCATTTGGTTATTTGGTGTCCTTTTTTGGAAAGACACCTAAATTTACCTTGAAAAGGCTTGCAGGAAATACAGTTTTGTGAGAATCACCCTTCAATCTGAAGGTCTACTTTGCTGGATTGCACTTCACTTGATGACAAAATGAGCTGATGTTAAATAAGATATATGGTGTATGCTTAAAGGTGGGGTTAGCGGTATTTGAAAAACGATGTTTGGAAGTTTATGACTGGGCAAGAGCTTTAGAACCCGTGTTAATATTAGAAAAGCTTTCCAGCGCTGGAGAGACCTGAGCGGGAAGGCCTGAAAACAGGTTTCTTTGATTCTGCTACACGCGTGAGTAACACTGGGTTTGAGTGTCATTGTTTGTCTGGAGCTGCTGTGCTGTTGGCAACTAACAATGAACTATTGTTTGTAATTACTATTGTGTACTGTACATTCATTTTTTTGTGCTTCCTTGTGATTTGTTCATCCTCTGCGCTTTATTTTTCATGAAGCATTATTTTGTTGTGCTTCTGCTATGATAAACAGACATCCACTCTTGGACTGTGTGTGTAACGGAGGCCAGTTAATCAGAGTTGCCTTGGCGACTGCTAGTGAATACAGTGTTTAGCGTCATTGGTGGTGCACTCATCTCGCATACAGGTGGATCGGGGTTCGAGGCCATTTCGGAGCAGGGCGGTTAGGATTGGAGTGTGAGGTTTGGAGGCGGAGCAATGAAGAGAGGGGTGTGTTTGTTTGGGTTGATTTCAAATATCAACATTGTCCAACAGCGTTTATTAAATACTGCTTACCGCACCTTTAATGTGTGTGATTGAATGGAGATGTAAGGACATCAATTTACCTTCCTCAGCAGGTCAGCATGGCTCTGGACCAGCTCCGTGTATTTCTCCTTTAGCTTGGTGTAGCGTTGCTCATTTGCTTGTGCTTTTCCTGCAAAAAAACAAAATAATTAATTAATATATCAAGTATCAAAAACACAAGCCTCAGACCTTACTCTGTCACAGAACAGTTAGCACAACTGAGAGCGTCAACACAGGCCTTTGTGTGTTTGCTGGTGAATTAGACTGTAGACTATATGGTTTATTAGCGTTTGATTGGTGGTTGCTGTGGATTGGAGGTCCCTTCTGGCTATGTTCCTCAGCTCCAGAGAGTAAACAGACGGTCTAAAGAACATCCATCACTTATCCTTCATCTCAGCACTCTGAACAGCCCTTTCATATCCTGAAACACAGTGTTCAGTGGTGCTGAGGGTTCAGTCCATAAAACGTGCTGCTTCTGTATAGTGATTATAAAGGAATAACTGACATTCCAAAAAAGCAACTGGTTTTGAAACAGTTAGTGTAAATAAACCGAAAAGGAAGGAAAGCCGTTTTTTGATTGAGGAAGGAGGACAGAGCAATGGGATGTGTTGAAGCCCTAAATTACTGACGCTGTTCCAAGACCTTTGAAGAATAACAGGGTAATTTAATAAGAACGTCTAATTTCAAATACAATATTTGAAATAAGAAAGTTTTTCCGACAAAAGTATTGTAACTCTTACTCTCGATTTCGCTCAGGCTGCGCTGCTCTTTCTCCGTGTCCTCTTTGACCCTGCGCAGGTCGTCGAGCTCCACCCTCAGGAACTCGCTCTCACCCAGCGCCTGCTGCTTCAGGTGAGTCTGCTCTGCAAGCTCCGCCTCCAGCTCGTTCACACGCCCTCGGAGAGCTTGACAAAGACGGCCACTCTGAGAAAGACCAAATGAATCACTTGAAAAAAATGTCCTGGCTCTTCCAAGCTTTATAATGGCAGTGAATTGCTGTTTCTGTTTTTAAGTCCATAAAAGTGCATCTATCCATTATAAAAGTGCTCCACACGGCTCCAGGGGGTTAATAAACGCCTTCTGAAGCGAAGTGATGTGTTAAATATGAATATTTTCAGTATATTACAGTACGTTGCATTACTCGCATAAGTTGTGCTTAGACTTCAGTGCAATCCGTATGTTTGACTTGAGGGTGAGTAAATCATGGGCAAATTTTCATTTTTGGGTGAACTATCCCTTTAAAAATAACTTTACTATTTGTGTCTATTTTAAAATGCTGAATTTTAAGCAGCCATCCCTCCAGTCTTCCTTCAGAAATCATTTTAATATACTGATTTGTTGGCCAAGAAACATTTCTTATTATTATCGATGTTGAAAACAGTTGTGCTGCTTAATTATTTTGTGGAAACTGCCATTTTTTAAGGTTCAGAAGAACAGCATTCATTTAAAAGAGATTGAATGTTAGAAGAATTAAATGTGATTAAATTGAATGTGTCCTAGCTGATTTTAGAATGGTATTGTGTGGGTGTATGTATATTATTACATCCTCTGCTGATTACCTCCAATCTGAAGGACTCCAGCTCCTCTTTCAGGGCCTGTAGCTCTGCTGTGAGCTGCTCAATCAAACGGTCTCTGAGGTGAGAGATACAGATTAATCATGATCTTATAAGCTCAAAGCTCCTTATTATTATATTCCAGTATCTTCAAGACTTACTTCTCATCTCTGCGCATGCCGTTCTGACTGAAGTTGAACGGGTCTGTGGCAGCCGAGGTGCCGAAAAAGTCGTCGAATTTGCTGTCCGCAACGCTCTGATGGAGATAAATCTTTAGATGCTCACGTTTAAAGAAAGTATGCATGAGAGCTTTGGATAATAAGATTGTGTGTGGTACCGGTAAAGGTGGGATGTCTGTGTCCACCAGGTCTTCTGTCTCTACTACATGTTCACTTTCAGGGGACGAAGACTCCACTGGAATCACCACCACTGGACTGATGTGCTCGGACAGGGCTGAAGCCCGCAGGAAGTTTGGCGGATTCTGTAGAGAAAAGGAGAACGATTATAATAAAGGAAACCAGCTCCAGTTTGAATCCAGCCTTTGCAAAGATTTCAGATAATGCCAACACTTGCAAAGATTTCAGATGACGACAAAAAAAAAAAAAAATCCTTGAAGCTAATAGAATCTGTTTTCAAACAGGTTTTCCCAAAACATTTCCCTCATATGCTATTGGTCAGGAGAATTGGTTGAGCCAATGTCATTATGAAGGGCTGGTCAAAATCCACAACAAAAAAAGAAAAGAAAAAAAAAACTTTTTCTTTAATGTTAATTTATATCAAAATGTTGTTTTATAGGACCACCCGAAGCATTTTCATAGTTTGCTAGCGTCAGGATTTTTAACTGGAATCTAAGCAGGCAGATATGTAAATGAGTTACATAATTTCTTTCCACTAGCTGTATTTCTGGACTCAGGTCAGGCAGAAATCTGTTTGGTATGCAGGAGTCTCACCTCAGGAAGTTGTGGGATCTGAATCAGTCTCTTGAAATACTGCAGGTTACTGGAGCGATAGAACAGACTCTTCAGCCTGGAGAGAGAGAGAGAGAGAGAAACAGAGCGAGAGGAAAGATTGAGAGAGTGAGAAATGACAAAAGATTAAAATAGTGGCAGTCTGTGTGACTCAAATCAGCTGTTCTGACTGGATAGTGCCTGACAGACTCACTTCTTAAACTGCTCCTGGAAGCGATCCCTGTGGCCCTGCAGAGTATCCGCTGGCAGACCTGGAGGACACGAGAATGCCTATCACAACAAGGAAAAGCTAAAGAAAATGACCCTCCACTAAGTACTACCCCATTAGTTACTAACTTGGTCAAGCATTCTTTTTTTCATTTCTATTTTTATTACATTTTATTATAATATCCAAAGAAACAACAAAACACAATTACAACTATCCCACCCCAAAATATTTAATAATTAAAATAATAGTAAATAAGTAAAAACATAAACAACAATTATAACAATAAATTAACATTAGAACATGACTTAAATTACAGTAGCAGTTATTAGTACAGTATCTGTTATGTTCAAATAAAAGGTTTCCAGGGTGTTTCCTCAGCTATGAGTGTGTGTGTGTGTGTGTGTGTGTGTGTGTGTGTGTGTGTGTGTGTGTGTGTGTGTGTGTGTGTGTGTGTGTGTGTGTGTGTGTGTGTGTGTGTGTGTGTGTGTGTGTGTGTGTGTGTTAAGAGAAAGGTGCGTGTGTGTTTTAAGTGGTTTATGAACTCACAGGAGTGGAGTTTGAAGAGCAGTTTGACGGTGTAGTCGTACAGATGACTAGAGTCCAGAATGACCTGTATAAGAGGGGCCAGGCGACACTGACCCGCTGCAGTCACTGACACGGAACGAGACATATCCAACGAGCTGAACACTGAAGAAACAAACAAACAAAAAATTATAATAGGGGCAATATAAACATGTTCAAAACACTCTAAACAGCCTCAGTTCTCAATCGGTAAGTTACAATCTTTTTATGAATCCCTCATTCACTCCATTCCCTTTTTTTTTCAATTTATCCCTTTCATTGCCCATTTCCTCATTCACATTCATGCCCATGCTCCCTCCTCCCTCCGTCTCTCTGGTGATCAGTGATGCAGGCTCCTGTGAGACCCCGTCTTCTCAGCACACAGAGGTGTGGTTTCCTGTGCCAAGGGCGCTGGGCGCTGTGTTTCAGCCAACAACACTCTCTAATGCTTACAGCACAGACAAACTGACATCTAGATTTTACTGCATTTTCAGCAGATATATCTATACCAATAGAGATGTCACTTGTTTTTTTCTCTAGAATGCACATTTTTAGAGTGATCTGAGATAAAAAATAAAAAATAAAAATGTATTGCTCACTTCACATGTTATTCAAATATAATCTTGACAGAGATTTCAGAGATTGTAATTGCCAGGCTACTATGGTACCTACTACCTACTTTGAAAATAGCACAACCAAAATGTCCGGCAAGTGAAAGGACTTTGCTGATGTTCAAACACTGGCACTCCACCTTAAACTTACCGCCGAGGAATAGATTTAGCTCACACTCCAAGTAATCAAACATCTCCACCGTTAACTGGAAGCTACGCGTGTTGAGAGAGGGAAGAAAAACATGATTAAGTCCCATTCCACAAACAGACAGAGCAATTTTGGAGCTTTATTTAAAAAAAACAGACTGAGAAAACACAAAGCTTGTGAGAAACAAAGCAATACTCACAAATTATTGACGTCGTTCTCACCCGCCTCATCAAGCTGTCTGTTTGACATCTGAAGGTTGCCTGGGAAACGAGGATTCTGGGAAAGCAAGTGGGTTAAGTATAATATTTGTGAGAGTCTGACAGCATAGAGTTTTTAAAATACCCATGAAATGGCTTGACAACTGCTAATTTATTTCCTGCATTCCTGTTTTGACATTTCATACGACACAGGATGCTGGGGCAAAACATATCTCTCATATATGTGTATATATATATATGGTATACTATATACATGTATAATATATATACACACACACACTGCCCGACCAAAAAAGATCGCTGTTTAGATTTAAATAGGCAAAATGCTTAAGAGTCTATGTTTTGATCATTATTGCAGTTATTATTATGCGTCTAGTACCGGTATATTATAAGTTTGGCAACAGTTCTTCTAACCCTAATTGACGGAGTGTGTAGCTTTTCATTTCTTAAAGAACCATGTAGGAAGGCACATCATGGCCATATTCCAGGATGACAATGTCAAGATTCATTTGGCTCAAATTGTGAAAAGGGAGCATGAAGAATAATTTTTACACATAAATTAATTAGCACCTCTGAGTCCAGGCCTTAAATTCATTGAAAGTATTTGGGATGTGCCGGAGGAGACTTTACAGAGTGCTTGACTCTTGCATTGTCATTACAAGATCTTAACCAAAAATGTATGCACTCTTGGTGGAAAGAATGTCATTTCCATCAATAGAAAAACATATAACATGCTAGAAACATAATAATCACTGTAATAATGATCCAATCATAGACTGCCTATTTAAATCAAAACAGTGACTCATATATATGTATATATGGCACAACAGATTGTGAGGAGAGAGTTAGAAGATGGATGTTTTGCTGAAATCAAATTCAAGGGCTCAGTCACTCACTTTGATGTGAAACTCCATTTTGGTAATGAGCAGTTTGAGGTAGATGCTGCACAACTTCCCATAGCCTTCACTCAGATGACCCTAAGGAGAGAGAACGAAGTGTGAGGGCAAGAAAAACACTGACTGCTTTATAAGGAAATGATGTTGTTCCCTTTCCAAAGCAGCAGTAGCATCTAATGAGTCCTTTTGTCATCCTCAGCTCATCAGCTCACTTCACAATTCAAAGTATGAGTCATTAGGGGCAGATTAAGGTCAGGTTGTGTATGCGTTCACATGCTTGGTGTACACCCATAAAAGGGCCAGCTGCATGCCAAGATAATGATCTCATTCTTTCACTTCCTGTACCCTTCACCACTTACGGTGACATCATAACAGGAAGGGGCAGAGTTGTTCACAGGAAATGTTTCTCCTGAGTCTAATCCTGCGGCATGTTATAAGCGAATACTCAAAGGGATGCAAATAGAGGTCTTTCCAATAAACAAAAGATGCAACTCAGCATGTTCCATCTGACACTTCCTGTTGGCTGGCCATACACAGTTGATCGTAAACTGCATCAGAAACACTTATATTGCTGACAATCAAGATAAAAATCAACAAGAAACGGCATTAGGGCTGCACAATGAATCTCAAAGCTGTTCGGTTCACAGTAAACGCAGCTCCATGAACTCCATCTCTGCATCTGGGACACTAATAATGTGCATTTGGGAAAGCAAAATACTTCCAACTATCTTCCCAAATTTATAATAAGAAGTGCCTATAAACTAGTGCTATTATTATTACTACTACTAGTTATAGTATTTTCTTAAATATTCTATTTTTAATTTACAGTGAACTATTAGTAATATCTTATTTTAATATTTTTATGTAGTAATATAACAAAATATTATTATTATTATATATACATTTTGGCCAAATTGTGCATCCCTAAAAACATCTTTTTTTTATCAGAAAAATTGCATTTAGATTTCCCCCCAAATCGCACAGTATATCGGTAATGTGACTTTTATATCTGTATGTATTTTATATGTGTATACAGACCTATTTATGCTACGTGAGAAATACTAAACTGCTTAAATATACAGTATATTGGATTAAACAAAGAAATAACCCAAAATATGATTTGGCATATATTGTCTTATCTATTAGATATATAAACATGAAGTGTGCTTCACAAGATATCAGGGACGTTTGACTGGTACCTCATAACAAGCAAAGCTCTGTAAGCATTCCTCCAGAGTGACAAGCACAGGCTCACATCATCGTTAGCTAATTATTACAGATCATCTCTGTGCTGAGGTTAGTGCGTCTGACTCATACACAGAATGCCAAGCTATTCAGCTGTCAATCAGCAATAACCAAATAGCTTGCTGACTGACACACTGACAGTTTCCACAATGAGATGGAAACTCAAGGGAGCTCGACAAGGCCACATTCAATAATGACAGAGAGTTATATTGAGCGAGCCTCTGTTTTAGTGGGAAATCATTAAAACCAGCAGCCACAGCTTGTGTTCGTGCACTTACCCACATCCTGCTCATGTCGTTCAGGTCAGCCTTGTGCCGCATGGAGTCCTTAATGACCTGAGGTGACAAAGAGAGAGACAGGAAGAGTTGAGACAGCATTTAAAAAATGAAAAAAATTAAATAAAATAAACCCCAAGATATTACCCACAAATGAGATAACTCAAAATAAAATATTAAAATAGATACCACATGAAATTACCCTCAAATTAGATAGCTAAAATAAAATAAAAGCAAAAAAAGTTAAACATTTCTTCAAGTTTAAAATAAAAAAAGATACCTCATGATGTGACCCTAAAATAAAATAAATAAATACAAATAAAATAAAACTTCTGTTATTGGTAATGCCAATAACCTCAAAGTGGCTGAATATTGACAGATTAATTAGTCTGAATATATTGGTACTTCAGATCTTAAGCAGGGTACCAATATATCTTATTTTAACAGGTTTAAGTCACTTATGAAAATCAGCATATACCATCTGGGCCTACTAATATAATATGTCAATGAATTGGAATACTTCATATACCAGCTACCAGATCTCCTTATGTGAAATGTAAGCGAGACTTGACTTAGTATTGATTCCAATAAGAGTTTGAAGTTAGCACGTTGCAAAGCTAACAGCGCAACAATCTAATACAAATGCATAGTAAAATACTGTCTTTTTAACAAGACTGAACTATTTTTATTGATAGTTCTCAGTATGTAAAATAAATATCACAATGCGTTGTTTTGGTGTGGACTGCTCCGCATAGATTATTTGCAGTGCAGCTTTGAAATGGTCGCATAAATGTTGCTGCCAACATTTTTGAACAGACTTTGAATCAGGGGTGTGCCTATGATGCCTTAAAATGCTGTCCAAGTAAACAGCTGATTACATTTTTTGTTACAGAGCTCAATGTGGGATAGTTCAATATGGATTACACACACATCACATGTCACTGATGCACGCTGCGTTTACTCTGGGGAGCTGTTTTGAGTGTGTGAGAAAAATAAATTAAATCAAAGGGAGAAGCAGATATCAAGAGACTGAGAGAAAGTGAGAGTGAGGTGGAATTAGACGTGTAAGAGTTAATAGGGCTGTATGTGTACTCACGTTTGGATGGCCGTCCCTCAGCAGCTTGTGGAAGACGTGGCAAAACTTCCAGCAGAGCACCGCATTGCTGGAAAGGGGCAGGCGGTTGACTGCAAGCCAGAATGTGTGAGCCCCTTTCTCATGATGCGTGCCCAATATGCACGGTGAAGACAGCAGTCAAGGACAAAAATGAGGGACACGCTGTTTAAAGTCTGCAAATCTGAATCATCTTAATCCAGATGCTTCAAAATCAGATGCTGATAATGGCCAAATATTGGCAGAATGATTGGTCTGTCCAGTGTAACTGGTACCAAGTATCTTATTTTAAGGTATCTAAAAAGTAGGGAGTTCAATGTCCAAAAATAAAATGTATTTATGCACTGGTACCGGTATATATATATATATATATATATAAAAATATATATATATATATATGGTATAAGGTATCTAAAAAGTAGGGAGTCCAATGCCCAAAAATAAAATATACCTCATATTAACCTCAAATTAGACACCTTAAGATAAAATAAAGTTTAAATGATCTTCAAATTTATAAAATAAAATACCTCATAATTACCTCAAATTAGATATCTCCAAATAAAATAACATTAAAAAAATTAATGATTTCAACAAATAAAATAAAAGCAAGTTAAAATCCCTTAAAATGTATAAAATAAAACATCCTCAAAATAAAAAAAATCAAATAAAAAAAAATGTAATTATGAAAAAACAAAAACGATTTGAACAGTTTTCCAGGTTTAAAACATTTGCAGATTAATAGGTTTGTCAGGTAAACAGTAGGGTATTCAATGGACAAAAATAAAAAATAAAATAAAGGTTATTTGATGATGCCGATAATAACCAGTAGATTGTGATTTGGCCATTTTGAGGTTATCAGGTGATACCGTCGTCTGCTTATTCATCATAAAATAGGCATCTTAATCATCTTTCCCCCCTTACATTCCTTAATACAGTATTTCTCTTTCAGGGTAACACAGACAAAAGGATATTCCTGGCATGCTTCTCTTTGACAGCAACCTCCTGTGTGTTGATGGCTTTGTTGATGCTCACTGCCTGTGGAAGAGAAAGAGAGAAGGAAAATTCATTTTTTGGGATTAAAAGCAACTCATAGCAGAGGAGTGTTCCTGTGTGCTGAGGAAAACAGTGAGTTTTAGTGTTTCACTCGAGCCTTATTGAGCAACTTTAACCACCGCTGTGCAACCACCACTGAATACTAATGAAGTTCAGCTCAAGGAGGGTTTAACCGGCAGGATGGCCTAACACAATTCTATTTTTATGATTCAGCTCTCAACCATATATACCATGCTCATTTTGTTGAGAGCTCTGAAGCTATACAAACTTGAGAGAGGTGTTGAGAAAGCACTAGCCATATGTTCTCTACATACCGTCTCTTTCCTGTTCCTCTCATATATGCCAAACCACCATCAGTTCTAGGTACCTTCACAACATAAACAGTGTTCCTGTTTAAACAAGCATCACATATTCAGTCAAGGCTCAATGTAATGACCCCTTATCGGCCCATCAGATAATGCACATGGTTACATAAGCCAATTAAGGTGTGGCTGTTGAGTCACTTAGTCTTACTTCCTCTAAAATCTCTTTTTATTTAGACCCGACACATACTTTAGTTCTAAAAGGCAGCACCAGTGTACTTTAATTGCAAAAGCTGTCCAAAAAGTGTTTTTGGGCGCATTGCATGTATCCGTCACGGATCAGTCAATCCCATGATACATTGCAAAAACTCAGTGAAAAAAATATATGGAAGATAGCTAAAACTATTATGAACATTTTTAAATCAATGTGTGTATGCTGTGTATTTTTATGCTTTGAGAATAACGTTACCTTAGCAATATTCTAAACTAAACTAACATTTAAAAGTTTGAGATTAGTACGATTTTTGCATTAAATTGATAAAGTAAGAGTAAAGACTTTTACATTGTTACAAATAAATGCTGTTTGTTTGAACCTTCTATTTATCAAAGAATCCTAGGGAAAAAATGCATCAAGGTTTCCACGAAAAAAACCTGTCGTCAACATTGATAATAATAAGAAATCTTTTTTGATCAGCAAAACAGCATATTAGAATGATTTCTGAAGGATCATGTGACTGATGGATTAATGATGCTGAAAATTCAGCTTTGCCATCACATTAATAAAAATAAAATAAAAATTTAATTGTAATAATATTTTATAATATTACTGTTTTTACTGTAAAAATGTCATACTAAACCCAAACTTTTGAATGGCAGTGAAGGTTTTGAAACCGCGAAATATCGATGCATAATATGCTTTAGAGCAAAAATAAACCTGAAAAGTTTTTGTTGAAGAGGCCAGGGATCATCCTGACAGGAAATTCTGGCAGGGATGCTGAGAGAATGCGCTTGTAGTGCATATAAAAGTGTCGTTGTACACACACAGCGTTCAGCCTTCATTCCCTGTGCCGACTTCTGCTGCAGGACACACTGTTAAAGGTGACAAGGCATGGCTTTGTGTAGAAAAGATGGATCTGTGGGATGAGCATCTACGGTAATTAAGTCACAGCTGTGATCTCAAACATGATGAAAAGGATGAAGAAAAGACAGAAGGTTGGAAAAATCCTTACAGGTTTCTCATGGACCAACCCTAAGTGTGAATTACACAATGGCCCTCAGGGGGATCAGAGAGTTGGGGGGGGCGGTTGTTATCATTCAACTGAACTGTATGCATTTTAAACGCATTATGTTCTTCCTCCATGCAACTGCTCAAGTAATGTTAATGGTATGACCCATTTCAGGGGTGGCCAAAATTACGATTTAAAATCAGTAAGAGCAATATATGTATCTTCTTATTTACAGGTAAAGCTTCATATTATACCACATCTTGTTTTGATGTCCTTCAGGGGGGATCAAGCCTTTGTTGGGGGGGGAGGGATTGAGCAATCAAGCATTCTTTAGGCCCCCTCCTTTTTGTCATTCAAAAAGGAAACCGAAACTAGGACTGCAGATATACAAATCGGAAACGAAGCAACGCTTGCTTACCATTTTGAATATCAATCACGATGATCACTTTCTTCATTGATGGCTCATGTTATAATGGAAATATTCGTGCATTTGAACGCTCGGGTAAGATGACGTAAAATTATAACAGCCTTCTCTATGACCCGTCTTTCACGCTTTCATCACTTTCGCTTTTATTCTCATGCACTGATTCGTTCGCTAAGCTGAACAGCCAATCAGAGTTCTCGCTCTCACCGACGGGCCCAACTCCGCGGCCCAAAAAAATCTAGACAGCGTTCGAATAAAGCACACAGTACGGAACACAATGAAAAAAACAACACCTAACGACGCTCTAAAAAACGGCCCAACATTGCCTGACGGCCGACCATTGGTTTGGTGTGTCCCGGCCTCTATGCAAAAAAATTTACTAAAGGTTTTCTTTCATCCCTCTCCAACAACCAATGATGTATTCAGAGCAGATAAACATAACTAAAACTGTCCATGAGCCATTAAATCTATAAAAAAGTGATCAGTAGAAATGACGTCAACATATTTTCATTAAATCCTTCAAATAAAAGCACTAGATAAGCATAGCAGCTAAAGAGTCTAAGAGAACATAATGCTAGAGTGAGGAGAGGTGTGACCTAATTTGTTCACACTGAGACTTTGTCGTTTGTGTGAATGAGTTGTGCCAGCTGCCCAGGCCTCTTGGCACTAGCGAGTGAATTTACTGGCATCCCGGACCCATCTCTCCCATCTCTCTCACAGCACAGGCGAATGATAAGATGAAGTGATAACCACTTAATAAAGTAACAGGGTTCAATGCTAAGAATTGGTTGGGCAAGTGGTTCTAATTTTTACTTGCCCTGCCAAAGTTTTCACTGGACAAACCAATACAAAAATAAAAAGATTTGTTGTCGTTTTGACCCATGTAACATTGTATTCTAATAAAAAAGCCACTAACATTGTAGATAGTTGAAATTTCACGATTCTCGATTGATTCCAATTTCGATACCACAGCAAAAACTACTAGCCTGACAAGTGAGTCTTCAGTAATAAACTAAGAAGTTATAACCAAAGGCTCAAATAAATATAACAAAACAGAAATCCAAATTAAACAAACAGTGTTTTAAAGTTATTCAGGTATAAAAGTATTCATGTAGCTTACAGAAATTAAATAATGTAAAATAACATTGCACAGTCTTCATAGTTTAAATTAAATATAGATTAATTCTCATTAAAGCTACAAAAGTTGTTCAGTCAAGATCATGGAGTGATTTTATCTGTCTTTTGTTGTTTGATTAACATTAATGACAGAAAGCAGCAGGAACATTAAAGCTGAAAAGACTGATATTAGGTCACCAAGACCGGACACACAGATCCAATATACTGTTAGTCTGTTACACGTTTTCTTTCTCATCTGTTTAAGTTCAGACATACCCGACAGTGTTTACATGAATACTCACCAAGACAGGCATTTTGACATACTTTTGTTGTGTATTTTTCCATTCAAGCGCAAGAAGACGTGAAAGAGAACAGTACAGAGTTATCTTTCACATCTTCTTGCGTTTAAATCAGAATGGTTGAAAAAGGCTTGAATGTTGAAATTTAGTTTATTTCCTGCAATTCTGATATAAACTCACAAATGTGAGTTTATATCTCGCAATTCTGAGAAAATTCAGAACTGTGAGATAAAACGTTTTTTTATTCTTTATTCAGTGGCAGAAACAAGCTTCCATTGTATCTCCCGATATTATATCTGATATTGAGATGCTTAGTTTTATGATAGAAAGCTCTGTAGTTTTTATTGTGGGTTGATCATATTTTAACGTGTATGGATAATTAAGTAGACTTAAGTTGCTTCAGTGCAGTAAGTGTTCATCTTACTTTCAGCTGAGAGATTTTCTCTTTGTATTTTGTTGTTTGATTAACATTAATAACATTTTATTTTAGTATTAATAAATAATACTAAACATTAGTATATAGCCTAGTACATACAAAATTTGATCTGGAAATATTAACAACAATATAAAATGTATACTTGCGTTTACTTGTATTTGATATTATATTAATACTAAATTTACATAATAATGACATGTACCACGACCTGAAGAGGGACGTTTTTACAATTATACTGAAAAGGACTTTTACTTGCTAAAGTATAAACTATCAATCAGACGACAGAAGGCATGTAGAAGATTGTGTTCTTATTTTTCAAATTTTGATCATGTTGATTATTTAGACGCCTTATAAACCTACATATCAAATAAGAGACAGTGGGCTCAAAAGGGTCGAAAGGATAGTTCACCCAAAAATAAAATTGTCAAACAGTAATTTTTGGACTCATTTACATTAATATAAACTCCAGATTTGCATTCAGAAATGCATCGTCATCCAACACAACCGCTTTATTATTTCTTCTCTTGTAAGTAGCCATAGTGAGTAACTAAATATCCTGCTTTTGCATTTCAAAGCAAGCTCTTCTAACAGCTTGTTATGCCACAAGTAGTTTATTCAAACCCTCGCCTACAGCAATATCAACCCATTAGACACTTAATTACTGTAGCACTATTTCTATATGGAGCTGACACGAGCTTGTTAAGCAAAGCATATGTGACGGATGATCTGCAAACATCTGCGTTGTGAACCATTCTGACAGTCATGTTGCACAGAACTGCCAAAGGCACAATATCAATCAAATCAATAGGATCTTAGACGGGAGTAATGCACTACAGGGATATTAAGGCCAGATGTCCTCATGTGACCCATCTGCCTGGAGAGGAGACTGTAAGGAAATAGCTCTCCTCATATTGAGCTTTATCCTTTAACCCATCATGCTGGCTCCACGATTATACAGGCTGGGATCTTATGAGAAATAATTAGTGGATAACTAGTTTATTGATATATCAAATTGTGCAGCTGAACTTTGATATTTTGGGGGAGGATGATGGGATGCTTGAATGTGAATAAGTAGCAAGTATGAGTGCCCAGAATAAAGAAAAAGGAAATAGTAAAAAAAAAACAAAAAAAAAGTCATCTGGCGCATAAAAAAAAATCCTTAACACATTCCTCCTTGAATGCGAGTGTACACATCTTTATTATTTTCAGAAAACAAATATATAAACACTTCTGTTCAAACGTTTGGTGCGAGTAGGATTTTAGTTTTAGTTTTTAAAGAAATTAATATTTTTATTGACCAAAGAAGACATTTCTGTTACAAAATGTTACAAATAAATGTATTTTAAATAGAAGTCCTTGATTCTATTATATTAAAAGCTGTTCTTTCTATTCATCAAAGAAAGAACCCTGCAAAAAATGCAAGACAGTTTCAACAAAAGCATTAAGCAGCACCACTTTTTTTCAACGTTGATTATAAGAAATGTTTCTTGAGCAGCAAATCAGCATATTAGAATGCGCAAAGAATGACAAAAGCTTGATTGACTGTGCGCAGCCGCAGCATGTTCAAATATTGAATTCTTATTGATTAATTAGTTATTTACAGTTTGTTAATTATAATAGATCATATCATATCCCCCTTCAAATCGAGCCTTGGATCTAGGAAAAAATAATTATCATTAGCTATGTTTCCTTCCACTTATTTTTATGCATATTTTGAGATATCGCATAAACTCATGACAGCGTTTCTTGAGTTCCGTCGAAGTAATTTATGAAGTAGGGGGGAAAAAAGATAGCCACAGTGGCTTCCATTATTGCAGCAACTTACATTCTTAATACAGTTATTTTGCACCAATTTCCCAGGAAGTGACGATTTTGTTCTCCCGAACATATGAAAACGCTGCTTTATTTGCAAATGTTTTATGAGACATTTTGATTTTGCGCAGAAGTTAAATTGTCAGCTCTGGATGGAAACATAGCTATTGACCCATACAGTCAAATCCGGATGCTAGGGGTGGACCGGTCATCAAATTGTGGTCATGTTCTTTATGGTCTATAGTTTCAGAGGTAGTTTCACGGGGGTCTTCTGAAGTATTTTCTTTATCTTGGATCACCCTAACTTTCCCATATCCACTTTACTGAAGAATGCAGACTCTACCCACAGTCCTCTAAAGGGCATTGCAGCCAAACCAAACAACTTTCCCAGCTTCCCATTTTGGGTAATCTCCATACTTTGAGGGGGTTCAGAGAGGCTGCCAGTTTAAAGTGCCCCAAGAAGCACTGCCGATATAGAGTATTGGTCTGCGGCTTCTCTTCAGCTTTTTCTGAGGCGTCGTGTAAAAGTTGAAAGAACTAAAAATACCTCTCAACTTCCTGAGCTGGTCCTCTGTTCTCAAGATCAGGTCTGAACACCCTAAAATACCAAAACTCTCTCACCCCCACTACAAAAAAAATTGACGCTCACACTTAGCCACCAGTGTTTTTTCAGCTAACGCAGTCTCCTGCAAACAACTCCACCGCTTTTAAAGGTCACTGAAGTGAAAGGATACTGTGTGTACAGCGTTACGAAAATACTTTTTCTTCCCTTTTAAAGACAATTTTTATATTTTGCTCATATGACTCAAACTTCCTCTCGCAGGGAACACTCAGTAAACACCTAGTTAGGACTCTGGAGTGGACAAATCACACTGAACAGCCGATGTAACACCGATGTAAAGGGGTAGTTGATATGACACGCACTGTAAACACACATCAATGTTGAGTTTGGCTGCACTTTATTTAATGATTACCTGCAATTCAGTTAGTTTAATTTAATGATTGAAACGTTAAAGGGATAGTTCACTTTAAAATGAAAATTCTGTCATCATATACTCTCCCTCAAGTTGTTTCAAACCTGTATTCATTTCTTTCTTCTGCTGAACACAAAGGAAGATATTTTGAAGAATGTCGGTAATTTTTTTTCCTACTATGGAAGTCAAGGGGACCAGTTAACTGTTTGGTTACCGACTTTCTTCAAAATATCTTCCTTTGTGTTCAGCAGAAGAAAGAAATTAATACAGGTTTGAAACAACTTGATGGTGAGTATATGATGACAGAATTTTCATTTTAAAGTGAACTATCCCTTTAAAGGTTAGTTAGAGCTGTTGAATACAATTGAAACGGAACAGAACTTAATTTGGTGGTTGTAAGAATGATAAATTATTTTTATTCTTGCTCGTTGCTCCTATTTTTATATTTAGATTACCTTTGCCATCATCTATCTAACACTCACTTAGGGTGTTTGGTCTGATTGAATCGAACTCAAGTTAGTTCTCCCCCTTGGTGAGGATCTTTTGGGCAATCTCACTGAGGTGCGGACCAAACAACCGTACCGAGACCCAGCTGAAGAGGTGATCTCTGTCAGTTCAAAACGAACTCTGGTAGGATTCGAATTTCTGTCCAAATACCCTAGAAAATATTTAATTCATGTTATTGCATGTGAATAAATACGTGTATGGTCACTATGTTTTTTTTTTTCTTACAAAATCACATTTGATTAAAGGTCACGGAGCGAATATCGGATATATTCATTATTATATTAAAATATATTTTTTTTTAAATCAAATTGATTTATATTCTCTGCATTTCAATGCAAAAATAAAAGAAAATATTAACACACAAAAAAAAAAGACAAATGAAGATATTGCATGGTTTTTTTTTTCCTATTCCAAATTCACTGGTTCGGTTACCATAAAATTATCAAATGTATGCGCATTACATTGTCAGTTAGGCTACTTTGAATAAAATCATCTGCCAAATAAGTTACAAAAATAAATGAAGATGGGGACTGCATTAAGTCTCTCAGGTCCTTCTTTTTTGTCACCAACTAAACACACCTGAGATGGACAAGTGGAGTTTCTTAAGGGCCTCACAATCCTTTTGGTTTAGGCCAAAAGGACTGAAGAGATGTAACAGAAGCACTATTGAAAGAAACCTTGAGGTGTACGAGCTTGCTAACAAGATGCCTTCTGAGGCCACATCAAAACCTCAGTAAACCCAGAAGACACCGATCAAATCCAATCACTGCTTCTCTGCAAATTACATCAATCATCGACTTTCTAAAGCTCGATTTAGCCTCGTCAAGGCCTGCACTAACAACACACTGACACAAAAATCTCCAGTGAGGATCCCTGGACCCCACTCAAGTAAATACATGTTTTCATAGCATTGTCAAGCAGAGCATGACACAAGGGATTTGAGAACAAGCAGATATCACACATACAATGTTGATAGCAGGTTGGAAGTCAAAGCAGAGAGGGGGATGTGGCGATTCAAGTCAAAACAGTGTATCGTGTGTCCAAAAAAGGTACAGATACCGTCTCAGATCCTACAAGAATCAAAAGAGCCACTCAAGAGTCAAAATCCAACATTCAACTCCACACAACTGAGTTGTGTGACCCTCAAACCCCAAAGTTTGTGTTAGCAGCCCATTTAAATGGACAGTTCACCAAAAAAGACTGTCATCACTTAATTTAGCTACTCAATGTAACAAACCTCTATGACTTACTTTCTTCTGTGAAACACAAAAGGTGATCTTAGGAAGAATATTAAGGGCTGGTGGTAGTCTCAAAGTGTCAGTCACCATTCATTCATTGAGTATTTGTTCATACAATGAAAGTGAATAGTAACTCATTCTATCTGGGCAGCATCTGCTTTTGTAGGCGAAAAAGAAACCGTAATACAGACAAATGAGGGTAAGTAGATTATGACAGAATTAGTATTTTGGGTTGAACCATCCATTTAAGTATACGTTAGATAAAAACGGATCGTGCGTTCCTGTTGACTAAACGTTCAGACATTAGCGGTCCATTTAAACGCAAGACATATTAGCACACTCGCTGTGACTTACTAAAATCCTGGAATGTTTTGGGGAATACTTAACGAGCCCAAAATTGGCTAAAAATGCGCAAACGACTATTTCGCGAGACCGCTGCAACTTGTTTAAACGTAACGGTCCAAGGAGTGAACACTCGCGGTGGTAAAGGTAAACAAACACAGGGCTGTTACTCCAAACCATAAAATCCTCGATACAAAACAACCCCGCGAACAGGCAAGCGCGAATCCTTCCCAACCCCCCAAAACGTGTAGATGCACAACACCCGCTAAACATCAACATCGACCACCTACCATTTTATTCGAGTCCATAGTTCAAACGGGGTTATGGAAGGGAAGGTGAACCGTTTCCCTGCTCGGGAATCAAAAGCAGACTGCGAATCCGCTGAGGGAGGCGGAGGGAGCAGGAACGGTCCGCTAACTCAACATGTGTCCGGTTCAGTATCGAACAGTCCCTCTCTTCTTTTCTTTCCCGTTCTCGTATTTCCCCCTCGTCCTCCTCGCGCGCTGAAGATCCGATTGGCAGATGGCTAGACTCTCAAGAACGCTCTAGAAAAGCCACTGCCTGCCTAAAGAGCGTGTGTCATAAACGTTAAATGGAAACGCTAGACGATGGGCTAAATATTATGTGACAGGTACGGACCACAAAACACAGATTGTAATGCTAGGAGGAGTTCTTCATAGACTGATGTCATTGCCACAGCTTTTGACTTAAAATCACCAAAGGGAGAGCAAGAGCAAAATTCTGTCAAATGTCACACTAAAAAAGAAACAGAAGTGGAAATGTTTGTATCGCAAGACTGATGCAAGGTCTTGCACATATACCGAGACAAAAAAAAAAATGTCTCCTTTTAGAAGGAAATCAGACTGCACTAAAACTCAACTGGATTGATACAAAAGACGCACTGCAAGCACAATGCGTTGTGCCATGTACAGATTTACAGATGCATTATCTAGACCTGTTTGTTTGCCTAAGGGAGTTGATATAGGCTTGTTATTCATCGATATCCAGGATATATGACGTGATTGATGACATTTAAACACTCCTGCACATGATAACGTGTGTAATGTTGATGAATGGCGCCCTCATCTGGTTACTTTTAATGCTCAGGTAAAGCAGCATGAAAACGAGCAGCTTCATACATTATTATTATATGAAGGGTTTTAATTAAGAATAGTGAGAACACCACTTGATCAAATCTTGTTTTACGGGAGATTAAAAGTCTGTTTGAGATTTCAGGATGGATTTCACGTAATAAAGTGATACTTTATAAATGACAAGGGAAAATAGTATTTTTACCACAGAACTTGTGTAAATTCAGTTTGCTAAATGAAATGCATTTAATTTAAGATGACCTAATGTTCCCATGACCCATTTAGATTTAATTAAACTGAAATAACTATAATTTAGCATATATAAAAAGCATGTCAAGCATTATAAAATAATTAACATAAACAGGTGTGTCTATTAGAATACTTTAATGTTCAAAAGGGTCTGTACGTTGTTTTTTTGTTTTGTTTTTTAAAGAAATTAATACCTTTATGTACAAGGACACATTCAATTGATCAAAATGACAGTAAAGTAATTAAATACTGTTCTTGTAAAAATATCACAAAATGTTTCAAATCAGAATGATTTCTGAAGGATCATGTGACACGGAGTAGCAATTGTAAAATAGCATTACAAAACTTAATTCTCATTTTATGTATTTTAAAGTGTAATTTATTCATGTGATGGCAAAGCTGCATTTTCAAAAAGCTTTGCCATCACAGGAATAAATTGAAATTACATTTTAAAATACATAAAAAGATAATTAAATTGTAATAATATTTTACGATATTACTGTTTTATGGTTTTAGGATATTACTGTTATACTGTATATAAATGCAGCCTTGGTGAGCATAAGAGATTTCTTTAAAAAAAATCTTACCAACCCCAAACTTTTGAACGGTTGTGTAAATCTATATTATAAGCTAGAATATTATATATATCAATTATATTCTCAGAGTTTCTGTTCTCATACTTCCATAAATCCCCAAGATATAATCTATGGGCAAAAAAAAAGCAATTGTTTAGAGAGACATACAAAAAAAGGTATAAGATCAGTTGATCTGGACATGATACCAGTCAATGTTTACCCAAATCACTCATGGAGGAAAAATGGGGAGGGGGGGTCCAAACAAAGCATGCTCTTTAAGGGCAATCACTTCCTGGTACCGTGTGGTAGGCCCATCGGGACAGTTTACACTGCTGTGCTTCATTGGTCAAGCATATTCAAGCCAGAGAGACGCTACAACAGTGTAGTGTGACTGCCAATGAGTCACTGCCCACACACTGTCTATGTCTGTCCATCTCACACTGACCACAAGTCTGAAAAACTGCTAACACTCCTTGGTAAATGACAAACAATTTTTGTTCTGCCCGCTTTAGATAATGAATTTTAAAAAATGATAACGTCTGAGGCTGAGCGCACTGTATCCACCATCACTGTGTAAATGTGACCTTTGCTACTACCCACAGGATTCCCACATCTTTAGACCAAGGAATTTTCATGACAAAGACTTCATAAAATGCCATTTCTAGCTGCTGAATTATTTTATAGACAAGAATAGCAACAAAAAAAAAATTATTATACTTTTAGTATTAATACTAGTGTGGATTTTTTTCTACAATATTCACTCATGACAGTAAAATAGTGCATTCTAAGTCAAATCTACTGCAGTATTTCAGTAGAAAATCAGTAAATCAGAAAATCAATCAGTAGAAAATGTGGTCAACACCCAGTCATGCTTGGAAAAAATAATAATACCGTCATATACGGTGACACCGGTATAATTTTGAAAAATACCATAATATGGATTTTTGGTCATACTGCCCTGCACTATCTAATATGACCACATTCCCTGCATTAGATGCATTAATGGTCTGTTTGACAGCAGTGTGACCCGAACGCTGTTTCTGGCACAGGCATCTGGCCGCCCGCCAAACTGCATAGGATTTTTAATCCACAACGAGCGAACGGAGGCCACAGGCCATGGCCCGCGTGTTCTGCTGTCTCAGGGCTTTTCATACATGCCCTCCTGCCGTCGATGACCCCAACAAACCCTCCTCACCCTCTACACCGCAGGAGGAGCTACAGTACATGTATGAGACATACGAGATTGAAAAAGTGTGAAAACTTACTTTAAAGCTGAGAAATCAGTAAAATACTTAAATCAGAAAAAGAAAGATATTACAAGGATATTGCAACTACTGTAGATGGAGGAAGTGACACGCTGAAAGTAGAGATTGGCTGCTTAAAGGGAGGCAAGATTACGACTGTCTGGCTCGGTGTGGGTGAGTCCTGGAAAAACAGAGTTGGGCAAGATTAGGCTCCTCCCGAGGATTCCTCCACGGGCACGGTCCCAACACAAGCACAAGAGATGCAGGGTCATAAACTTAACTGCTTTAAAGAAGGAGAAGAATTGCCTACATTTGCAATTTATTAAGCGAATAAGCGGAAAAAAAACTTTCACTGTAAGGGTGCGTTCACACTCGGCAGATTTGGATTGATTAAAACGAACTCTGGTGCGATTGCTCGGTTAGTGCAGTTCATTTGAAGTGTGAACGCTGCCCTCCGAACCAAATGAACCAAAAACAGGATGTGGTATCACAAAATGCAACCCTTAAAAGGACAGAATGCTCGACCATACTTGATTTTCGTCATAGGAACTACATATCCCATTACAGTTTGGTATAGGTGTTGAAAATGCCGTCTCCTTGCAGCAGATCTTTTGTTTGTGTGCGACGGAGGAATTCCTGCCGCTGTTTTGACTCCTTTTACACATTTTTTAAGTGCGTCCCCGCACACAGCACTGTTTTGGACGCATGTTGTGTTCTGTCATAAAATATAAGTCAGAATTTTTTTTTATTTTTTATTTTTATCTTTGGTCTTAAAAAATGACAGTCTGAACGCTAAATGAACCAAGACTAAATGTATCATTTTCTTTTTTGGTCTGCACTTAAAGAACCGAATTACAAGTGTGAAAACACCCTAAAATGTCACAGATAGATTGAGAATTTAGGGAAGAAAACCAAAGATTTTCCTAGTTAACTGGTACTTGTTTATTTAAGCCATGAAATCACATTTATGATATTATTTAATTACTTAAATATATACTGGGGAGCGGGCATCAGAAAATGGGTTGAGTTTTAGGTCTGAGAAAGAATATTATAGGTAACATTGCTAACATTGTTCTACATTAGAGAGAAATTCTAAATCATAATAATGAGCCTTTAAATCTAAAGCTTGCCGCAGTGAGACAACATTTTAATAATTTATAAATAAACTAGTGTTTTCTGAGTCAGTGTTGTCTGCAAAGATTAAATTAGCGACGCTAATTCATCATCTCCACAGTATTGTGGATGAGCCGGCTTCCACACCCCACACAAACACTTGGATTTCCACCTAATACTAGCACACATTTCTCTAAATTTGGATTTAACATAATAACCTGACCGACATAATTACCACATGGACCAGCCGAGATAACGATCAGTCCATCACAGACTGCGTGACATCGCCACTTCCTGTCCAGTTTTTTTTTCTGAGACGACCAATCCTCGATTCACCAACTAAAGTTTAGTTGACTATTATGCGGCAGCCCTAAGAAAAATTTAATAATTTTATTTTACAGACAGTACAAGTGTACAGCTGTAAAATGTCTACAGTAATATCTATGGCTAGAAATGTTAAACCACCAAGCTTTAATTTTGACAGAAAACATCAAAAAAGTAGGTGTTACATAAAAGAATTGAAGCAAACCTGAATGCAAGTTTGCTGAAACATTTTTCTTTTGGTCTAAGTGACATTAGCAGAAAAGAAAAATAGTTTCATAAGAAAAGCAAATTAGTATTATACTACGGGGCTGTTGAGCGTCTTAAGGCAAACGCACGGCTAAAGTAGTTCCATTACATGTCCATGTAAAGTGAACCAAATGATTTTAGTTATTTCAAATCAGTTTTCCCCCTCGCTGTACCGAACCGTCATTTTTGAGTACACCCATTATTTTCATTAACACGATTTTTTTTAAATGTGCTCAGCTTTACTTTACTTTCATATCGACTGTCTTGAACTTTGCCTGATACAAAATGTTCAGCAGGATGTTTACTATACTATGATTTGCAGATGACTTATTTTGGCAACACTCGCTTAACATGTTATTTCATCGGCGTAGATTCCGACTCCGAGGCTGGCCGGATGTCCCTCTGCTAGACCACAACAAAGGTTCCCTGCTTACATTTCCTCCATATAAACCTAAAGTTAACTAGACCCTAGTCTTCTAACACCCAGCCACAAGGAAAGCCACGCTCATGTCATTACAGAGAGCCACACTAACATCCTCTCATTTAAAACAGGCTGAACTCAAACCACAGTCACAGAAGGCTCATTAATCTAAACATAGCGTTCCAAGAGCAGAAAAGAGATGGGATATTATGGGATCACACTTCCTCCAGGCAAACTAGCTGATAAGGACTGCTCACAATAGCATTTCCTACTGAGACCTGATCAGTTTGTGCTGTTTGAAGTATTATTTTTAGATATGAACGTTAATTTTAGGCTTTATAGTTAAAGAACCCCTTTGGTGAAAATCATGTTTTTCATGTTGTTTGTCTGTGTGGTGCTTTAAAGGGGACCTATGCAGTTTTTTTTTTTAGCTTAATTTACCTTAACTGAACAGCTTCGGAGTCATTGAATGGTTATATGGCTTTTTTTTTTTAATGGTGGCCGTCTCGCTTCCCCCTGGTGCCTGTGAGCGGAAAAAACGCCGGTTTTCTGTGAGCGGAAAAAACGCTGCCGGCCTCAGCGTCAGGAAGTATTGCGTGATATCATGTCTCGCGATGTAACAAATTGCTTTACAAAAAAATCTGCTAAAATTCTGTCATTATTGCGCTCCCTCACACTGTTAGGGTTAGTTGTCCCATCAGCTTTGATGTCTTTGATCTACTAGCCTCTGGTATCTGAGAGTCGCCAACGAGTTTTTACGACAGTTTGGTTAAATATCTTTTCCGAAGCTGTAGGGGGAGCTCTATAACTATAGTATAGTATAGTATATATATATATATACACCTGCAAGCAAAAAGTGAGAATACAGCGAAGAAATTGCCGAAACTGCATAGCTCTACTTTAAGACAAACCATGTAAAAATTCATCAGTCAACACCATTGCTGAGTATTTTCTTCTTATAACTGCATTGTACCAAAGACAGTCTAAAAAACATGGTTTGAAACCAGCCTTCACAAACTTATAACCAAACTTAAATCCCGTCAATGTGTGGGGCAGTGCTTTTCCTATAATTATTTCTAATGATACTGATTTTTAGGTTTGTGATAACGTTCTCAAGCCAAAGGCTAATCATATCAATTACTGTACATTTAATTTCTGAATTATATATAGCCTAGAATGTGTGAAAAGACAGCTCCCTTTCACTCATCTCATCTCAGATCATGATCTGTTATTTTGATCACAAAATTCTGTTATAATCAGTGAAGTTGTCTACATTGCACAATTCATTTCTTATTTACATCGTGTCACTTCGCTCATGAGAGGAATCGCGAGCGTGCAGAATTCAGCGTAAACAAGAACAGCCATTTGAATAGTGAGCGAATTCTGACTAAATTAAACACCCCTGATTGCTCACTGTGTTAAAGAGATCAACAAACATGTCTGTGATTGGCTGCATTGCTCAACGCTGCAAAAACACGTAGTAAATAGAAACATTTGATGTTCTCCAGAGGGCAAACACACAAATACACATTGGAGCGTTAATCAAATCTGTTTCGTCAATATGATTTTATTACAGTATCATCTGATGGTTCTCTTATTTGAGCCAGCTTAGCACTGCCTGTATAATTCGCTCTTCCTCTTCTTCTTCTGAATCAGTTTCTTCTGGTTCAAACATACATGGATGAATGAATCCATTATTTCCACTTGCCACAGTGTAGCGTTTACTATAGCTGACCGAGTGGATCAGGTAGTCTGAGCTTGTGTGATTGAGTGGAGGCAGGGACTCATTTGCATATTCATGGCACCACAAATACTAAAATAAGCAAGGGTAGTTGCATTCACGGTTTTTAAAAGCTGCAGTCCGTATCTTTTGGCGCTCTAGTGGTTTAACAAACAGAACTGCTAGAGTCTTGCGGAGGAACATTGTAGCCAGATACTTCTGTAGATTGTAGCTACTTCTCTTTGTTTATATCTATGAAGAGTCACGCAGGTACTGGGCTACTCCACAGCGGTACGACCCGAACAATCTAAAATAGTCTAAATTTAAATAAACACTTATTATAGGTTTACAGTGATTCAGGATGAGACAAAAACACGGTTTGGAAAATGGATTCATGATACATTTTGAACAATTTTTTTTACGGACTGCAGCTTTAAGGCATGAAGAAATTATTTTCACTGAAATTTTAATTTATTTATATATCTTTAAGTTGATTTTCAAAGATGAGATTTCAGGGATAAAATTATTGACTGCCAGGGGACTTTAAGCTTCAAATCAATTTGATGAAATCAATTCTAAAACCAGGAAATGAACAACTGAACTCACGTATCTGAGTCTGACCCAGAGAGCAGTCCTAAAGGAGTTCAAGAGCGCATGCGTCACATGAGTCTCACTAATCCATGTCACTGTCCTAGTTGTAAACAGGAGGACTGAACTATGCACACTCGAATCAAACATTATGCCGCATATTGCGGACATTGTTATGAAACCAGAAATTAAGCAATTAAGTTTAGTTGCCTCCACAAACTCAGTCTCGAGAAATCTCTGCAAGAACGAAGTCATGCTGTTTTCAAACACTCTGAAACCCACCAGTAGGGCAGTCGGCTGCGGCTTCATTCATGTGACCTACTTTTCGTGATGGCTGTCTCAGGATGGGGAGGGCAAAGACCCCCAGAGAAGTGAGAAGAGTGCACGAACAATGAGAATGCATTTCTCCATACTTCACAACACACTTTCAGGCTCGAGCACCCAAACACTGACTGCATAATTCAATGTGCACTTTAAAAAAGGTCACGATAAACAAGATATTGTTTATTTTTCTCGACAAGACTGAAGACCCATCGAAATACACTATAGGCTAATGGCAAGAAGCAAAATGCATGACCATCAAACACAGCCCCCTGGTTTTAGTGCTGCATCTCTGAGCCACTAAAAGCTTTTACATCAGCTCAATACATGGGCAACCGTTTGGAAACAAGACTCAGTCACAGAGGATCTCTTTGATTTTGAAACCATCTCATACTAATGAGTTAAACATCTTATAATGCGCATTAATATCATTTGATGAAAAAGTGTGCATGTAATTGATTTCTTAATGGCACTTTGCAAACCACTACCTATAATAACCTATAACTGAAGGAGTACCGGGGTAGAACTTTGTTCCTGTCCTCAATCAATGACACTAGAATGTGAACTGATAAAATGAAGGTGTGATATGGGCAAAGGTTCACTGAACTGCAAGCTGAATTTAAAAGGCCATCAATTATCGTTCTGTAAACATGACAGTTTGCATGTCACCAATTAAATATTCATTTTATGATCTGGACAAACAAGCAGCTTCAGGCATCAAAAATTGTGTACCCTGACAAGTAAACACTATAGGGTAAAGTTCTTTGAACTCAAAGCAAAAAAAAAAAAAAACCTTCCAATAGCTTTACATTTCAACATCATATCAGGCAGTGATCTCTTATAAAGCATGCAGGTTAGCTTGATTTAATGATACATATAAAAAAACAAATAGTGCAATTTCTGACTACCTACTTTGCTCCATAACATAGTTTGTTTTAGCTCACACTCACATTAATATTTTTTTTTTTAAAGATGAGAATAAGTAATTGTGTTACTAATAGGGAAGGGATGCAAGATATATCGGCCGGGCCACCATATCGGTTTCGGGCGATATATGTATTCATTTTTTATGTTATCGTTATCAGCGCGATAAGAAAATTTGGTCGATAACTTAAAGCCGATAAATAATGGATTATTATTTTATTTCCTTCAACTAAGACATTTCAGATGCATACTGTTTGCCATGATGGTTTTGAATTGCTTGAAATATTATTGGAATCACTTCAAAAAGGAAAATACAGTTACCGGTAAGTGCAACATGTGCAGCACAAGTCAAAAATGTAAAAAATGATTTTTCAAAGGTGTAAGTAAAGCAAAGATTATTGTGGTACGGTTATGCTACTTCACTTTTATTTCAGTGTATTACTTGCCATCTCTTTGTAATTATTTGTGAAATTTACTAGTCATTTCTGAGTGAAGTTCAGTAGTAGAAAGTAGTAGTAACTAGGGATGCACCTTGCACCAATATTAACATTTTGGCCAATACCGATAACTGATCATTATATTTGAAAGCTGATAAACAATTTTTTGGCTTATAAATGTAAATTAAAAATGTTATAGCCTACACATTTTGAGAGCCTGATTATTAAAAACAAAAGTCTCACCATTAAAATCCATGTCCCAAGCACACAATTATTATGATGTTCTCATTATGCTTATTCCAATATTGACAAGTATCTATATTTAAGTAGTCACTAGATCATAATCATTCTATACTAGTCAATATCCAATTATTTCTCGTAACAAATGCCTATATTTTTTTTTATTAATTCAGTCAAGATTTGAGAGTGGGATTTCAATTATTCACTTTAAAATAGTTTGAATTCCATTTGTTGCTGGTACCATCCATTTCAGTTCCTACTACTTGAATATAATATAAGAGTAGCTATATTAGATTATTTATAAGTTTGTTAAAATTGTAAATCTTACTAGTAAGACTTTAAATTTAACTATAAAGCTCTGACCAGCAAACACATGTAACTACTGATATAAGAAATGTTACATTCTAAAATAGCTAGCTTTACTACTGGCAGCAAGCAAGTACTAGAATCTAATAATAAGTAGACATTAGCCTATCGCTAGTAATTATTAGAAAACATACTAGTTATTTTTAAGGAATGAATGTAAAAATGGGTTGCAATACGAAGAGCTCGTTGGCGATGCATTGGCTGCATGAAAAAAATTGCCCCGCGGTGGTTACAGTTCCTTACCTGACTACGCTCGAAGTTTTCCTTTTCAGCTTCCAAACTGTTGGCACCACCAGTGCGACGGCTGAGCACTTTAGGAATCGGGTTGGGGACTTGCTGCATGGAACTCTTGACGCGGTCCATTCTGGAAAGAAAATCCAACCAGCGCGAGCGACGGAGACTTCTTAAATCAACATAAATAGAGTGCAATATAACGTGATTGAATCTAGTGATGAGCACGAAAAATCCAACCCCTCGTCGTTATCACAAAAGGACATTTTCTACGTCCACCGCCCATGAATATCATTCCAGTGCTATCCGCTGTCTACTCGGGAGCGTGCAAAACGCGCGTCTCTGCGCGCAACCACAGATCTGTAAAACAGCGAAAACACAGCGTCAGTTCGCGCGATATACTATACAAATCAACTCATTACTCAAGCAAAAGCAGAGACTGTCAAAGGCTCCTCCCAGCGCTCCCACACACTGACTGGAGGAAAATCATTAGCTCCCGCCCTTCAAAACAGTTATCTGGATACACACGTTTTACTACACTGAATCTTTCTCAGATTTATTTGATTTTATGATTTTTATTTTATCTGCTATTAAATAGCTTATTTTTGGTATAACAGTAAAACAATACGAAACTCAAAAAATAAAATAAAAATTACAAAAAATGAAATGTATAATAATAATTAGGCACAGTAAAAAATAGTCACTCTGAACAATTTAATGCGACAACAGTTACAAATAATAATAAGGTTTAAGTAGGCTATCAATCATATTTATCAAATACACATTTAAAGGGTAACTAAACCCCTGGTCAGAGCCTGACTCCACCCACTGGCAATATTTGAAAAATGCTGGAAAAGTGGGCAGAGTCCAGTGGAGGGGGGGCGTGCACCTGAGACGTATCTCTCTGTAGGCAAGGGCGGGGTTAGCTGGTACCCTCTTACATCACAGGGTACCACAACTGCCAATAGGAAAATTCAACTGCAGTAGCCACCGTTCAACCTGAAGAGGGCAGCACTCAGACGTTTTTACACCATATATTGTAGAAATAAAACACTTTATACCCAAATGTCAAAAAAATTACTTGAATCAATGAACAGCATTAATAAAGCCCCAGTCTTACAGATCATTAACTAAAAAAAGTTGTTTTAGGGTTTAGTTACCCTTTAAACCAATGCATGAAACGGGTCAATGTCAATACAAAAACATTCAAAGATTAGTGTTAGCTAGGCCTATAACATAAACAAAAACAGTTGTTTATTTAATTATTTAATGCATTTAATAATTTGTAATACCATGTAGTATTTGATTAATTATTTTTTTTTTCATGCACATTTACAAGTCTTTTTCAAACGTAGCACATTTACTTGCATGCATATTTTAGAGAACTGAAACAGAGGGGCCTTGTTAACCACAACAATAATAATAAACCCTCCAACTTGACGTTCTCCTATGTGAGGCCCATATCTATATCTTTAACTAGTTTTTGTTTCATTTCTAAGTTAAGCAGGTGTTATGGTCTGTCTAACTATTGCTTATGGCGTATAGTAACCATAGGCAGATGTCTGATTTATGTGATTTAATTAGTATTCCATTTGTGTTTGCTGCACCAATTAATCTCATTATTCCTTTATCAACAAATAGCATGTCAAACTTTTATTGTCTGCTGATTCCACTTGCATAACTCTATTATATCAGGGGCACCTGCAATCACTAACTGTGTCCTATCTCTAAATGGGCAGAGGCCAGATTCAATTTCCCTGCAAAGCAAATTCTATCAAATGGCCGAGTCAGAGTTTTGTTTCAATGATTCAGTAGAATGACAGTGTGAAGTCTTGGTCTGTGACCTGAGTGATCATTATCTTCTCTGCTGTCAGCACAAGATGCCAGCCGCAGTCAACACTAATGTCAGCAGAGGAACCTTGAAAACCAAAATATCTTATTATGATTGCTTTACTTTAATATGAGGGGGGGAAAACATTTCATTTCAGAACACTGCAATACTTGAGCACACGTTGGAGGCTTTTGAGTATTTATGTGCACTGTCTTAAATAGTGCTATTTTCCCACTTAATATAACGTGTCTTGTGCTTATACTGACACTATTTGACATGACACTTTAAGTGCGTGTTGTTCTGCTGATTCAAAATCATATTCATCTTAACAAGCCCCACACTATGACCTATATTAGTCTGACATGCATTTTAAGACCGACCACATCATAATGAATGATGACTGCAAAGCTAAGAAAATTTGTTAGAGTAGAAATTAAATTAATATATTTTATGAATAAGCCTAATATAACAATACACTGAACTCCATGGCTATAACTAAAAGCTAACCTTCAGGTTTCCCTCTTGATCACTGTATTTTTATTTATTAATTATATTGTCTTTATATTGTGTTTCTTATTTTACCTTATTTGTGTTGGTATATTTGGTATACTTTTATTTATCTTTATTTGCAAATGTATTCAGTTGCTATTTTTTTTTTTTTTTTGGTCAGTCAATCTATGTCACTGTTCTTGTGTGGTTTTCCAACAACTGTATTTTGTATATCTTAGTTTGTTATATTACAACATAGATCCTAAATGTGTCAATCTGCCTTCCAGTATAAACAATTTGACAGGATGGTTTTGATTAATGAGGTTTAATTCCATGTGTTTCAGTGTTTCTAGTTTACTTTTACAAGCCACTATGACATGGGGTTAGTTGGTTGGTTGGTTGGTTGGCACAGGGGAAATAGTTACTGGTTCATTGGATAATATACAAAAATATAACATCTGAATGTTTGCCCTCTTGGCTTATTACAAAACACTTTAGTCATAAATTATTTGAGTTCAGGAAAAAACATGAGGATTTAATCTTTCATCTGAACCTAGTTATCTATTAAAGTTTGTTTCTACCTAAGATATTTATCAAATAATAAAAATTGTGACACCAACCTCAGGCTAGCTACAGCAGGATGCATATGCTAATGCTTCTAAAGGAAAGTTATCAGGAGAAGTTCAGTTCTTAATTCTTTTAATTTAGCTACATCTAGTGGTTATACAACGCAACAACACTCACATGGTAGACCCACATTTAAATATTTTGATATTTGTAATACATTTACAAATATACGGTAACAGTAAATTTTAGGTATGACCTTTTTGCTGAAGTAAATAATATATGTAGGCCTTATTGAACACAATACATAGACCTAAAGCCTATATCTTGTCAAAAAGGTCTAATTCAAGAGAAAATAAATATAAATCCTATTAACTATAGGCCTATAGTTATAACTATAGATTTTTATTCTGTGGCGGAAAAAGCTTCCGTATGTTTTCGCCATGGAATAAAAAGGTAATTTTTATCGCACAATTCTGACTTTTTCGTTCACAATTTTGAGTTTATATCTTTTTATCCTACAGTTTCGAATTTATATCTCACAATTCAGACTTTTTTCCTCTCAGAATGCTGAGTTCTTGCAATTCTGTTCTTTGGCATGATGAAAAAAGGTAATTGTGACTTTTCATCTCACAATTCTGACTTTTTTTGCGAGTTTATACTATATCTCACATTTCAGAAAATAGTCACACAACTCAGAAAATAGCCTATACTTAAAAGTATACTTTATTTATACACTAAAAAGTTGGCCAATTTAGTTGTATTGAAACAGTACACTTAGGTTTACAAGTAGGCCTATAGCCTACTTCTAGTTCTACTAGTGATAGTATACTTAGCCTAGCCTACTATATAAAGTAGCCTATACATAAAATGTACTTGAACTTTAATTAACTTCAAGTATAGGCTATACTTATTTTTTTGTAAGGGTATGATGATGATGATGTCAGACAGAGGAACACATCTTCAGAATGACAAAGTCCTTTGTTGCGCATTGCGATGATCGATGACTGCTATATTTGAGCTTTTGATTAAAGGGCAACAATGGGTCATTTAACTTATGTCCCACTTCACCTGAACTCTACAGTATGTCTGAACTTTCACCCAGATAACTCAGTTATTAGGTCAGCAAAACAGGAAGTTGCTGCAATATGCCAGATGCTGTCATTATTCACAAAACATGCTCCAGTCACATGTTTAAGGAGTGAAAAAGATTACTTTAGCCTAAGCACGAAACCATGAATGTTTCTCACAGGTTCTTTTAAACGTTTGAGAACTACCAGCCAATTGTGCTTAACAGTTGACTGATCTTTGTACACTGGTTTATGTCATTCATATCGTACAGTGAAATTCCCCTCAGCACACGACCTTTGGACTACATCACTCGTCGCGACGTCATCAGTCTGTCATCAGAATTCCTTCCTATAAAATCAGGAACAGTCGCTCAGTCCTCATTAAAGCAACTGAGAGTCGGCTTATGAATCTTGTTCAGACAGCACAACAGGTAAATCATGCTTTTGGTTACATTTTATTTTAAGGTGGCGTAGTTACAGTGTAGGCTACTTACTCAAATAAGTAGAATAATATTAATTCACTTCATGTACTTACTATATAGTTATGGTTAGGGTTTGGTTTAGTGTTAGTTACTTGTAATTATGCATAATTTATTGTTATTACTATAAGTACATGTATAGTAACGTACGTCACCTTACCGTGCTTTTTTCTTTTGCTGATATTTAAACCTCTTATTGTGTTCATTGTTATCTAACCGTTAAAATTGGTTTATGTTGTTATAGCCTATTGGATTAAATAATATTTTGATTAAAGTTTAAAGTAGAAAAAAAGAATTTGCTGACAGTTTGAATGATCTTTTGCAGATTTTCTGCTAATTACAGTGACATGGCTTCTGTGGACCTTGTGAATAACCAGGTGTGCCATTAAATCCTCATTAATTAAATGAGTTTCTTCCTAATTATTAATACTATAGAAAATAAAATATGTTTATGAACGTCACTTAATCTGTTCATCCCTGTCCGTTCCTTTCTAGAATGTGGTTGACCGAATAGTTCACCTTCCCTTGGTTATTTCCACCTATGGAATGGTGTCAAATGTGTACAGCAACACCAAGAATAACTATCCATACTTGAAGTCTGTGTGTGAGGTGGCTGAGAATGGTGTGAAATCCATAACCTCCGCTGCTTTTTACAGTGCTTTACCAATCATTGGCAAACTAGAGCCTCAGAGTAAGTCGATTTGTTGTTCAGCCGATTTGAGATCAGGACAGATTATGGTGTGAACATGTATTTACCAAAAGTTATTGTGCCCCTCTGTAGTCTCTATGGCAAATGACCTGGCGTGCAAAGGACTGGATAAGATAGAGAAGACTCTGCCGATCCTACACAAGCCGTCTGATCAGGTATTTAGCAAACTCCACATTAATATTGTCTAAATGTTAAGCATAAGAAAAGTACAACAGTTTTAACCACTGCTCTAATGCATTGTTCTCTTCCAGATTGTCAAAGAGGCAGTGACGGGAGCCAAGGAAGCTGTCAGCGGTACCATGAACGGTGCCAAAGAGTCCCTCGGTGAAGTGATGGACCGAACACGAGGGGCAGTGCAGGGAGGTGTGGAAAAGACCAAGACGGTGGTTAGTGGACGTGTCCAAACAGTGATGGAGAGCAAGGCGGTCAAACTGATGAGCAACAGAGTGGACACAGCACTGAGCACATCTGAGACTCTGCTGGAACAGTACTTACCTGAAACTGAGGAGGTGAAAGGTGAGGATAGATGGACCATGTTTTTTGGTACTAGAATGTATTGATGATATTTAGACTGTGACTTAACGTTGCTCAGCTTTAGAGTAGTTTCCCTATTGTGATGGATATCCGATTGAAACGGCTTGTTTTTAACTGGCCTTGATTTTGTCCATCGGTATTGTTTGGATGGTTGTGGTTCGCTATTGGTCGATCTCAAGTGAGTGACAGGTTGCCCCGCCCTCGTGCAAGTAAATATGTCATCATCAGAGCAGAGAAGTTGCTGCATTTCTTGAATCGGTTTAGAGGAATGTTTAGAAAAAATTATCTCGGTGAAAGTCCAGGAATGTTTAGAAAAAACTATCTCGGTGAAAGTCCATGGGGTCAAAATGTTGTTTCATTGACTTTCATTGTATGGACGAAAGTAAAAAAAAAATCTTAAAATATAATTTGAAACGACATGATTTTAACTTGTGAGCTATCCCTTTATTCTTCTATAAAATCCTCTTGCACTCTGAGAACTGCATATTTACATATAAGATTCCTCATATCTTGTGATAGTCTTGGGATATGCTTCTTATAAAGTATGGCTTTTTAAATTACATTGAAAGAATATCCTTACTGTATGTTTTGTTATGAGTGTCAAAAGACTGCATTTAGTACTGGGAATTATTTTCCTGAATTCCAGTTTCCTGGAAAAGTTTTATTCCCATTCATGTGTGGAACATCAGAATTAAGCACATCTCAAAGAGATTGTTGACACGGAATCTGAAATTAATTATTGTTTTAAGGGCCTCACTAATCTTTATTTATAAAATGGCAATGGAAATTGTGAAATTAACAATTGCTTCTTTGTCCTGTTTCTGTGGTTGTCCTTTCAAAATCTCTCAGAATCTGAAGGGAATTACACCGAAGGACTTGAAAATAACAGTGATGCACCCGGTTACTACGTGCGACTGGGGTCTCTCTCCAGCAAAGTCAGGGACAGGACGTACCAGAGAGCTGTAGATAAGGTTCGTAATGACATGCAACTAAACCAGATCTCCACTAAACCACACCATGGATAAAAGGTCAAAATTATGAGATAAAAAGTCAAAATTGACATATTCCATCCTACTTATTACATAAAAAGTCAAAATTATGACTGTCATAATTATGAATACTAAAGATTAAAAGGTCAAAATTATGACAAAAAGTTGTGACACCAATGAGAGTCATCATTTTGACATTTTATGTAATAATTGTGACAAAAATTTAATATTTAGAAATTATGACATACCAAGTCATAGTTATAACATATCAAGTAATAATAATGAGATGTAAAAAATATATGAGATGTAAAAAATGCTTTTTATGCTATAAGTGTGTTTGTCATAATTTGTTTTTTATCTCATGACTAAGTCAGAATTTAGATTTTTTTATTTCGATGTCACAATCTTTTGAATGTCATAATTGACTGTTAAAGCCATCGTTTTGATTTTGAGTGTCTTAATTTTGACTTATGATTTATGTCATAATTTCGACCTTTCATCTTATAAATTAGTATGTCATAATTTCGATTTTTAAGCTCATAAATGACTTCATAAATTTGACTTTTCATTGCATAAATGACTTAGTATGTCATCATAATATCGACTTTTTCTCATAATTATTACTTAATATGTCATAATTATGACTTTTTAAGTTAGAAGTTTGACTTGGTATGTCTTAATCTTGACTTTTTATCTCATAATTGACTTAGTATGCCATAATTTTGACTTTCTATCTCATACTTATTATTACTTAGTATCTGATAATTATGGTTTAATGTCATAATTCCGACTTTATCTCATGTAGGCTACATATGATTTAGTATGTCATAATTTATTTTTCTCTCATAATTATAATTTACTAAAGCGTTTTGTTTTCTTATGTAGGGGGAATGGGCTTCCATACAATAGGCTGTCTCCTAATGTTATTTCCTTTTTTTTTAAGATTGGAAATACGCGGAAGAGTATTGATGTGTCTAACCAGAAGCTACATGAGAAACTGAGTTCACTGATGGGCTGGAAGACTGTGACTCAGAGTCAAGAAGAGAACGAGACAGTCACAGACAATGAAGCTGAGGTAACCGAGATATCATCTGACTGGAAATGATCTCAAAGATAAAGTCTGAATTCCATGTTTTTAGAGACGTGTAGTTCCGTTAACATGGTTAAATGCTTGGATCTCATTTTCTCTTATGCAAATGTTTTTTTCAATCAGGAAACAGAATCACACACACTGACCATTGCCTACAACCTCAGCCTGCAACTTCAGGCCACGTATCTGGTCTTGGTGTCCAGCCTCAAAGATCTCCCTCAGCACGTCCAGGTCCAGGTGGCCTCTGTCAGCCTCTCCGCCATGGAGGTATACAGCAGCTTCAGAAAGACAGCCGTCATAGGAGATATGTCAAGTACCATACTCGTCATCAGTCGATCTCAGCTGAGCAGAATAGGAGATTCCATGGATAACGTCATGGACTACCTGCTCAATAATACACCTCTCAATTGGCTGGTAGGTCCGTTTTACCCACGCGTGGCACGCACTACTTCAAACGGCCCCACATGTAACAAACAAAGGACCCTTCAGCCTGAAGTGGAGATGCAGTCAGTGAACGAGGACCGATGAAATTTCCGGATATTAAACATTTGTTTATATCTTACAATATACAATCACTCATTCCTGCCAATAAAATCCAGTCAAATATTTTATGTGAACAATTAAATGCAATAAACAGTATTTTATTGAATAATATTCCTGAAGTATTATAAGCCTGTATGCCTAATCCAGTTAGGCATAAATAGTGGCGTTTACACACTATTTAATCTGCTGTCTTTTTATTGTTTTTGTACATTTCTAATAAAAAAATACACTTACAATATTAATTTTTTTCATGTGTGTTGTTTTGAGGATGGAAATTGCACCTTAAAAATAGTATTTTTATTCACTTTTTTCACTAGGACAATGTGGATAAATATTTCTATACACCGTACAGAGCGTTTTACTGAATACTTCACTGTGTAATGGGCATTTGGTTTTGGATCCACAAAATGTCTATGTTGTTAGGATGTGGTCTTTAACTCATTCTATAACCCTCATATTTTTTGTTTCATTCTTTTGTTTAGTCTTTAAGGCTATTGTTTTCTTGAATCTTAATTTTCTGGAACCTCTAATGCTAAGCATTTGGTGGAATAATAAAAGTGAAAAGGCGGATAACCTTTTTGGCATCATGTCCGCTTTCATCTTTTCAGATCTGGCATCAGAGATATCACACATATGCTGAGTGTGGAGGGTTCGGTTTACTAATCAAACATTCTTATTCTGAAAGTCTTATAATTATTTTTCTATCCAATAAACCATTACACATACAGTATGCTACAATCACCTTCACCCACACAGTGGCTCTGTGGGTAGCACTGCCGCCACATAGCAAGTCAAGGCCCGGCTGAGTCAGGAGTCTTTCCTGTGTGCATGTTCTTTAAGGTGTTTCCCTGGTTGCTCTGGTTTCCCCCCCATCAGTCCAAAGACATGCAGGTTAGGTGGATTAGATATACTAAAATTGTCGTGCGAGTGTGAATGTTTCCCAGCACTCTCAATGCTGGGTTGTGTCAGGGCATCCGGCATAAAACCTGTGCCAAATCAAATGTGTGTGTGAAGCAGACCCTGGAAATGAGCGGGAATAATTCTAGGAAGATGGATAGACTATCATCTGCACCCTGCAGGATAGCTATTTTTTATTCAAAACAATACCAAGAAGAAAGAGTTTAATTTAGGAGAAAAATGTATCAGCCGCTAAATACAAAGGGGCACAATCCCCACTGCTTACATCACAAAACATTGCATTACAAGAAAGAAAAAGATTTAAAAAAAAACTTTACTTTCCAAAGTCACCTTTAAAACCAGGATATGGTATTGTTGTGGATATTATGTATAATAGCTTGCAATTGAAAAAGTGGCATGTATACAGTTTTTATATTTCATGTCAGATTCTATGTCAGATTGTGGCAACAGTCTTTTAACATTGGCTCAATCAGAAATAATAAGTTGAGCCAATGGAAAAATTTGGTTTACCAAACCGTGTTGTTGGTCCAAAATTAACTGTTTTAAATTGTATAGCATTTGTTTCACGAAAAACATAAATACATTAAACAAAATACAAAACACAGACAACAGGTTTGACACAAGAGGATTCAGAGGATTATAGGCATTGCATAAATATTCTTGTATACTTATTTGACATATTACTAGATATATATTAATTCTCTCTTTATTAAAATGTATTTTAACAATTCAATGTACAGTAAAATAACCACTACAAAAGTATCATGTTTCAGGTAATCACACATTAATTAATACTTAATTTAGTGAGCTTTCATAGATAGCCAAGATAGAGAATAATAGACTTATAAAGTACCTTATATAAGTATGTAACAACATGCTTCTCACAATTGACCTAACTTGTTCCACTAAAATAGTTAAATTAAGAGTTAAAATGGTATACAAAAAGGTTTCATTTGTTAACATTCATTAACTAGACCATTATGAACTAACAGTTTATTTACTTAAAAGTTTAGTTAAGTTCAATCAACTTGGATTTTTAAGTCATTTTAACTTAAATTAGGCTTACATTAAACTAACTTTTTAAAAATGAGTCGAATCTTGTATAAAAAAGTTGAAAATTGCTTAACTTATTTTGATGAGTTACAGCAATGTAAAAACATATGTTGTCATAACTTATTGATAATATAATTTTTTTTACAGAGTACATTATTCAAATAAAACATTGTATATATTTAATGGACCTGATAATGAACTAAGGATGAACAGTTGCATTTGTATTAACTTATTGTAAAGTGCTACCTTTAAAATTAAATAAATAAATAAACTATTAAAAATCAGAACGATTTGAATTCATTTGAAAAACATTACATGAAATGATAGGAAAAGAGTAATGAGGCTTATCGGAGGCATACTCATTGTGGCTTTACCTAAAGTGAGTGAGAGTGAAGGAAAGAAACAAAGAACAAAATGGTCAGAAACAGGAATTTCTTCCTTTCCAATCAAATGTTTAAATAAAAAAAGCTGTCAAATAACGATTACACTATGTGTACAGCTTACCTAATGCAGAATGTCTTTGCAGAGTATTTGTTTCTTTTACTGGCACAGGTTCTACAATTAAGAAAAAGACTGACATTAACACATGCAGTCTTGCAACAGGCCATAACAGGTCAAATAAATGTTTCAAAAGGGTGTTTTCAAGTGATGCCATAGAAGAACCATTTTTGGATTCTTTCTTAAAATAAAAAGGTTTTCTTCATGTGAAGAACATTTTAATACTCTAAAGAATCTTTTTCCACTATAAAGAACATTTTGTGAAATGGAAAGGTGCTATGGATATTAAATGGTTCTTCAGGGAACCATAGAAGCCAATACAGAACCTTTAGTTTGAAGGGTGTAATGTACTGAACAAAAGCCTACCTGTAACTGCAACCTTCATTGTGCTGAGCGCCAAACCCTGTGAGTCTAGAACTTTGTATGTTCCGGCACTGCTGGCCGTAACCGACCTAAAAATCAACTTGTCGTCTCTCTCTTTCGGATAATCTTTCTTGCTTATGCCTGCACCTCTTTCCCACAGGACTGACCAGCTGGTGTCATCATCATTGTTTTGAAAAATCACTTGCTCAGCTTGATGTGTGTACAGATCCAGGATCAGCTCTTCTCCAGGCTTCACAGACTTAATGGTCTTGTGATCTGGGAAGAGACAAGCCAGCGTCAATTTAGATATTCTGCTGCATGCTTTATATAAACAGTAAGTATTTTGACATGTATGTATTTCCCCCATTCTATACCATTTTAAATGCTCACTGATACCCAGATTTTTTCCAAACACGGTTGCGAAAGTTTTGCTTTCGAGGTGTTAAAATTGTGTTAAACTCTCACCAATAACTGCAAGTTGGACGCTCTGAATGAATACTCGTTTCTTGATACTTGATTCTCCAACAACCAGGTAACTCTCGTAAGTGCCTGCATCGCTGAATCTGACATCCCGCAAGAACAGAGAGCAGTTTCCCCTCATAAGCATTTCCTCAGGCACATCAGCCCGGTCTATGTAAGCCTCTCCCTGAAAAAGCTCCTCACCCATTCGCTCGAACACTGAATCCCTTATGGTCTTCCACTGAATGTGAGGCGTGTGAGCTGTTTCCAGCTGATATGCCACAGTACACGGAAGCACAGCTGGCAGACCAACCTTTGATGAGGTGTGGACAACCATTGTGAGGGGAGAGGCACCTATAGGGATAAATTATTATATGAAAAAAAGCAAAAATGTGTATAAATAACTTAATAAAAAGATGGCCTATCATACTTACCAACACAAATGAGAAGCCATACCATTAGAAAGGCCGAAACCCTGTGAAGAGACGTTATATATTATAATTACAGAGATTTAATTCCCTTGAACCAATGGATATTAGAGGCGGACGGTTATGACTGATTTCAGTTAACATGGAACGTTCTCAGAACATTCTGGCAAGGTTCATTCAAAGTTATATGAACAATCGTTATTCCTGTAACGCAAACAGAATGTTCATATAAAGTTAGCCTATCTTGTCTTTAATAATGTTCTCAAAACATAAGCACAAAACACTCAACATCCCTTACAAAAAATAAGTATACTTCAAGTTAATTTGATTAAGTTCAAGTATATATTTTTTAAGTAGCCTATGCTTCATGTAGCCTATACTACCGGTAATATCAATGTACTGTTTCAGTACTGCTTGGGACTGAATTGGCCCACTTTTTTCTAGGCTATAGGCTAAACATTGTTCATGCACGTTTTTTCCTGAAACGGTTTAGGATGTTCGTCTATAATGTATTACTTCAAATTGTTTAGAAAACATTCAGAAGTAACGTTGCCATAAAATGTTAGCAAAATTATGAAATAAAATGTTCCCTTAATTTTTACAACTAGACGTTTTGAATAGAGATCATTATGTTGAGAAAGTTCTGTCTTTAAATTCATCTGCTTATGGGCTACACAATGTCTTTTGTCGTTTTTTGAGCGTCCCGCCAGGCGTTACGACTGCATTGCTATGTGTTTGAGCCGTAGACTAAAAAAAGAAAAGAAAAAAAAGGGTTACAACATTTTTTTACGGTTTGCTTTGAACCTTACTCCCTCAGTTTCAGTTTGCAGCAGCAGCTGCGTTGACGCTTTTAGCTAAAAACGAAACCAACCAGTCTAATCCTGCAGTCGCTGCTATTACTGGAGGCTGCAGTGTCAAGGACCGCATAGTTTTTTAAAAGCAGTTTATACTATTTTATAGCATTTTACTATTCAATTGTAGGCTATTCGGATTATGCTACTCAATCAAGAGACAATAAAACCAACCAGCAATGTTGATTCGAATTTTTACATTTTAAGAATGTGACAATTTCCTCAGAATATCACCTCTTCTAATGTGTTGCTATTAAAGAGGTTTCTCACCTGTTACTTCTGTCCATGTCGCATTTGTGAAGGTTCCTGCTCGGCTGCTCCTGTCATGCTATGACTGTAGACAGCTCAGGAGAGGCTTTATATCTACAAAGTTCCCTCTCAATTTCTCAAAAACGAAACTTATGCTGTAGGGTTTAACCGGTCCGTTACACACTTGTTTTTTTCCCTGGCTAGCCCAAATTTCATCAACACATTTGGTGAATGGCTATATCCGAATATCATTTGTCAGATTGAATCAAGTCAAAATAGTTTTGAGGTTAACAGATCTAATTTTGTGTCTATCTTTTATGAATTATTTGTGGAGTAAAAACTATGTTTTTATTTTGAAGTGGAAAGATAAAACAAGAAAAGTCAGAGCTTTACATTGAGTGATCGCCTGTGCCTCACATGCCCCAGTCAAAAAAGTCTGGACACGTGCAGCTAGTTGTTTTTAGACATTTGTGAATTAGCCTACTGGACATGAGTGTGCGCTGCGCTCAATGTTTCAAGATACACGTTTTAGTTTGTTTAATCACAGCATCCATTGCTGTTCAAAATAAAGGGATCAATATATGCTATATATAAACTAATATTTAAAAATAGCCGCAAGCAGCTGTTATCAGGGTCCAAGAACAATGACCCATGTCTATCCAATTGAAACTTATGATGTAGTTTTTATAGCATAGTCCTTGAATCTTGAATCTTCACTGAAAGTTAGGGTTTGATGATGTGGTGAATTTGTGGACTCATATTGAATCTCATGTAGGCCTATTAAGGATGTCACAGGACAATTTCAAATTCATTTGAAGATAGTATTTCCAGCTCAAAACCTTATTTATCTGAAGCATCCATCTCATTTTTATAATTTATTTCTGTTTCTATAACCGGTTTGCAGTTTAACACATTTGTTTTATTATTCATACATGCCTTTATAGAAATGGTAGGCTATATGGCTATTATTGTGAAAAATATAAAATTGTCTCTTAATTTTCAATGGACAGCATTTAAATTGTGTCTGGTTTTATTGGTGTCATGGGTGTCATGTCTATGCTGGTTTTGTTTCCTGTTCATGTTTCATATCTTTTATTTTGAAGTTTAGTCACAGTCATGGTTCCTGTTTTCACGTGATTCATGTGTTCATCATGTGCTTATAGTCTCGTGTTGTTCTCATTGGTTGGTCTGGTCATGTGTCCTGTTTTGTCATTGGTTCATTTGTTTGATTAATCACATGTGTCATTATTATTATTCTGCTTCTGAATCCGAAGTCAAATAGGGCGCTATTTGAAGGGACAGGCATTTGTAGTGGTGTCCGAAACAATGGATGGACTTATTATTTAATCCCACATTGCACTGCAATAACCCAGATAGCAATGAGTCGGCGGACCACCGGCGGTGCTCCGGAGGCAGTAGAAGCGTCAGAATGGCGTAATCGCAAACACGTTTGCGGGCGCACCGCTGGCGGCAGCCGCTTTTTAAAAGCGGCAGCCGCCTTCCTACCGCCTTCGTTCCGCGGCCGGCCCGCAGGCCAACCGCCGTTCCGCCACCGTTATACCGAAGGCGGCCCTTCCGCGGCCCGTCGGAGGCAAGCGCTGTTTGAGCGATCTGCCGCCGCTTATTGAATATATATTTTTTATATTTATAGCATGCAGTTTTAACAAGGATAATGATTGATCAAACCAGACAAATTTACATTTGACGTTTTATTTCCACATTTCAAAGTACAGTAACTGTCATTGAAACAAAATTTGTAAGATCACTTAAATATAAATAATAAAATTATATATATATATATATAGACACGATAAAAAACATGCAGGTTTCCAAATAAATGTTGGTAAAAAAAAAAACAGCCTTGCCAGTAAATTATAGCACTTGCAATAATTGTTAATAATGTAAAGAGGTCAGCTCTAAGATGAAAAGAATTACAGTAAACATTATAACAAGTAATGAGGATATTTGGTACCAAAGAAAGTGCAGGATAGCAAATAAATCAAGATATAACATCACATTTTCAAGCCATTTCTAACAATAGGATAAGTGGTAGCCTAATAATTTAGAGTAAAGCTCTGGACTAGAATATACCATTATAATGGCATTGCTGACCTGGGGCACAAGATTTACACTGTGCTGCAATAAGATCTGTCTCTAGTATCTGTGATAAACAAAACTTGACGTGTATATATACATGTATAAAATGTATATATAAAAATACTAAGGTAAAAACAGTAGTAGAAAAGACCATTATAACTACAATGCTGACCTGAGGCACAAGCATTTGCAAGCTATATTTAACAATAGAATAGTTAAGCACGGTAACAAATGAAATAAGCAGCAAATAGTATTTAAAGTAATTGAGATCCTTGGTAATGCAGGGTCAGGGGGAGAATAAAAAAAATAAAAAAATAAAGTTAGTTCCACAGTGAACAGTGTGGATTGGGTGAGTAGTCTGGCGCTTCTTGATGTTACTGACTGCAGGACAACGAAAGAGTTACAGTTGTCAGTGATGCTGGGGTGTCAGTAGTCAGCCTAGGTTTAAGGGGTTGGCTGTGGGTCCCTCTCAGCTGTGCGGCGCCTTTTTCCGCCTTCACGGTCAGATGCTCCTTTCAGGTAACGCGTAACATTAACCTGGACCGCCTCATCAGTGGCATCCTGGGTTGCCGGGTTCTTCCGGATGGCCCCTGTAGAAAATACAGATGTGTCATGCCATTCAAATGGAATAAGGCCATACACATCTACTTAAATATAAAAAAAAAATATTCAACTTACTTTGAACAATGGTCTTCAGGAACAGGTCTCTAAAACATGCTTTATCCCCTACACCAGTCCAGGTTGTATTAATGGAAAGCGGATTAGAGAATATACTCTGAAGCATTCGCCACACTGTTGTCTTTAGGTCCCTCCCACATTAGATAGCCAAAAACCGAAGCTGAAAATCCAAAAAAGTGTTACAAATTACATTTTTCTGAAGCTTCTCATAATTAAATATAAAATGTGACAGGCTGTGGATTCAGACTGTAGAATATGCAGGGTACAATCTTAATTTGACTTTTTAGATTACCCTACGGCGTTATAAACGAAAGCAGCACACTTACAAATCGTTCCTGGAGCTCTTTATCCTGCCTCAAACTATCGTCAAGCAACGCCAAATTTTCCTGGGTGTCTAGGGGGAGTAACAGATCCCCTGGCAGAGATAACTCTCCAACAGACACATTGGCACTGAAATGTTGCAGCATAGTGTCCATTTTGTGGTCCATGTGGCACAACATCGCCAAACTCTCCAAGACGTCGCAGCATTAGGGTCTGATCTGCACCTACAGGGGTTCCCGGAATAATAGAATAAAATAGTTAGTCCTGGTCCCTCAACTACTAAACTATGACATTACTATCTAGGTCTACTACATGTACAGGTGGCCCCAGTGGGAATTAAACCAACAACTACAGGTGTTGTTTGCAAGTTGTACCTGATTGCCCAGTGCGAGCAAACGTCTTCAACATTGTCCCAACTTGCTTCACCTGCTCTTGAAGTGAGCCACTGTCATCCGAAGCTACAAATTTAAAGGCATATGATAGTTTTGAACCTACATCACACACAAAAAAGTAAAATTTAAGAAGAGTGGATGTTCTCACCTACTCGTGCATTGCTTTCCCTTAGAGCTTGGTTCTCCTCCCTCAGGGCTCGGTTTTCAGTCCGGAGTCTCTGGAAATCTACATAAAAAAATAAAAGGCACTATTTTCAATACTGTTAAAACACTGGCCATTAAGACATAGGCCTAGAATATACCTTCATAGCTGAAAACTTCATGGTGAACACAAGATGCCAGGGGAGTCCAAGGACCAATAACGGAGTGATTACTTTCCCCTATTGATAATCATTGACGTAAAAATATGTTCGAAGTTATTGCATACATTTAATGAATTGGACTTAAATGTAACACTTAGTTTAGCGCAAAATCCTTCTCCTTTTGGCCCAGCAACTAGACATTGTGACTAACGAAGCATTTACCTTTAAAGCCAAAACGATTGTCCAACAGTAGGTCTCATGGGTGAAGATAACCAGTTATGCTCTGGTCAAGGTATCTGCAAGAAAATGTGAACAAAGCCGCATTGTTAACGTTAGGAATATACAGTAGCTATGCTGTGGGAGACAAAACTGATCAGCCAAACGTGGAACAGTGAAATTGTTAAAAAATAAAATGTATTCATTGAGTGTACGTTAGTGATTAAAGTGAAAACAGAATTGTCCTCAAACATAAAAAGTACAGAATTAGAAATCACAATAGCCTTAAATCCAGTACAGTAACACACAGCACAACACTTGCTAGCCACTGTAGCTACACGGTGAACTGAACTAGCCGCATATTTGTTCGGACAAAAAAATAAATTAAAAACACCTATATACATCATTCTGTTTTGTTAGAAAACACCAGAAGTTAAACTTAGTCTTTCTATATGTAAAATAGTAAAATTTCTACGTGTACTAGGCTAGCAACATTGCTTAACCTCAACAAAAGTTAAAAAACAGCATGTGCTAGCTAACACTTGCTAGCACCTCTAGCTAACGTTACTGGACTAGCAGCATTGTTCAGGCAAACAAAATAATTTAAATTACCTATACATCGTTATTTTTTATAAGAAAACACCAAAAGTTAAACTTAGATGCAACTTTAAAGCTTTGGCCACCTAACGTTACTGTAGCTAGTTATATTTCTACATGTAACGTTACTAGCAACATTGCGTAAACAAGGCTGAACAAAGATGACGTTACAGATTTGAAATATATAAACTAAAAACAATGTAAACATGCTATTGCGTTACACAAAAACATGTACTTACTTAAACGATGGTAGTCGATGACTTTGCTAGTTAGCAAACTGCAGGCTGTAACGTAGTAAATACTGACAGTAACTCGCGATTGAGCGGCGACCTTCTTCTTCTTCTTCTTCTTCTTCTTCTTCTTCTTCTTCTTCTTCTTCTTCTTCTTTCCAATTTTACGGCGGTTGGCATCCAGCTTTTTGGTGCGAGCGGCGACCTGCTGCGAATGTGCTCGGGAGGGGCTAGCCTCAGTGGCTCCAGTGCGTCATCGACAGTAGGGGCGGGGCGGGGCCAGGAGCTATTTCACAAAACTATCAGCGCAGCTCTGAAGCCAGAGGAGAATTTAGAGTTTTTCCTTCCTTCAGGTCAAAACAGGGTTTTGATATTACCATGGTTGCACTTGCAAATGAATACAAATATATCAAGTAGGCCATACCTTTGGCCATGTTGCAGATGTATTTCACTGTTCACTGATTAGTCAGGCATTGGTAAAAAGTCTAACTTCATCAATTTATTCTGCTAAATTGTTCATACCATGAATGAAATATCTATTTTAAACCTAATCAGAATCAGAAAGTTATTTATTGCAAGTAAGTAAGTAACTTAAGTTTTACAAAATGAATTATTTTTGGTTTATTGGTGCATGTCTCAATTGTGCATAAATCAAAGAAATGTAAACAATTTTCACCTAAGAGCATAAAATAATTTGATATATTTTACATATAATCACTTCAGAGTTTCAACGTCATTTAAATGTAATTTCCTAAACCTTACCTTATGGAATCAAGAGTCAGGATTTAAACCCTAATGGCTTTGGAGCAAAAAAAAAAAAAAGCTATAATTTAGGCTATTATGATTTTATAATCGCTTCAAATGTGAAAAGTAGTTAAAATGCTGTCAGTTCCACTAACTCCCAACATGCGTTTGCAACATGGCTGGTCGATTTGAGAGTAGAAATCTGTATTTCAAAGCGGCTTGCCGCCAGCTGGCCGCGGTCCATTAGACGGAGGCAACCGCCAGAGAAAATGAAGCAGTCGGCCCGCCGGCTATTCGGCGGCGGCATCTCGCATAAAATGGGAGTGACGTATTCGGCGGCAAACGTTGTATCCCCGCCAGCGAGACGCACCTATAGCCGACAGCTTAGGGCCGGCGGCAAAAAGAAGCCGTGTGGATATTTTTTGCTATCTGGGAACGAGTGTACACCGCTCAACGGCTGTTAAATTCGCTCACTCGTTATTCACTCCTTCAAGTGAACAGTATTTAGGGAATAGTGAATGAGGGTTTAGAGCGATTTCGGATTATGAAATATGAGAGCTGACCTGCCGAGACCTGACGTTATCGAAGCTTCGATCCCTCGGTATCAGGCGTAACCACTAAATTCTCATGTTTATGCTTAAGTCTACATTTATGGTTATTTTCAAGTCAAGTTATATTTTAGTTAAGTTCTTCAAGTCTACATTTTGTTTATGTTTGGTATCACATTAATAAACCGCACACGGGGACTATGTTATTGGGGTCTAAAAAGGTAAAACATTTAATGATCAAAGCAGTTTACAGATTTATACTACTTATTTAAAACTATCAATACTTCATACTTATAAATGAACTAGAACATTTATTTCCATTTAAAGGGATGGAAACTGGTAGAAAAAGATTAATCTTAAAAGATGCCTTTTCCTGTGGCTCCTCTAGTGGGCAACATTTAATATCCTTAATCTTTTAGTTGAAATGGCTGATAGTTTAGAATTTGCTGTTAGCCTCATGAGCTTCATAAATTCATGAAAATAAGCATGTTTGTTGAGAATGACTTGTTCTAATATGTACAAAGGTTTGAGAGGTTTTGGACTTTGCACACAAGATTATTATTAGACAATACAATAGTAATAATGGGTCATACCTAAAAAAAATGGTATCTCATCATACCTAAACTGTTTAAAAGATCAATATTATGTTGATAGCCTTTTATTAGCATGGTCTAGAGCTGATGTGTGCAAAGTTTGGTGAAGGTCTGATAATCATTCTAGGAGTTCAAAAAAGTATATATATTTTTTTTTTTGAATGGAGGCTAAAGTTTTTAGATGATCATAAAAGTTAGATTTATTTTTTATAAATTTTTATTTATATTATAGGATATGTTAGGATGTCTACCAAAGAAGATGCATACCAATTTTCACGTTCATGATGAATCATATGGCTGAGTTATAATTGTTTATTTGTTGTAGCGCTCCCTATTGGCAGGATTTTCCAAAACGTGGTGTATAGCTACGCTCTCAGAATGTCCTGTTGTCTATGGGTACATTTACACAACAACGATGTTCTAAAAACAGAAAAGCTTTTCATTGCATTTTTCGAGTACTCATAAAAGTGTAGGCAAAAAAAAAAAAAAAAAACCTGGATGACCTACTTCCGGTGAGGCGGTGAAGTGCATACTCAAGAAAGTAGGCGATTTTGTTTTTAGAGTTCCAAAGTTATGATCCAAAATGCAAATTGACTTACCGGTATATAGCTTAATTATAGCGCCACCTTGTGTCAAGTGGGGGGTAAGTCTGTACACCTGAGGAGCAGTGCACAATTGGGGTGACATTTTGGGGTTTATGGTATCTGACACCTATACTTTAGGGCAGAAGAAAAACAAGAAGATCAGTACAATACAAAACTTAGTCTATCTATGGTACAGGGTTCCAGGCTTCCAGCACCTTCTGTGTTCTGTTCGGACCATTACTTTTTTTAATGAATTAAAACGAAAATTAATTGAAAATGTGAACTAAAACGAACAAACAGCTTTGGTAAAATAACTGAAACTAGACTAAATACTGAAAAAAAAAAAAAAAGTAAAAACTAAAAGCCCAAACCTATAACCAATGTGGTGACGAGTCACTATAAGAGCTGAGTCATAGAATGAAATTACAACAAATAGCTTTATTAACAAAACTTAATAAACAGCATTATGTATGGATTTTTGGAACGCGTTGGAGCTTGAAATATGCTATCATGCATGACGTTCTGAACTGGTTCTTTGACACGAATTGTTCGAAAGAACCGATTCGTGGAAATTGGTAGGTCCCAGACAGAAAATCTCGCGATATATCAGATTACATACCACACATTACAGTCAGTGTGCGATAGAGACAGGTAAGATGGCGGCGCAGGAGACCCAACCAACACAGCAGCTGTCCGTAAGCAACGGAGAGGTAAGAATAGTCGAAATAATAAAGTATAGCCGTAAGATGGACTTGTCAACGAACAGCTTTCATATAGTCCACACGTTCACGAGAGTAAAGACTTGCTTCCTGTAAGTTTTAAAGAAGAAATCCAGATTGCCGGTGTGAATCAGCGACCCCTTTAATTCAGCATGCAGTGGGGGAGAAAACAATGTCTGAGTCACGTAGGGTCTTCTTCAATTGTGTGACTTATTATTACCGGCACATTTCCTTTTTACAAAGCTCAGTTTACACCCATTTTCTATATCACAGGCTGTATTTCAAAAACGAGTGAATTACTGCTCCCTTTGACAGCATTTTAAGGCATCATCACGTTTGAAAGCGCATTTGATGCCCTTAAACGATTTCTAGCTAGACAGCTAACTTGGCTTTAAGAAACAGCCTATATTGTATATGGTTGTTCAGAAACTGTTCTATATAAGTTACTGTTCTATGGGTTGATCATTCTTAGCATGCTGGCTAACTAGCTGCCTAGCTCTTACGTTAGCTTCACATGTCAAAGCAGTTTAAAGATGGCAGTATTGTACAATCCGGGTCACTAATCCTCTAGTTAGACCGTATAACGTTACTGATACAATAGCACGTGTATTGGGTGAAGTTGGAGGAACTGTAGTGGTGGTTAGAAGTTTTGTAATGATTATAGTGTGCCGTCAGCTTCAGTTGCTTGAGTCAGGGATGATCAGCCCTGCTAGATCTGCTTTCATACAGATATTTCATACTCTAATTTTCTTGTGAACAAAGACTTTGGTTGTCCATTTCTGGTTGGTCTGAGTTAGATTTAAACGGTCAGGAGGGAAAACTTACTATTGGCCTGCTGCTGAATTAAGCAGCAAGGTTAGCTTCACTCATCTGGATGAATAACCCTGTGGTTACTGATTACACAGGTTATAAAGGTCATATATGTGTTATGAACCATAGACATTACTCAGGTTTACAAGCCCTTTTTCCAAAACAAAAGTGGGCTGCCAAATGTAAACAAGTGGATAACAGTTTCTCAGTATTTCTGTTGACTTCTCAATCTTGTTAATTTTTAGATGGGGTTTCTGTAAATAGTAAACTGGTTAAATTGGTTCTGTTGACACAGTTGACAAAATTACCATGACAACACCACATTAGGGTCTCCACCTTTTCCAGAAAGGCCATTCCATCATCTGTGATTAGGTTAGCCTTACCTTTGTCATATCACCAGAAAGCTACAATGGACTTTGATTTTAGTGTTGAGAACAATAGAGGTCTTAGGACTTAGCCCTGGGGGACCCCGTATTCAGAAAGAGGATTGGCTGCCCACGTTCATTGCCTGAGGTCTGTCAAGAAGAACAGTATGTCCAGGACCCACTAATAGAGATAAATTCGACACAAGTGCATAAACGTTAATATCATCCCAAGCTTGATTTCACGTGTTGTTTTGTGTTCAGACCACAATTTGTATTCTATATGTAAATTGGTGACAAGCCTTTTGGGGTGTATTGTTGTCATGTCAGAGCTGTTATTTCTAATCTTTAGACATGGATTGTATTGTAACAGAATCATTGTGGTCCCTGTAGTGTGTCAAATCTAAATAATTTACTTTTAGCTGATCAAAAAGGGCAACAGTGGGAATACAGAGATGGATGAAAGCTACATTCGTCTCTTTATGAGCGTGTGAAAATACATTTACGGTAATCATGATATATTTTTCTAGTTCATGGTTGAAACTGGTCACGCTTAGTTTTCTTTAGATTGAGTTGATGGCAGACTTCTATCAGGCTTTCTCATTTTCAGAAAGCAGCAGCAGTTTTGTCGGTATAGCATAGTTGGTTTCATGGTCAGAGAGAGATTTGTAGATATGACTTTTAGCAAAAAAATAAATAAATGCCTGTGCTGTGCCTTTGTTTTCTCTAGTTAATATTTCCTGTTTTGTCAGTACAGGTTTAGCTGGCACCCTACCAAATGTCAGAGTTAAGGAAAGTAAAAAAATGTGGCCATCTTTTCTATGCCTAGTTAATTATCAATTAGGCTAAATAACCAAAACTAAAGTGCACAATTTGCAGAGATGGTGTAAAACAAAACAAAAACAGTTGTTAAAGGACAATTCCGGCGCAAAATGAACCTAGGGGTTAAACTGATTAGCTTATAACGCTAGTATATGGGGCATAGAATAAGTAAAAAGAAATCGCTAGTTAATATCACTAACAAGGCTCAAAATAGCCTCACACTAACACGATAGCATAATGAGGGTCCCCCCATGTTCTCAAACTGAAGCATTGAGAACTTTGTAAGTGTACAGACAGTTTAATAAGAATATACTTTATAAAGACAGTACATTTTGCGTATACAGGCAGGAGCCATCTTTGGAAAACAGTCTCGACCAGTCGAACCACGAACGCCGTGCTAAATGAGCTGGTCGATAGGTTCAAGTCACAGTTCAGCTCACTTAGCACGGCGTTCGTGGTTCTCAATGCTTCGGTTTGCATGTAGGGACCCTCATTATATGCTACCGTGTTAGTGTGAGGCTATTTTGAGCCTTGTTAGTGGTATTAACTAGCGATTTCTTTTTACTTATTCTATGCCCCATATACTAGCGTTATAAGCTAATCAGTTTTTAGAGATACAACTGGGTACATTCGATTATAATGAAAACACATCCCAGAGAACGGTCGATTCGGTACCCATGTGTTATTAACCCCTAGGTTCATTTTGTGCCGGAATTGGCCTTTGAGGGCACAATGATAAAAGGTTTGTTCTATCTTTTTGTCCAACATCTTTATCACAATGTGTAGTATAGTAAATGTTCATGATAATTTTGTTCATCACTGAATGTTCTGTGCAGGTGAGCAGTAATGGGGCAGCTCCCTCAGGTCAGGACGCTCAGACAGTGGCAACTGCACAGGACCCCCAACAACAGCAGCCGCAACCGCAACCCAATGCCTGGCAGGTGATTAAAGGTGTCCTCTTCAGGTGAGTCCTTAATGTGAACCTAACTGATTGTCCATGGTGTCCACGCATGTACTTTCAGAACATCCTGATTCCTGCACTTTGGTCCCCTGACAGAGGTGGTTTGTTTTGTAAAACTGTAATGTGGATAGCAACTTATAGATTGTGTGGTTGGGTTTTAGCTTGGTATGCTATAATGTTTCAATGCACTTGAACATTTTAATTAGGTAATATTTATGCAAATAAATGACACGGGTTGCTGTGATCAACATTGGTTTTGGATAATTGTCAACATTTACTGGTGTTGCCTGCTGAAGATATATTGTAACAACCACAATGTGAGCCCAGAGGGCTATATTACTCAATGGACGTCCCGTGAGGGGTAAACAACTGAACGTCAGAGTTGTTCTGGGTGCTCTAATTGATGTCAGGGGGTTTGCATACTTATGTTAACATACTTATGCAATATTTTTTTTTTTGATCACAGTATTTTTATTTATTGTCGCAGGTACAGTCATTACCTTCTCCGGTGGTATTTCAAATTCACTTTACTCATACTTAAGGTGGGCTGAAATGGACTGTTTTATGGAATATTTTCTCAAATAATAGGTGACGGTATAATGCAACTGTGTTGCATCATGAGTTTTGGGATTACTACACCTGAACATCATAGAACTGAAGTCTAATATGAGTTTGCTCTTGTGTTTGTGTATTACTCAGGATTTTTATCATCTGGGCTATAAGCAGCTGGTTCCGCAGAGGTCCATCAACTCCAGATCCCAGCACTCCAGCTGGAGCTCCGCGATTGCCCAGTCGAAACCTCTTCCCCAAGGACACCCTTATGGTATCCATAATCAAGACCTTTCCCATCTGCATTTTATATATATAACCAGGATATCTTATTAACCGCCTAACCAAATCCTGAGTAGGGTCAGGTTTGTAGATGATTTGATAACATGATGTTTTCTGTTACCTGTCTTTTCACAGGATTTATATGTATACATCTCTGAGGATGAGATATTTACAGATTTTAACAATACAGAAGCATTATTCTGGTATCAGCAAGATCTGGTTTATGGAGACTGGTCCACAGGGGACCTGGGGGATGGCTGCTATGAGCATTACCAAGAGCTGGCCATCTCTGAGGTGGGACGTGAATACTTGCTGTAAATGTGAATGCAATAGATCTGAGACGTACATGGTTTTAAAATAAGTGACATTTGTTTTTTAGATGAATGAATGAATAGAAATATATTTAGTGAGCACTGTAAAAATCCAATAATATAATTTTATGTCTATAAAATCCTTGTTGAGTGACTGTTGCTGATAGCCGTCTGTTTTTGTTCATACAGGGTTTGAAGCAGAACGGCTCTGTATACATCCACATTTACTTCACCAAGAGTGGCTTCCACCCAGACCCCAAACGGAAGGGCCAGTACCGCAGGCTATCCACGGTCCATACCACTCGAAGTGAGTTTGTCCAGTTTTTGCCTTTGTTTCTTGCACTCTCTCTCACTCACCTCTGTGACACGCGTGTTTTTGCTGCTCACACGTTTGGCTGTGTCAGCAGCCCTGTAATAACACATTATCAGTGCATGGGTGAACCCACTTTAAAGCCTAGAGCCTGTTTTCACACACTTCCACTTCAACAGTGCTCAACAAGTACAAGAGGAGGAAGTTCCTTAAGACCAAGAACCTGTTGACGGGAGAAACAGAAGCTGATCCAGAAATGATCAAGGTAAGTTTGAGACTCAAGCTCTTTTCCAAAACCTTGAGCTGCCTCATTGAAATGAGTTAATCGACATTGCTCTTGGATCTTCCACCATCCATTTTCCCATGCTGTGCATTCTGGGATTGCCTTGTGAAGTTTTGCTATGTTTGTGAATTCCCAGCGGGCTGAGAGTCATGGGCCTGTGGAGATCATATCCCATTGGCATCCCAACCTCACTATCAACATGGTGGACGATCACACAGCTTGGGTGAAGGGCTCTGTCCCCCCACCCCTTGACCAGCGTAAGTTTTATTTTGTGCTAAACCTCCTCATATTATTATGTCCAAAGCCATAGATTGATCTAGAATCACCTCTGGTTAACCTGAGCACTTCTGTTTCTCTCAGATGTGAAGTTTGATGCAGTCAGTGGAGACTACTATCCCATTGTTTATTTCAATGACTACTGGAACCTGCAGAAGGACTATTACCCTATAAATGAGACCCTGGAGAATCTGCCCCTTCGGCTCTCCTACTGCCCCCTGTCCTTATGGCGCTGGCAGTTATATGCCGCCCAGAGTGCCCGCTCCCCCTGGAACTTCCTGGGAGAGGAAACCTATGAGCAGTCAGATGAGGACCAGGATTCTGTTAAGGTCTGTACTGCACTCAAGAGAATATCGGTTTTATTTGTATATCATTTGTAGCTGATCACTTTTGATGTTTGAGATATGGGATATTAGAACGTAGAAAATGTGAATGTGCTTTTGATTTTTCATACTTCTGAAGGTTAAAGTTAAATATTACTTGTATTATATTATAAAGTTATAATAATGGACCAATGATTTTTTTAAATTTTATAATCAATATTCACACTTTTTAAAAAAACATGTTGGAACTACAGGCATTTGTTGAGTTTATAAAGAATACTACACATTACACCACATTTAGCTGTATTTATTTAGTGTATATTTTATATAGTGTATCTTAAGTGTATATTTTATATAGTTTATCTTATTAACTAATTTTTTTATATCCATAAGCAACACAATATATGATTGAATTTTTTTTTTATTGATTTAGACCACAAAACAACCTGACATAGTGTTAATGATGATAATAGTATTATCATTATGTACTTGAATTTTTCTTTTAGTTTAATTATTAGTTTAATTATTGTTAAAATGCATTTTGGCTATTGGAACCACAATTTTTTTTATTGAAAAAATCTGTATTGTTGTTAAAAGTGTTCAGTTATAACCTCCTCAGCCTGACTCGTGAATATTAATTGAGTGATGTAATGTTAAAATTACAAGCAGAGTAACTACTTTGAGAAATGGCATTAAAAGATCTTGTGCTAATATGCTTGCTTATTACCTGAACAGGTGGCTCTGCTTGAGACCAATCCATACCTCCTGGGCGTGACCATCGTGGTTTCCATCGTCCACAGCATTTTTGAGTTCTTGGCCTTCAAGAATGGTAAATACATACTGATGTATATACGTGCTGTAATTGATTGAGACTTGTGGGTTCTGGTGTCTCTCATTTCACTTTCTCTGCAGATATCCAGTTCTGGAACAGCCGCCAGTCTCTCGAGGGCCTGTCTGTGCGCTCCATCATATTTGGGGTGTTCCAGTCTCTGGTAGTGCTGCTCTATATCCTGGACAACGAGACAAACTTTGTCGTCCAGGTCAGCGTATTCATCGGCCTGCTCATCGATTTCTGGAAGATTACCAAAGTCATGGACGTCAAGGTGAGATGATGCCACCAGCAGGCATTTTGGATTACTTCAGTTTAATGCCTAGGCTTGAATTCTTCGATCTCGATGTTGATTCTTGTTTTTCTTTTCCTAGCTGGACCGAGAGAACAAGATTGCTGGAATTTTGCCACGACTGAGTTTTAAAGACAAGTCCACATATGTGAAGTCTTCAACCAAAATCTATGATGATGTAAGAGACTTTTAAGCTGCATTTTAGAGCTCATTCATCAAGTCCGCATAATTTATACAAGTTTTATGATTAATATTTGTTTGTTTTTTCCCTCCCCAGATGGCCTTTAAGTACCTGTCCTGGCTGTTGTACCCTCTCTTTGGGTGCTATGCAGTTTATAGCTTATTATATGTGGAACACAAAGGCTGGTACTCATGGGTGCTGAGTATGCTTTATGGGTTCTTGTTAACCTTCGGTAAGTGTGGCTTTACTTCACGTTTGTAATGGCTTCATTTGATTGCATTTCTAATAATTGCAAGAATGCTCAGAGTCTGTGTCAGCATCAAATCAGAAATGGTGATTAGATGCTTGAGGAATAAGCTTACACAGAGGAATTTCACTTTTTAATCTTCAAGGCCCAAAGGATTTTCTACAGTTCTGTAAATAGAAAAAGAGAACACTGTCTGCAAGGACACACAGTCACGTGTGGAATCCAGTAGTTAGCCTGGAGGCAGTTAATGTATGTTGACACATTGATATTTAATGATTTCAAAATGAAAGGAATGGAAAAACGTTTCCTTTTAACACTTTGATATGTTTAGATGGGGTTTTGAGTTAGTTTGAACTTCTTGTACTTGTATGTTTATGCATTTTGCAGATGCTTTTATCCGAAGCGACTTTCATTGCACTCAAGATTTACATTTTCATGCATTTCCTAGGAATCAAACCTATGACCCTAGCTTCACTAATCTGTGTCGCTAATAGTGTTGCTTATAATTCTGTTTGGTGATGCTAGTAGAACAGAAATGACACATTTCAGCATGAAGAAGTTACAAAACTTGTCATTTAAAAATATTTTGTGATGTACTTCCTATTAACTAATGCTTTAATTAGTGTGCTTAACAGCATGTTTTGCTTGAGATTTTAGTATGTTTGGGTGGTAAAAACATTTTTGGGAAAATGTGTGCATTTAAATTTAAGGACAGCCGTTAAAGCTGTACACATTCAGATTGACCTTTGCCGTGTGTTTTGTGGTTTTGTTTTATTTTGTTTTTAGCTTCTCACCTTGAGCGTCAGATTTTTCTATTGGCATGTCACGTTAAATAGTCTAGATATAAAAAAAAATGCATGTCAAGAATCCTGAACATTTAAGACTAACTAGTTGTTAAAGAGAAGCTATTATGTGTTTGTTTTTTACATGTTCAACTTTCTTTAGTGTGTAATGTTGCTGTTAGAGCATAAAAAGGCTCTGCAAAATTACAGTCACTCCATAGTTATTCTCCATATCAGTGAGCACTGTTTCTGACCTCCCTGAAACACCTTCAATATGGTCTTTAGTTTTATAAGCCATAGGAAAAAAAGAGGGCGAGCCCTAGTTGAGTTATGTTAGTAGTGTGTTGAAACTTATGGTAAAGGGCATACCGGCTTGAAGTGGTTGACCAATCACCACGCGCTTTTCAGAAGAAGGGGTTTCATAGAAACAGAAACTAAAAACTAAAAAGAGCATCACTGACAGACTGGGAAGAGAGGTTGAACTGTACATGCATCATTCCTACAGGTTTCATCACCATGACACCACAGCTCTTCATCAACTACAAGATGAAGTCAGTAGCTCATCTTCCCTGGAGGATGCTCACCTACAAGGCCCTGAATACCTTTATAGATGACTTGTTTGCCTTTGTCATCAAGATGCCAATGATGTACAGAATAGGTTGTCTCAGAGATGGTACGTGCACATACGTTTCCCGTTGAATTTGACGATATGATTCAGTGTTATGCCGATTAGTATCTTAATGCTGCTGGTATTTTCCACTATATAATTAGCTGTGCCGCCATTTCTCCACAGACGTTGTGTTCTTCATCTATCTGTACCAGCGCTGGATTTACAGAGTGGATCCCAACCGTGTCAACGAGTTCGGGACCAGCGGAGTTGACCCGAGCAAGGACAGCTCAGCCCAGCCAGGAGCTGCCGAAACAAGCGCTGCCGAAACAACCGCTGCCATCACAGATAAATCGGAGGGGGAGAAGAAAAATGATTAAGCCCTTTTAACCCCCTCTCTTGCCCTCTGGTCTTGCGAAGGTGTGATAATGCATCGGCAAGGCTGAATTTATGTTTAATTGTCAGGGAAGGCAACTGGAGTAATGGTATTACGTAAAAGACTGCAGGAAAAAAAAGTTCAGTTCAACGTTCCTCCTTTGTGTGGGATCCACAGGAAAAGAAATATTTAATGTAGAGTTCCTGAAATCATTCTTTTTCAATCTCCCATATTTTTGCAGTCAAAGTGAAGTAAAATGTGATGTACTGTATTGTATATTTTTGGGTTGGTAACACTAATAATTTGAAGGGTTAGGTGGTCCATAATTAAATCCCATTGGCTGGAGTGAATAGGGCGAGTGCAGTACATATCATTTTGTTTTTTGTATAAGAGTTAGGAAAAGAGGTCAGATACAGCCTCGCTGTTCTCCTGATTCTGTGTACTTATTTTCTGTTCATTCCATGTGTGAAGGGATACCAGGAAGCAGAGTAGTGTAGGACGGAGAAGGCCAAAAAAAAAAAAAGTCAATTCTGTTGAAACGTTACCCCGTGCAAGACAGAGACTTTCCACGTTTTAAAACAAGAATTGATGTTGCAAACTTGAACAAAAAATAAAGAAATAACAGCCTTGTAGGTATTAATATAAAAGTATATATTAATATTATTAATAACTGATCATGATTATTTTCTAAGCCTCTAAATTTTCTTTTGTATGTCCTAAAACTGTACATCTCAGCTTGTAAAACGTAATCATGCTGACGTCAAACATCTAGCAATAGCTGAATTGCCAGTTTCTAACTGAGAGCTAGTTCCATTACATTCACACTCCACAGTTGGACCACCATGTCACGTCCGGCTCGACACAGCACAGTCCAAGAATGCGTGAGACGCAATGCCTGTTTTTTTTTTTGTGCCGTAATTCTGAATTAAGCTTTTATTTTGGTACGTTCCAAAATTTCATCACTCATGTTTATAGTAAAGCATAAGTGCAGTTTAAAGTGGACATTGTTTTATTCGTGTCTCAAGACTTGTGTATTTGCATTTTGGCTTTTAACAGGTGTGACATTGGTCTCATAAAAACATTAAATACATCCAAGGAACATACACATTTTGCAAAGATTTTAAACTGTAACCATTCAATGAACTAGGAGAAAAATGTTAAAAATTTGGTTGCACCATATGAAGTGCATACTTTCTCTTTGGGTTTGGCATGAATAACTTTAGCCTGAATTAGTTTTTTTGGGGTTACTAACAAAAGACTTTTGCCTCCATAATGGCTTTATATATATATATATAGTATTAAATATATAATATATTAAACCAGAAATAGTAAAAGTATTGCTCGAATTCACAGAGCAATGATGGTTTTAGCATAAACTAGTGGCAGATTTACATTTGAGCAGCACATTTGGATTTATCAGGGTTGTGAATTTCAATTAGTGTTTTTATAACAAACCAGTATGATAATGGGCCCTAACAAGATAAAGTATTGCCTTCTAGTCATGTTACACTTCTGGAAGCCGCATATGTGTGGAATATAGCTTTTGTTTGTCACTTAAAATGAAGAAAAATCTCTAGAACTGGTCTTGTAAAGCTCGGCAGAATTCTAGATGATACAAATTGAGTCAGCAACCTAAATTTATTTTAAATTTAATTTGAGCTATGATCATATTCATAAATGTAATCACACTGAATATGCACAATATTTGAATGTTGTGCTGACACCTAGCGCCGTAGATGCAGCATCACGCTAAAGTTTTTTTTGAAGAGAAATGCTTTATTCGCCCTCTATTGGTCATAATCATAATAATTTATTTACGTGGTCCAATAACAAAGTAAGTCCCAAAATAGATGGAGTAATATTCAACTTGTGTGTGCAACATGGCGGCCACTAGAAGGCTCACATTTTCAAGAATGTTACTATGCGCGTAAAACGTGATAAGTAGTAACATGCGGAAACGTAACGTTTATTTACTAATAAATAAAATCAGATCTAGAAATACATTTGACAAAAGTAAAAATAGTTCAAAAACATTCAGCTCTCAACTTCTCCTCACATTTATTTATAAATATGAAGGAAATATAACCTCAGAAACATTACAAATCACAAAAGGCTCGATTTAAACAAGAAAACATTTAATTAAAGCTCTTTATATATTAAAAATATTTTTGCATCACAATAAAAATTGCAAACACTTACAATATTAAACTTACTAAACAGCATTACAATAAAACAAATCTAAATATATTTTGTCGTGCAAATTCACAATATGATCAAAGAAAGTTCATTGACGAGCTGATCTGCGGTCGGTCGGATGTTGGGGTTGCCGTCCCAACACCGGCTGATCAGGTTTTGACATGTCTTTCCAGAAGATGACTGAATAAAAACATCCTTAGTGATGGATGGGCGCAGATTATACGCCACAACAGCGTACATAATACACTGCCTGTCTCCCTCATACGGAGACTCTCGAGTGAGGAGCTGCCACATTGTGATGCCAAAAGAATAAATGTCCACGCGCGTTGAAACTTCCTCACCTTTTAGCAGCTCGGGCGCGCGGTGAGTGAACGTGCCACCGATTTCACTCAGATGCGTCACGGTGTCGCTTTTGCTCGATAGTTTAAAAGAACACCCAAAATCTGCGAGCTTACAGACACCCTGTTGTGATACTAAAACATTGGCAGGTTTTAAATCCAAGTGGACTGTGAGATGCGCGTGCAAGTGCTGGAGCGCGCGGGCGATGTCTATTGAATATTTCACGCACTTGTCCATAGGTAACGGGGCTGTGAGTCCGTAAATGACCTGGTGTAGGTTTAGGGCGCCTGCGAACTCCATTACAATCGTTCCGATGTTGTCTTTGGTGTTGAGGTGTGCAGGAGTACACGTGGTAGCCGCAATCACGCGCACAATGTTTTGATGGTGCAGGTGCGCTGCATTGAGTTCTGCCCAGAAACTCTGCCTCGAAGCCAGTTTGTTTTTCACACATCTCACTTTTTTCACAGCAACAGTCTCGCCAAAGTATGTGCCTTTGAACACCATTCCGAATCCACCGCTCCCGATGGGCTCCAGAGCCTGTAGGTCTCGCCAGTGGATCACAGAGGACCACAGTCTGTGCGCGATTTTACCGTGAAACGTGTTTATTGGAACACGCAGAGTAGATCCACTCGCAGTTTTGGTTAGCGGGCTACTGCACGCACCAAACTGGAGCCCAAAGTCCTTTGGCAACAGTCGGGTGATGGGGATTGGTGACGGCATAGTGCATGGTGACCTCAAAGAGCTGTTGGGGTTTGCTTCGCGTGGGAGAGTTCACGTGATCATTTTATGCACGAATGTCATATGACCATCACATGCCGTACAAATTATATCTCTTGACTCAGGATATATAATTAGTATTAACGTTACATGGGAACCGTTCTGTGTAGGCGGTATTTTAACAGAGGTCTAGCGATAAATAAAACAATATAAAATAACTCTAAATCACACGCGTTATTTGCAGCTATTGGCTAACCCGTTTCTACCTTACCAGTGCTGTATTAACAGACTGACGCAATGATGAAAACAACAGGCGCGATATGTGCCTCGGTCATTACACCCTGTTATTCTAGATCACGTGACTTTCAATACACACACACTCTCTCTCTCTCTCTCTCTCTCTCTCTCTCTCTCTCTCTCTCTCTCTCTCTCTCTCTCTCTCTCTCTCTCTCTCTCTCTCTCTCTCTCTCTCTCTCTCTCTCTCACTACTTGAAAGAAAGGTGTTCTGTGTGTCCCCGATAATTTAAATATATCCTACTGCTAATATTTTAAATAAATGTTGCGTATATAGGCTATAAAGTAAATAAATTATTATTGTTGTTAGGCTACTTGACGTATGGAAAGCTATAGCGCACTTAGGTTATTTTAATACGGTGTTCGTTATTCATTTAAGACTGTAACGTTACCTGATAATTAATAACTGATGCGCTTTCGAAAGAAACTCACCTGTTGTTAGTTGTTGACATGGCGACGAATCTTGGGGGTTTCCCCAGTTGTGACGTCACGTTAGGGGGATTTCCACCCACATACTGAACGAATAGAGAAAAAGTGAAAGAAGTACGAGGACGAACGGTTTGTCTTGTCACACTCGTTAGTGGATGAACAAGAGATAAAGCGGTCTCTCTCTTTCTCTCGAGATTTTTTTCCCCAACAGCTTCCCTTAACTTCAGGACTTCCAAAAAACAACAACAGGCGAAGCACCCGGAAATGAGTGCGTAACGCGGGTCTGATGATTTCGACGCTGTTTCGGTGGATTTTCAAGCGCAGATATTCAACACAATAACGACTTACGAGTGCGCGTAGAAACCAAAGAGACTCTTTTATTGCACTTGCAATGAGAATCATGAGCATTCGGAACGGCACAGCGGAAAATGGAGGTCAGTTCACTTTCTTACACCTCGGCCCTGTTGTCATTCTGATTCAGCATGTTTTAGGAATATTTGCTCTACTTTGAGACAAATCAAATAATACTGCAAATTATGCATTGAAATTGAACAAATGATAACAATCGTCATGTCACGTTTTATTACGTTTTATGATACTAAAGTATAAACGAAAGAGAATTGTTTTCTAAGAGAAGTGGGTGTTTCCAAAGTGATAACTAGGCCTGTATCGAAACTACAGTATAACAGGCCCGCGAATTGTCTTGTTTTATTGTCTTGAACGGTTATTATGGTTTAGTATGTCTCTACTGTAGTCCGATCGAAATGCATGTTTATAATCTGATATGTTTTTGACTTGTAGCGGGTTTGTTTATTAGCTAATAATAAAGAAAAGCTGTTGCATGCAGACACTGGTTTTAAGATGACATTGTTTATCCTTAACTGCTAGTTTTATGTTATATAAATAAGTTGCTTTCAGTTTCGGTTTCCGGAAATGCACATGTTTACCTGTTTTTTTTTGTCTTGTTTTTCTCTCCGGTCTCCCTGTGCAGCCTTAGATGACCTAGGTGAGTGCATGTGACGTCATTGTGGGGTGACCTTGTTTGTCCTTTTTTTGTTCCCTTCCCTAAATATATTAAGTTTTTTGTTTGTTAAACTATCCTTTTAACACCATAAAACAATGTCATTATTTATTCACCTGTATGTCTTTTTAAACCCAAAGACTTTCCATGGAACAAAAAAGGAGATGTTAAACATCTCAGCATGATTAGTTACCATCTTTTTCCATACAGTGAAAGTACATGAGATCATCTGCTTTTGTGTTCCATGGAAAAAAGTGAATGACAGAATTGTACTTTTTTTAAGTGATCTCTTTATCTACACCTTGTGTTTATATGTATGTCAAAACTCTCTCTGAAAAGACATAATTAGTGAATACCTTTTGGAGAAAACAACCAAAGAGCCGAGTCAGCCGAGGCTCCCGGGTCCTCCTCCTCCACCTGCGGACCAAGACGTCCAGCCAGTTGATCCACCATGTAGAAGCAGGAGAAGCGCTCCACAGTTGGTCTCCAGAGGTTTAGCTCCACAAGTGAGTCTTTCTTTTACACTAAAATCAACAGGAAGAGCGGTTGTCTATAGCAGGCATTACTCTTATTATTTTTTTTATACTGTTTTGAAATCCTTAAAGGGAGTTTTTACCCCATAATTAAAATTCTGTTATCTTTTACTCACCCTAATGTCAACTTGTATGACTTTATTTCTTCTGCAAAACACAAAAGAAGAATGTTGTTAACCGAATAGTTTTGGTGACCACCGACTTTAATTGTATGGTAAAAAAAACAGACTTTTCTCAAAATATCATCTTTTATGTTCTTCAGTTTGATTTGGAACAACATGATGATTTTAATATCTGGGTGAGCTTCCCCTTTAACGCTATCAATTAAATTTGGTGCATAACTCATCCCACCTTGTTTGTTCTATAGACATGAATGATGCCACAAATTCTGTGGCTTATTTAGTGTATTCACTTGCCATACAAGTATGTCTTACATTTATTGGTAGAAATCGAAACTTGTTCATGACATCAAGCTTTTTTTACCCACTGAAGGATGATTGTAATTCGATGCCTGCTTTCAGTTAGAGTTCTCTCCGCTCATGCTTTTCTCCCCCTATACAAAAGGCAGACAGGCACATGCCCTCCTCTCTGCTTTTCACTTTCTCATTGGCTGGTTTTTCATCCAGCTATACGAGCTTCCTGTTTCTTCACCATGCTCTTTCTGGCTCTTCTCAGCGGTTCTTTGTGTAAGCGATCTGAGTCCATTCTCAGGCATGTCCAGACTTAGTGTTTTGTCTGTTGTTTTCATTCTGAAACGTGTTACTATATTTATTTTTTATAATCATGCTCTTTAAATGTTCTGCATGTGTCAAACAAACTGTTAATCACTCTCTTTTTTTCCCTCCCCCTCTCTTTTGCACACTCACTTTCTCTTTCTCTCTCACTGTTGTTGTTTGACATTGGTTTAATTTTCAATTGCAGATAGTGCATAGTGATTTGGATGTGAATTGTTTGTCTTTCAATGAACGATTTCAGATATTGGAAAGTCCAAAAAGGAACATGTGATTTCAATGTGGTAGTAAAACAAGCTTGTTTTCGATGTGGTTTTCTGAGCCCTTTGTTTCTGATTCATTGTGCAGGTGTTTGAATATAAATGATTCACCGATTGGCAGGCCATTTATTTTATCTAAATAATAAACCCTTTTGGCATTGATTAATTTATCTGTTTGTTTAAATATTTTGTCTCTTGCTCTATTCATTCATTTGTTTGTTAATTAATTTGATATCGGGAAATCCAGCTGTAAATTACAGTGCACACCAAAGACAATATATTATAATAACGATAGTTTTAATAATCTTTAAAATTCTTTAAGAAAAGTCCACAACACAACTTACGATAGTGGCACAGAGGAAAAGTAAAATTGGAATCATTTTGAATTTTTTTTTTTTTTTTCAGCTGATGAATGATAAAAACATTAAAGTCGCCATCCATGTAGTCAATAATCTTACCCCTCATCTTTGATCACCAAAATGGCATATTTAAACATTCCTTTTCCTGTGAAAAAAAAATTATGCATGCCTTAAAATAGCTTGAATGTAACTCTACACCCTTTCTTCATTTAGTATACGCGGAGCCATGAATATGCAAATGAGCCCTGCCTCCACTCAATCATACATGCTCGTCTACAAGTCGATGTATCAGAATGGTAATGCGTTTTATGTATTGCTCTCTACAACGTTGGAGACATAACGTTAATTATTATGATTAGCCTTTGGCTTGACTACGTTATCAAACCGCTAATAATGTGTTGCTAATGTTCCACAAACCATGTTCCCGTTCGCCATCTCAAAGTCAGATAGCTGCCTTCTAAAAATCAATATCCTTAAAAACGCTTTAAACATCAAAGAACGTCAGTGGAGAAAGGCATATAGTTCATCATAACAATGTAATATACATCATAGGCTATACATAATTCATCTGCTATATTGCTAAATCTACCTGATTTTTCATATACCCCGTACTTTCCGGACTATTAGTCGCACTTTTTTTTCATAGTTTGGCTGGTCCTGCGACTAATAATAATAATAATAATAATAATAATAATACATAGGTCTTATATAGCGCTTTCCAAGGAGCTCAAAGACGCTTTACAAATGAAACAAACAAACAAACAAAAATGAGAGTGCTATTATAGATTGTAAGCGAGCTGAAACAAGTGAGTTTTTAGCAGTTTTTTGTAGGTGGTCAGTGAGTCCGAGTTTCTGATGTGAATGATGACGGATATGGGGCTTAAAAGTGAGTGTGGGGTCAAAAATGAAACCAAGATTTTGGATCTGTGGGGAGGTGGTAACTGTATGGCCATCGACGGATAGAGTGAAGCCTTGGGAGGAGGGGAGGAGTGATTTGGGACCAATGGCGATGATTTCCGATTTGTTGCAGTTGAGTTTAAGGAAGCTGGCGTTCATCCAAAATTGTTTTGCAGAGAGGCAGTTTGTGATGGTGAGTACTGTGGCAGGAGTGATGGATCTGGTGCTGAGGTATAGTTGTGTGTCGTCTACGTAACTGTGGAATTTTAGTCTGTGATTATGAATGATAAGTCCAAGGGGAAACATGTACAAGATAAACAGAAGGGGACCTAGCACCGAGCCTTGAGGGACTCCGTGATTGACAGATATGGTGTGAGATGTACAGTTGTTGATGGATATGAACTGAGATCTGTTGGTGAGGTAGGAGGTAAACCAGGAGAGATCTGAGCCTGAGATGCCAAGATGTTGTAGCCGTTGTAGAAGGATGGAATGGTCAATGGTGTCAAAGGCGGCAGAGAGGTCAAGTAGGAGGAGAATGGAGAGGGAACCAGAGTCAGAGGTGAGCAGGAGGTCATTTGTTACTTTTGAGTAGTGCAGTTTCAGTAGAGTGATAAGTGCGGAATCCAGACTGAAAGGTTTCGTAAAGCTGATTGGAGAGGAGGTGATGTTTTAGTTGAGAGGCGACCGAACGTTCTAGGATTTTAGACAGGAAAGGTAGCTTGGAGATGGGGCGGAAGTTGTTGGGGTTGTCAGGATCCAGGCCAGGTTTTTTAAGTATTGTTGTGATGGCGGCAACTTTGAGGGAACTGTTCCAGAGGTGAGAGATGAGTTGATGATGTCCATGATGAGTGGGCTGAGGCTGGGGAGGCAGTGCTTGACCAGTGCAGATGGAATGGGGTCCAGTGGACAGGTTGTGAGGTGGATTTTTTTTTAAATGGTTAGTGAGATCGGTTTCTGTAATGACTGATAGTGAGGGGAGAGTGATATGAAATGGAAGGAATGAATCAGGTTGAGGGTCTGTGCTGGGAGAGATATTCTCAGAGAGTTCTTGGTGAATACTGTCAATTTTGTATTTAAAGAAGTCGATGAAATTAATGCATTTGTCCTTGGTGAATAAATGAGTGATATTGTCAATGGGTTTGAGTAGTTATAGTCAGGTGCGACTTGTATATCAAAATGATTTCATACTAAATGAGATGAACCAAGAGTTAGCGGAGTTGTTCAGAAGCGACACCGAGAGGATGAAGAGTACAGTGATGTGGAATGAGGTCGCGGGAGCTTGGTGAACTTGCTTACCGGTAACTTGTTGGACTCGCTGGCTTATGTTAATTTAGCCTATTCAGCCTCCCAGGTATATGTTCTTTATGCTATTGTGTAGCTGTTACGTTAACATGACACCTATTCAGCCTGTTGTTCTGTGTGCTATTGTGTAGTTGAATAACTTGCCTTTCCAGATTAAATGTCTGTTCTTGGTCTTGGATTTTGTGAAATTAATTTCTAAATAAATGCGACTTATAGTCCAGTGCGACTTATAGTCCAGTGCGACTTATATATGTTTTTTTTTCCTCTTCATGACGCATTTTTTGACTGATGCGACTTATACTACGGAGCGACTTATAGTCCGGAAAATACGGTAAACAGAAAAATATTCCGGGATAACCTGGCTTCTCTTGAGACTCTCCTGCTTTGCAGTTACCGGTAATGATGTGCTAATGCCCGCCCTCACGTTGACGTGATTGGTTACAAGGTAGTTTGTAACGTAAAAAACACAGGTGATTTCAAACCACGTTTCTGGTTCACTGCAGTTTTAAGGAGAAAATACTCAGCAATGGTGTGTACTTATGAATTTGCACATGGTTTGTCTTAAAGCATATTAAAAATACCACATAGACATATAAACAATATTTAAAACTTGACCCGACTTTAAAGAGAATTTGAAGCATCAGACGACAAACTCCATTGCATGCTTACAATAATTAATGTAATCATGCGTTGGTGTGGACACTAATAATATTATCATTATAGTTATCTTAATAGTTATTGTTCTTGGTGAGAACACTCCTTTTAATCTGTTAAAAGTGGTTTAGAACACATTTAGCAACCACATAGCAACACCCTTGTAAGTAGGTGCTTAAAACCACTCAGAACACCTTAACAACTTCATAGTAACACCCTGGCAACCACCTGTAAAATCCTAGTAACCCATAGTGATGTGATAAAAAGGACACAGAACACTTTAGCAATATAGTAACACTTTAGCAATAGGGCATAACACTGGCAACCTTTCAGGACATTTTACTGTATAGTGGAAAGGTACTGTATACTGTAAGGAAAGCCACATCAAGTCACTGTATAGTGACTTGCAATGTTCCAGCAACCACCTAGAACAACTTTTGTAAGGAGATGCGCAATTCATTTTCTTCAAATGCAAAAATTTAGTCTGCATCTCTCTTTTCACAGATTCCGTTCAACTGTGACCAGGCCCCAACCACAAAAACTGCTTTTATGGCACCAATGCATCCCATGCGAGGCCACAAAGGGCCTTCTCAGCGACGGGGACAGGCACCTGTAGCACCCCAGTGTCTTCATCCTCAACAGTCTGGGACAGAACATCTGGAGCGCTTCCTGGAAAAGCCTGAGATGGTGGTGGTGGAGCAGCCAAAAGAGCGTGGCATGCGATTCCGCTATGAGTGCGAAGGACGGTCTGCGGGTAGCATCCTTGGAGCCTCCAGCACTGACGCCAGCAAAACTCTGCCTGCTATTGAAGTAAGTCTGAGGAAGAACTTTTGGCAAGGGTGCTAATGAGCTTGACAGTTGTATTTTTAGGAGTTAAATACATTCTATCATCATGTTATCATCAGTTAGACCTTGTGAACCTCTCATTCAATTTCAATTATGCATTCAAGGTTTTACATTTACATCAATTGATTTGAGAACCTTATTTAATTTAGTGAGTGTGTCTGGAATGCACCAACTATCCCAAGACAGTGGGGCTTCCCCCATTATGGTTTGTGGTGTTGTATGTAAAATTAAGTGAAACATGTCTTTGCAGCTAAAAATGAAAGTTCCCTGGAGAGGTGTCCGATGCGTGGGCTCTGACGGAGGGATTTACCTTTAAACCACACAAATAAACATGTTCACCAGTCATTTTTTCCATTGACAAATGTCCGTATGGGTACTTTCAACCAAAGAGCCTGTGCCAAAAAATGCAACCACAAAGAAGCAATGCAAAAGTAAAACTGTATTTCATCCTTTTACCTTTAGATTAAAGGCCCCATTGACAATATCAAGAAAGTGATGGTCACCGTGTCTCTTGTGACAAAGGACATCCCGTACCGGCCACACCCACACTGCTTGGTTGGGAAAGACTGTTCAGATGGCATCTGTGTCATCCACATCAATCCCAACAGTGCTCGTCGTCACAGGTATATTTCTGTTAACCTCAATGGAACAGCATGCTTAGGAGAACGTGATCGGAGTGTAAAAACGCTATTTCCAGCCTGAGTATGTTGGTGTTTTCCAGCTTCGCAAATCTGGGCATCCAGTGTGTGCGGAGGAAGGAACTTGATGCCTCACTGCAGAAGAGGAGGAATAAAAATATCGATCCTTTTAACAGTGAGTTGTTGAATGATATTGCAGACTCACTGGCTTTTTCCCAAACCTAGTGAGCAATTTAGGCAGCATACTAACAGAATGGGACGTCATCATACATAAGTAGCAACTCTCTACGCTACATGAAGTGCATAAGAACACTCAACCATGTTAGTAGCTTACAGCAGAAGTACAAAAATACATATTCAGTTCAATTCAAGTTTATTTGTATAGTGCTTTTCATAATACATATTGTTTCAAAGCAAATTCATGTGTCCCACACATATTGGGTAAAAAAGCCAATTTTTTGGTCTGTATTGAATAAGTTATGTTTGAAATTGAAATTTTTCTCACTTTTTCCAGATGTATATTTTATAATGAGGGCAATGCCATTTTCTAATTAGGTTTTGGAACAGGTCCTAATAATACTCTTCCGCTGTAGCCGAGTATGAACAACTGTTGAATGTTTTTGTCTCGTTCTCCCCCAGCGGGCCACTCTAAGAGCATCGAAGACATGGACATGAACGTTGTGAGACTGTGTTTCCAGTGCGAGTTGGAACGAAAGGACGGAGACAGAATCCCCCTCGCCCCTGTGGTTTCCAACCCAATCTACGACAAGAGTAAGAGCGAGATATATCTCAGGCCAAAAACATACTCTACCAAAGTACTTAAAAATTCTCTGTAGTTTCCTGGCAGATGATGTTTGGGTTGTTTGTATTTGTCTGATTAGAGGCGACCACAACAGCAGAGCTGAAAGTCAATCGGCTTAATGTGGTCAGAGGCCCCTGCACAGGCAAGACTGAAATCTACATGCTCTGTGACAAAGTGCAGAAAGGTAACTGAACACAATACGCCACATTTAATTGCTCAAATTCTTATTACATCTCGCTAAATGCTATCTTTACAAAACCGTTGGACTAAAACAACTCATTTGTATATCTGGAATCCTCTATAGATGACATAGAGATCATCTTCAGCACGGAGGACTGGGAGGGCAAGGCGGAGTTTGCTCAGACGGATGTCCACAGACAAATCGCCATCGTCTTCAAGTCGCCACCGTTCAGGGAGCAGAATATATCTGAGGAGGTGGAGGTCAACGTGTGTCTACGCCGCATATCCGACCGCATGGACAGCGAGCCAGTCAAGTTCACTTATGTTCCAGACAACGCAGGTGAGTTATCAGACATGGCTGAACGTTGTAAGGAAAGCCACATCAAAATCAAAAGATCCAAATATTATTATTAATTTCAAAATGTAATAATATCCTGTTAAAGATGGTGGATAGGATAAGCGGGTTGGAGAATGGAATACTATTTAAATGAAATCTTTACACATTTTTCTTCTTTTAATTAACATGAACAAATGTAAAAAGTTTAACAAATTCTACCACAATATGTAACGCTACTGTTCAAAAGTCTGGGGTTGGTACAATTTTAAGCATTTTTGAAAAAAGTCTCTTCTGCTCACCAAGGCTGCTTTTATTTGATCAAAATGCAGTAAAAACAGTAATATTGTCAATGTCAAATATTATTACAATTTAAAATAATTGTTTTCTATGTTAATATATTTTAAAGTCATCATGAAATCAAAATTGACCCTATTTACTTTGTTAGTGCACATTACTAGTCTTGTGGTGAACAATTAATCCGCCCAAGTTAATTCACAGAAAAAAAAAAGTTATTTATTCATGTTGTGCTTCAGTGTCACATGATCTTCAGAAATCAGTCCAATGTGCTGATTTGGTGCTCAAGAAACATTTCTTATTATTATCATTGTTGAGAAAAAAAGATTTTCTTAAAGGGATACTTCTCCGATTAGCTTTGTATCAGTAGATACCCGGCAGTATTTTCGAATGACCGTGCTTCCCTCCCTCATGTCGCCCTGAGACGAGAGATTTCTGTATTGTGTGTCCAGAAAAAACCCCCAGATGATGCAAAAATCGTCATTTAGCGTCATCTGAGACTTTTTTGGCCAGAGGCTAGAGACTACAGCCAGTAGTAGGAGCTAGTTCCGCATGTTTTCAACCCGCCCATAGGGCGTCTTTTCAGTTTCGAGTCAACTAGTAGCCTAGTTTTATCATTTCTTCCAATACTGCCCTCTGTAACCGGTAGGCGTGGCTTGGGAGTGGCCTCGTAGGGCAGCGAAGCAAGTGCATTCTGGGAGTCATTTTTTATCCACATGAGCCGAAAATACATTTCCTGGCTTTTCTCAGTCTAGAATGCACTAACTTCTAAAATAATTTCACATTTCTACTACATAAATTACCCAATTTAAATACACATTCATCTTTCCAGCGGTGAAATATCCCTTTAAGGTGCTGTAACAATCCTAAAAATGTTTCTTATTTGGGGCTTTTAGGTTGCTTGTGTTTTGAAGTTGTAGAATACAAAAGCAGACTAATAGGATGAATAACTGAAGCCAAAATGCCGCGATTCAGAAATGAATCACCTCCTCTCTTGCTAGTTTCTAAAATATGGCATAAGAAGGTGTGTCACCGTGCCAGTTACTCAAGGGGATTTATAAATAGGCAGCATTATGGTAGTTTAAACTGAAAGTATGCATGAGGAAGCTAATGCTTCATAATAGGTCGTTTGTCAACAGACAGCTTCTGTTGTCTACAGAACACAGATGATTCCTTTATAATCTGTGCCATTTCAGCCAGTGCCATCACATGCTCATGTCACCCTATAACACTGGAGGGAGGTTAATTTGATTTGCACTTTTGATCTGCAGATCCCTACGGAGTGAACCGCAAGAGAAAAATTAAAACGGATGTCAAGTTCAGCGAGCCATGCAGCAGTAAGTATTTTTTTTTAATGGAAATCTTAATATCATTCTCTGAAACGTTGTTGACCACATCCGTTTTATCTTCCCAGCTCCCTCAGGTCAAGACCTCATTGTGAACGAACCTAGCATGTCACAGCATTTTGACCCATTCTACACTCTTCCCGATTGTAACGTTCCCAATGCTTCCATGCCAATCCCTGTTCAGGACAGAGGCATCCACATGTTATCCCAGGGCATGGAGGAAATTCACTATAATGAAGACTTTAAACAAGAGGACGGTTGTATAAGCATGGACCCAGAGGCTTTGGAAAGCTTCTTCCAAGGCTTGGTTCAGCCAGGTTCAGAGCATTTTTTAAATGAATTTCAGATCCTTGATTTAAACTTCGGTTTGGACGGCACAGATACGAACTCAAACGTCAACCAACCTATGATGAACATGGCGTCTATAAATGACGTGCAATTCAGTCAGATGGTGAATGAGAATCAGGCCTATCCAGCAGATTTGGAGAACATCGACGGCCTCGTTTTCTCCCCTGTGAAGAGCGAGAATGACCCGGACCATTGAAAACCACTGTGGACTTTTGGATTTTGGACATACAGACTAGAAAATCATTCCGGATCAGGAAAAGACTAAGTCAAACTTGTTATTGACTAAAAAACCTGTTCAGCTGGCACTATGACTTCCAGTTTGGTAATATGTGCATAAAATGAAGTAAATCACCTGCTCAGCCACTGGTCTTGAAAACGGACTGTAAACTAAGGCTGGTGACAGCCAACGAAAGGCAGGAGAAGCATGTAGCCATTGCATTTTCTAGTAAAAAGGGAGCATCATATGCTGCTCAACTGCTTCTATTGTGCCAGTTATGAAATGCGTCTGTCATTTTGCTAATTTATTGTGTGGGTTTTAAGAGCAAAACAGATCGAGTAGATGGTCCCAGACACCCAAATTCACTCAAATATTTGTGTTCTATATAACATTTTGTTTCGAACATTTCTGAACAGTTCAACTGTTGAGGAATTTCAATTAACAGCATTAAGAGGACAAAATTAGACATGATTCTGAAGTAGCAGTTGGATTCATTCATGTCATATCATTTAATTTCTTTCTTGTAATCATCAACGATTAAAATCCCCCGCCCTTTGCTGGCCGTTTGTATTTCCTGAACAAAAACGTAGTTTGTTATCGTGATATCTGGTTAACCAGTACAGCACTATGCTAAGCTGTAAGAGTTCGCTCACACAAAACGTGTTTTTGCATTCCTCTGCTGCTTTTCTATTGTTTTTCTCTGTAAACAAGCGCTAGATGGAAGTTTGAACGTTGTGTTTGTGGCTTGCATCTTGTGCCGAAGAAGTTCAATGCTGTTAAACTTATAGGTCTGGCTTTTTATCTCATGTTTTTAAATGCAAAAACACGTTCTGTGTGAATGTCCCCTTAACTTGCTAACCAAAATTTCAGTTTTCTAACTGAAAACACAAAGAAAGGGAAATGTTTCATTTGATTTTGTTTGCATTGGTAGTATTAACATATTTTCATGACATCTCTTATCAGGCACCAAATAGAGTAACCATTAAAAAATGGTTTCAGCCAATGGAATCACTTTGGCGTCCAAGGGGATTGGATTCTGTTGGGGACTAGTATTTTTGCATGACAGCGGACATGACATGATTAGTTTCCTAACACAGTTACGGTAGATGCTTTAGACAAGTAGTCAGCAGCGATCATGCAACTAGTTTAAACCAGTTTAAACTTCAGCAATTGAATCGCTGTCAATGTGAACACAACTCAAAACAATTTGTGAAGAGAAATATGATAATTTGTCAGTTATTGGATTTCTGGTTAGTCCAACCAACTGAGAAATTTTAATTGGTCTACAATTTCAAATTAGTTGTATATTAAACATTAAATATGTTCTGATTGGCATTTTTGCTTTAAGTGAGAATAGTAACCTTTCACTGGAAACTTGTCTGGTTACATCATGCTGTGAAGTTAAAACTGAAATTAATGTAGTCAAAATGAGTCAGTGGCATAAAGATTTTATTACTTTTTTCTGTGTTTTAACTACATTTACTTACTCATCAACGTTGAAGGAAACTGGATTCATGTTCTTAATCATTGGAAAGCATTTCGTCCATTTGTACACACATATATAATGTCTGTAATACTGCTGGGATTCTCATTGTTTTGTGTAAAAATCCATTAGTTGCCTGCAAATATTGTCGCTTTCTGCTTCTCATAGTATGCTTTTGCTGTTGATATTAAAATCGTGTTTTGGAAAATGAATATTTTGACTCCATTTGACTGTCCCTATGAATAATTGCTAAAGTCATGGGATGAATCATCATTTCTTCCGATCGTGACAGTGGGCAGAAGTCTATGGCCGAAGTACTACCAAATCAACCTCACCACATTAACAGTGTGAATTCAAACCCTGCAAACTCTTGACTTCATTTGCGTTTCCAGATTCAAGGGACATGAGGGAAGCAGATAAAGTGTGCAGTTACTTCCTCATTCACTAGTGCTTTGTTGCACTTCTCTGATGCTATGTATAGGGTTCTAAACAATAGCCGGCCCACACACATTCAGCATGTCACATTCTCTGACCAAATAGCCTCCTACAGTTTTTCATTGAACTTTAGACATTATGCTTCAATTGTTGTTCTGTTTTTAATAGGTTATTTTATTCATTATGACCTCATATCAGAATATCATTGTTTTTAAACAAAGGATTTGTGTGTGTGTGTTGAGCACTTGTGAGAAGTGATTTCCCACAGCCCACATGACTCATGACCTTTAAAAAGTTAGCAGCAGAGTTCTCTTCCCCTCTCTGTGTGTCTGGATAGGCTATATTGCAACTTCAGATTTGCAAGGTTTAACATTGAGTAGCTCTAGGGAAATGATGCCTCACACACAGAAAGTCCAGGATTAGGCAATGGCTCCATACTTGAATAAATATTTGGCACCAAAAGGTCCAGTATTGGGCAATAGTTCCAACCCTACTGTAATAAAGTATAAGGCGCCAAAAGGAAGGTTGTTAGAAGACACAAAATTTGCATTTCTAAAATAACTAGGTGCACTATTTCTGTAATGTGAATTTATAAATGAGAATTTTTTTGACAGTAATGACAATGTAATACTATCACTGCTTACTGAACAAGTATCTCACAAGACTGCTTTTGTCACAAAAATGGGACATTACTTTTATACAACAGCTTTAAATCAAGAAATGAATCTGTAACTTACAAATTTAGACTAAATATTGCCACTTGTGTATATTCTGTTCTTTCACCGACAACTTTCCAGACAAAGTCAAAGTAGAACCGTCTCTGAGCAACAGAGAGCAATGGGGTTTCTTTCCTGTCTTTGAATCTCATGAATATATTCACTTGTTGCCACCTACTGGCGTAAATATGTAGCTTGCAGAAAGTGTCTGAAAAATTCTCCCCTCTAGTTTACACAACTTTCCCGAACGGGCAAACACAGACAAGGGGAGTGATTCAAACTAATTCTGCGACCAGAACAAGACCATGTGAAATGTAAACATCTTAAAATTTTAATTGTATAATAATAAACATCCTCATTATGTTGCATCCAACATTTCTGGTTCCCAGAATGTTCTGATGTTATACATTTTTCTTAAATAAATAAAACCTAAAAATAACCGTTAGAGAACATTCTGTATAAATTCTCATTATTTTTCCACAAAAAACTACCTCATTTGTTTAAAGATCATTTTTCTAGTCTATAAAAAAAATGGAAAAACAGAACCTAAAGAAAACATTCCTGGAATGTTAGGAAACTAGACTGAAAAAAAAAATCCTGTTCCAGTTTCCAAACAGCCAGAAAATTAGGTATTCCAGTCAGATTGGCAAATCAATTTATTACTAAGTATAAATGGCATATTTACAGAAGACAAGCACATAGTTGTTGGAGATGTTAATAGAAAATAAATACATTATTGTTTATTCTTCAGACTGTATGACAGACATAGAGAACCGTCATCATTTTTTCTCCACTATCTGAGGCTCTGAGAGCTTCTTAATGGTGAGCTCCTGCACAAACTGCTTCACCAAACTCTTGTGAAGAGGCTCTGGATCCTAAAAAACGGAAAAAAAAACGGAGTAAGATTTATCAGATGACAGTGAGCGGACATGCAGTGCCCATCCTTCACATTCCCGTTCATTTCATTACCTTCTTTTCCAGAAGTCTCTGTTTCTCAACGGCTTCCTCCAGGTTCAAACCCACCCATTCAGCCTCTTCCTCTGCGATCTCAAACTGCTGCTTTTTAGAAATGTGAGAAAGGCAAATGAAAGAAAACACACAGGTTGATTATCAACGGCATAGGCTGCAAATATACATCTCGTAATCAACTTATCTAACCTTGTAGCGGTTATAGATTTTCTCCCTGAGAGACGGATCGTCGGGAAACAGATCCGCGTCTTTCCGCGCCAGGCGTAAAAGCATTGCGCGCTTTAGATCCATTCCAAACTTGGAGTTCAAATCTTGCTTTGGGGTCTGATTTAGAAGAAATACACACAAGAAGATTCAGACCAAATTATGCTTTAAACTTTTCTTCTATTAATCATTAAAAATGTATTTTTTTATCTGAACTTTTACAGTACATTGAGCTGAATAACCCTTTACACAAGACTGGTTTTACAAACAATTTACATAATTTATTCCTATTGCATTTCATACAAACTGCTCACATTTAATACAATTATTCTGGCAAAAGACATATTTTATACAATAATGTAATATAATACACACTAATATAGTAATAAATATACAATAAATAAAACTTTTGTCCAATAAATATCATATAAACATTAATTATTATAATAATATACAATTATTGTAATTTCATAATAATTAATAAACAAAAAATATATTTAAAAAAATTACTATATAAACATATATTACATAAATGTATTATAATTTAGTAAAACAATAAAACATACTAAATGCCATATGGACTTCATAATAAATATTCAATAAATCAAACTATTTTAAACATTAAATATGACATTATTATTATATAATTTATTATAATTTTTGTAAAATAATAAAACGCACTAAATGCCATAGACATGAGAGGATTCTCACCTTCAGAATATAGAAGTCGAAGCCAAAAGCGCCATCAATGAGGTCCAGTGTGCGAGATGTGACGGTTACAGTGAACTTTTGGTCGAGGATCTCACTGTACAGTTCTCTGTTGAACAACTGGGGCTTCCAGGTTTTGCGCAGTCTTGTAGAGAGCTGATGTGATCATTCATATCCACAAGTACATATCACATAAAAAATATGGGGTAAGTCATCTGTCTTCGGGTGACATTCTAATGTATGTACCATCTATTCACATCAACTTAAATTCATTATTCCAGTAGTTCTCTCTTTGGTCTTACCTTGTCACCTTTGGCATATCTAAAGCCAGATATCCAGCCTTCTCCCCCCCAGAGTCCATCCTGTGATTCTGGCGGATAATACACCGGGATAGGCACATCCTGGACTCGCTCTCTGTGTCCAGATTTAGGATTGACTCTGTATTTGACACCCAGAGGATTCCAGTGCACTGGAGTAGCAGGGGTGGTGTCCTGCAAAGAGCGCAGGTAGTGCTGGGGTAGACGGGAATAGATGCCCGTCTGCAGCTTCAGGGCTTCCCAGATTTTTGGTGGATACTTGTGTAGAGGCATTTTGTTGGACAAAACCTAAGAAAGAAGGGTTGTAGGTCCATGCATTATACAATGTACAAAAAAATAAAAAACATAATAAAAATAAATAAATACATATATACATGCATTATATATTCTATACACGCTGCATTTATTCGATTTTATGCATATGTTGTATATATTAAGTAAAACTGTAAACTAGCTGATTAGCTACAGCTTATAAGATACAAATATTTGCTTAATTATACAAGAAGGTGAAATGCAAAAATAATAACTATAAGAAAAAACTGAATGTATACAGTTCATCACTCTTACCGGGGAATGACGCAATCGGAGAATGTTTAATTAAATTTTACATGATCAGTATTAGCCTGCTAGCCTCTCAGTACAGCACACGCATAGACAGTATATAAGAGAGCACACGCTGTAAAGCCAACCAAGGGCACCATACGTCATTTCCTATGACAGATCCTAGTGTGAGAAATGCGATTGGTTCAGTGGAGTGTTTACTGCGCTGATTGGATGATTTCACGGCTGAACTTCCGGGTTTAACATATTAGTCCTAAACTATTTTTTTACAGTCTATGGTTCTAAAACAAAATAGCAAATTTCAAAGTATCTTAAAGATGTAACTAATACATATATCCTAACTAGTCGCCCGAAAGGTGGAATTGAACCACTCTGCCGCTAGGCAGCTACAGGTTTGAAGCCTGCACCCCGGACCACCGAGGTTCATCCGGGCATTTCTAACGGTTGGCTCTACTTCTAAATAAAGGTCGCTACTACGCTATGTGTTACATTTATGGCAAGTTTAATTTATCAAACTGTATTTAATAGCATATCATCATTAGATTTTGACATATTAATCATTCCCACAGTATGAATTTTATGGAAATGTGAAATGTGCAGAAATCCTACATTAAACCCAGTGTTAGACCACATGTAAATTAATTACTTGCTATTGGTTCAAACGTGGGGCGGAGTTTCACAGTCTTTGTTGCATTTGCATATTGTATTGTTTTGTTAATAATTCTTCGCTGGGACTTGAAACCAAATCAGGCATGCTTGCTATTTCGTTGTATATTGCTTTTTTCTAGAAAGAATAGAAGCATTAATGAAAGGTGTACACAATCTTTTTTCTTGTGCAGCCAGTATGTAGTATATTTTTCTAGTCAATTAATAGATATTCAGTTTAGAGAACCGTTTCAAATACCACACATTTAATTCAGTTTAATTCTAATAAATTCTAATAAATGTAATACTAATTCTAATTCACAACCAATTTGATTTTTTATATATATATTTTTTTTTTATGCAGCCTATGTAGTATCTTTTTCTAGTCAATTAATAGATATTCAGTTTAGAGAACCGTTTCAAATACCACACATTTAATTCAGTTTAATTCTAATAAATTTAATTCTAATTCTAATTTACAACCAATTTGATTTTTTATATATTTATTTTTTGTCAGTTTTTATGACATAAAATATTTATTTGATCATGACCATGATTACACTCACAATTAAATAATCTAAAACATCCAAAAATGATTTAACCATGAATTATATTATAATAGGTGTTATTTCAAATTAAATATGCAATATAAAATATAATACTAATGCAATTTTCAGTTATTTTTCACTAAGAAACCCTTCATTTTATTGCACAGGGTTTATGGCATTGATCTTTATTTGTTCTGTGTTGTGAAAACAAGAGACCCCCCCACCCACCCATCAAATCAACTCACATCAGCCTCAATCAAATAATATTTTTATTTCGCCAGTAAATAAATTATGCAACATAAAAAAATCCAGTACATGAAAATGGTTCACTCGCACTTAAAGAATAGCATCCGTTCCAGATCTTCACTGTACAATGGCACACATTCACTTCATAATTTTCAAATATTCTTGAAGCTTTTAAGGCTTCAGGCAAGAAATCTTGAAAACAGAAAACAGTCATAGGCAGTGCTTATGCACCTTCTCGGAACCACACTTACATTTATCTTGTTGCAACAGCAGTCTCTCACACTACAGGGAATTTATGTGTTCAGTTTACCAGAAAGTGTATGCGGGAATAATTGCACAATTGTCCTAATGTGTCATACAAACGAATACTGTCCAGTTAGCTGAGAACAGTGATTAGAAACCATCACAAGTACATATCTGACTGAAGTAAAGTGATTGACTGAGATGATGCTTTTAAGAATAAACACAAACCTTTACACTTTGGTCAGTGTTTGGATAAAGATCATTCATTGTTTGTAATGAACAAAACTTTTATGCTGTGACAATAATGGAAGACACTCTACAAAACAGGAGAGTGATAAATAAGACACAAACACCACTCCTCCTGGTATGTGATATAGTGGAGAGACAATAAGTACACATTATCATATTAGAATGACGAAAATACCGATGTGCGGCCCATGAAGTTGAAAAAATATATATATTTATCACCCCATCTCACCATTTCAGTCCAATATAATCAACTTAATAGTGAGTGTTTATATGTGGACGCAACTTTATTACAGAAAACTCCATCGACAGATTCCAAAATGTTTTGTTTCACGCTCACTTATTGCATTATATCACTAAATGATGTGCACAGACTCTTGTTACTGGAACATTCCATGTGCATCAGAGAAAACAATTTGCAAACAATAAAGTATAATTCATAATTTCATATAGCATTCCCTTGTAAGGTCATTCACAACATTTTTATTCAGTTTCATCATCTTCCACTACAATGGACTGACATTTCAGCTTTTGGGACTGCATTTCATGTTATGTCATTCAGAAAACAAAAAAACAATGGGCTCCTGAATAACACAAGCACACAAAAAACTCCAACTGTGATTGATAAATATGAAAACCATAGTGCTTGTCCTACTAAAATTATATGTATTTACCAAGAGTACTTGATAGAGGAAAACATACAGTTGGCAGAAACATCAATACTCCAAAAATGAAAATGCATAAATGCAACAGGATATGACATCACCCTGTTGTAAAAGGCTCCCAAGCGTGCACGCGCACACACACACACACGCACGCTCACACACACTCTCTCGTCCTCTCAAACATGCTTAAGTTATCAATAAATAAAGAGGACAATCGAACTTAATGTTCTCAAACACCATTGTACATCTGGATCTTATAAACAACGCTTTTGCAGTACAATCAAGTGGAACCTTTTCACTATTTTGAGTTACCATGTGAAATCAAACACTAGGGAAACAAATGAGTGACTGATCTGTATTAAAAACTGAAAAAACGAATATAACTGACAGGAAATGTTATAGTGGAGATGGACAGCTGTTCTGTAGCAATTTTATAGAAATATCACTATGGATTTCATTTGAGACCTCCTCAGAAACTCATTATTCCCCCCTTTAGTTTGAGTGTAGATGAATTTAAAATCAAAACTTGATAGCATCAGCCAGTGAAAATGGTAGTTTAGTCAACACACAATGTCTGATATATGGTGAACACAATCCCACTGAAGAAACTACACCCTAGACTGACCAGAGATATACAAAATCTGCCTGGATAATAACATTATCCACATTAATACTTTTTTTGCACTTAAACGCTAATAATCATGAGACAGTTCATTTGATTATAATAAACATCTGATCAGTAATTGCACAAGCGTTTGTTCAGACACACATAATAGGATACTAACGAATCACGCTTCCCACTAAATGTGGCGACAAATGACGAGGCTTTCTCAGGGAACCTCGAAAATAGAGGGAAAACAATCACTATAATGATTTTAAGATCAGCACTCTTGTGCTTTGCTTTGGCAATGTGTGTTTAGCAAGAACCGCGAGGCGCTAATTAAAGTTAACACAACCTACTAAAATAACTCTGCCCTACTTTACCTGAGGTTGGAGCGGTGCTTGCTTTACTCGGACTCATGTAACTGTGCTTTACTGCTTGTGTGTGCTCAGCTGTGATAGGGCAATGAGAATAAATTGGAGTTGTGACTCAAATTCAACAGGTTCAATGAGTTGGCTGTTACAGGACCTTAGTGGAGCCACCTCATCACAGGCTCCTGGAACAATTCAGTCACTATTCGAGACAGATAACGGAAAATTCTGAGTCGTAAACAAAAAAAGTTAACAGAAACTACGTTGCACTGACCGTCTTGGTGCACACTGATAATGCATTTACAGCAAAACAAATAAAAACATCAAAACCGCCAGATTTACTCCGCAGACCATGACCCTTTGTGACCTCTGAAGGCTGGCATTTTGAAGAGTAACTTGTCGTCTAAACTGCAATTAGCCAATCAAATCTTTCTTAGCTTAAAGATGATTCAACGTTTGCAAACTTCTGACGAAGAAAAAAGTGGAAACGAAACTCAGATGGGAAAAACAATCCAGATAAATCCATGCTGACATATTGTGGCAGAGAGTGTGAAAAGTGCTAATGCTAGTCCTCCATCCCAGCCCGCGCTCCTCAGTGTTCACGGCCAGGTGTTTGCAGTGGCGACGATGGGACGGCTCTCGGCCCGGGCTGTGCGGTGAGGATGGGACGTGGCAGAGTCCATGTGGAGGATGTGGGAAGGAAAACAAAAAAACACTCGTAACACGGCACACACAAGCAAGTCCTCGGGTGAATGTGACATTCCCACTGACCGCATGCTGCTGGAGATGTACACACACAAAAGGCCAAACGCCCACCATGCATACTGACTACCAATGGCAAAAATAGAATCCTTTGTCTTTTTTCCTATTTTTTTAATCTCCTATTCTGATCCCCATGTGTCTTCACTGTAAGGTAAGGCAGGGGATTTTTTTTTAAATACATTTTTTATCTGATGTGTGACTGTCTGTCGTTAAAACAAGCTCATGACTAGGCCACCGGACCAGCAGCCTAAGCAGTATCTTTGAGACATCACCATCCCTCCCCCCCGCTGCTGATCCTCGACAGGTACGTCGTCCTTGGGAACGGTTACAGATCATCTTCAGAGTCGTTTCCGCGCTACGCCATGTAGATGAAGGTGTTAATGTCCGTCTCATCTCGCTTGATGTACTTGTGCTCAATGAGCCACTCGATCTGTTCCTTGATCATTTTCTTCTGAGGGAGGAACATGTTCTTGAGGATCTCCACCAGCTCGGTCTGCAGCTGAGCGTTTGTGATCTTCTTGCGCATCTTCATAATCTGAATGATGGCCTCCTGAAAAGTTGCGGTAGAAAAAAAACAACGAATTAAACCCAAAGTACACTTGGAGCATAGTGACTAGTGAACAGAGAGCACTAGTAATGATTTTTTTATTTTTGTACCTGTGTTCTTAATATTCTAAGCTGGACGATGCCTTCGTTCTCCTCTTCTCTCATTCGCTCCGTCGTCAGCTGCAATCGGCCGATTAGGTTTATCTTCCCCCTCTTTTGAACCTTGGAATTTTTTCTGAGGAAAAAACGAAAATTATTGTTTCTGAAATAAAATGGCAATGAAAAGTAAATGAAAGGGCGAGTAAACGTCAAAGCAGGAGACGAGACGTCCTTACATCAAGGAGAATTCCTGGTTAACGAAAAACAATGTGCTGTCCGTGAAGTCTTTGGGAGAGCTCACTGGTGGTTCATATGACAGCACTTGACGTTTGAGCTTTGGGAAGGCAACAAGAGACTGCACAAAAAGAGAGGGGGAAAAATTAACTTTTTAAAAACACTAGTAATTAAAAAACTGATAAATGTAATAATTTTTATACTGTACATTATAATGTTATGATATCTAAATTCACTTTCACTTCATAATTACACTTGTAATCATGTCATTATGATCGATTTTAGTTCTTATAGTGTAATATTTTTATTTGTTTACACAAAACAGTATAACATTTTAATATTGGTTATTTATCAGTTCAAGATAATTATTGGCTTAACCATATCGGTCAGAATTTTAATATCATTTTAATCAATATAAATTTTAATAAAGCAGTGGTTCTCAACCAGGGGGAAGTATAGAGAAGAGAGTATTGAAATGAATAAATTATTTTTAATATATTCCAATAATTAACTCCAATCTAAATTCAGAGAATAAAGAAAAGAAAAAAAAGAACATTTTTAAGGCTACAGAATATTCCTTTAACCATCCCTTTATTTAAATACCAATGGCATTTTAAGTGGATAAGACATTTTCAGCTTTTCTATTCCCAGTTTGCGTAATTTCAAAGTGTTTTCCACTCTATGAACAAAAACTGATTTTTTTTTTTACTTTTCAGTGCATGTTCTTTTTTTTAAAATCTTTAATGCAGACAATGTTCTGTTTTAAGTAAACATCACAAAACGTGCAATTCTTGTGCAAAAGTTTCCAGAGTGCTTTTAAATTTTTCTTCAATTCATTTTATGTTTATTAATAGAATACCCAGAGAGTTCGTCTCAGTTCGGCGTCAGGCAGCTCAGTGGCAAGTTTCAGATTCTCAAAGCTGATCTTCTCGCGTGGTCTTTGGTTCCAGGCAAAAAGTACAGCCAGTTGGAAGGTCGTGACCTCCAGGTCGTACTGCCCTACTTCATTCTTGAAAGTGATCTGCCGGAGAGCACACAGACCGATCAGCTAGAAGTTGCCAAGCATTTACAGTTGCAAATCACTACCAAGTATTAAACACCTAAAGTGTATAAAATACACCCACAATGCCATTGGACATGAGGTGGTGCCAGTGGAGTTTGCGGCCGCTGTGGTTCTTCTTGTAGAAGTCCTCCACCTCAGGGATGAGATCTTCCAGCTCGGTTGGCAGAGACACAAACACTTTCTCTGAGCTGCGTGACCAAGCTCCAGCATTCAAGATCTTTATGTTCACAGAGTCCGCTGAGTAACAGAAGGGGAGAGAAAGAGACCTTAAGAACTACTGTCCAAATGAAAAACAAGCCTCATCACTAATATTTATCACAAAAGTTCACTATGGTGGAGCTTGACCAAATTTGGTTTAGGGATAGGTTTATGGGTAGGGTTAGGGTGTAGCTAGACCTTAAAGCTACACCCTAACATCCAGAGAGGAGGAGCTGGATGTCAAGCTTCACCTATTGGCTCTGCAGTGAGCAGCCACTCGAATTTTCAGCATCATTACTCCAGTCTTCAGTCTCACATGATCCTTCAGAAATCATTCTATTATGCTGATTTGCTGCTCAAGAAACATTTTTTTTTTTTTAATGAAATTAGTTATGTTGCTTAATATGTTTTGGAAACCATGATACATTTTTTCAGGATTCTTTAATGAAAAATCTTACTGACCTCAAACTTTTTAAAGGTAGTGTAAATGCAAATATATATAGAAAAACTGGGCTTGTAAGTCACCTGGTAAAGCCAGCTTGTTGTGTTTGTGCACCTCCTTGAAAACCTGGTTAAGATCTTCGGACACTTTGATGTCTTGGAACATTCTAGCTAGCTTGTTCACATAGTCAGCAGGCATCCCAACTTCCTGAAGCACGCCAGACCGAAGCAAACAGTGAGCCATTAAAATACAAAACACTCAAATGGAGTTTCAGTCACTCATTTCTCTTTTATTCTCACCCTGAGCCACTCGACCATGTTCTCCTCGATCTCACTGTCCGCTGAGATGTCCAGGATCAGACGCCTGGTCAGGTGGGCTTTGTGGTATCTCATGAACACATCCTTATTCTGGACGTATTTGAGCACGAGCAGCTACAGGAAGGAATTAGTAGTATTTACATTTCGAAACACTTTTGAGGACATCAACAACATGTGACATGTTATAATAGCCTCACCACTTCCTTCAGTTTGAGCTCAATCTCCTCTGATGTCAGCTTTTTGCTGAGGGGCGTCTTTCTTAGCAGCATGTCACAATAGTTGGCAAGCAGCTCCGGACACTTTGACTCTGGTTGTGTTTTGAGGCCCACTCTGCATTTAGAAACATTAAAGGGTTAGTTCACCAAAAATAAATAAATTCTGTTTTAATTTACTCACTCTCATGTCGTTCCAAACCCGTAAGACTTTCGTTCATCTTCAGAACACAAATGAAGATCTTTGAATGAAATCTGAGAGATTTCTGTCCCTACATTGACCGCAACTACCACTTTGATGCTTCACAACGTTAATAAAGAGATGGTAAAATGTGAATTGAGCGATTTAGTCCAAATTTTCTGAAGACACACAATCACTTTATATGATTAACAGATTTAATTTAAACTTTTATTCACATATACAGTAAATATAATTAATTAACATATAACTCATCAACTCACACATCAGTTGTGGTAAACGGAAGCTCAAGCATATTCGCTTGATAAGCAAGAACCAATGAGGTTAGTTCTTGCACGTCAAGAGTTTCTGTTTATGCTCGCTGATAAATGTTTATATGTGAATAAAAGCCCAAAATCAATCGATTCATCATATAAAGTGAATCAAATTTGTACTAAACCGCTCAATTCAATTAGTATTTTTTCGTTTTTTTATTGAGTAGATTTTACTTCTTCTTTTTCCCCCCACACCAGGTGACAAATGTATAGTTAACAATAAACATTACAAAATGGGACTGAGATGACACCTGTACCCAATCCCCTCCCCACCCAACCCGTGGTTTATGAACTTTTTGAAGCGTCAAAGTGGTAGTTGCATAGCTGTCAATGGAGGGACAGAAATCTCTCAGATTTCATAAAAAATATCTTAATTTGTATTTCGAAGACATAGGAAAGTCTTACGGGTCTTTCATTTTTAGGTGAACTAACCCTTTAAAGTGTCATCAAACATGATTGATATAAGCTGATACAACTCTGAAACATGAACCAAGAATGCTCACATGCATACGGACCCTTTTCACAGACTATGAATCTAAAAGTTTAAATTAATGTACATTTATAGCACTAAAATTTCTGTTAAATTACATTTTTCGCCTCTTTTGGAAAGTCATAGAAACATTACCATAGATTTTTCATTTTGCTATTGTAGAAAATGGGAGCGCAAAAATTATATTTGTTGTAGTTTCTGTTCACTGCTACAGAAGTTTAGCCAACTATGACAACTTCCTTTTCGGAGAACCTCGTATATGTGAAAAGGGTCCATTAGCAGCACTCCACTATGAAGTTAAAAGAAGGTTATTTTGTGCTTCTCACTATAAACAGTTACTCACCCCTTCTGTTTTAATGGCAGCTCCAACTTAAATATTGTGGCATCATTTACAACTGCTTTGTATGCCTGGGGGAAATTAAAAACTATATGTTACAAGTCATTAAAAATGTACGCAAGACAAACACTTTATTTATGTAAAATAAACAAGTCAATTAATTTTCCAGTAAAATCAACAGTGTATCTAATGGATTATTGTTGTATAACCTTCCAATGTTCTCCTGTGTCATCACAGATCTCTGGTAACCATCTGTGGTGTGATCTAGTCATGCAGGCTTACTTACTGAGACCAACTGTAAGACAGTGAGAATGAATACGGATGGGGCGGCGTGCTCACTTTGTCTCTGGCTGTCAGGAACCGAGGATCATCCTGGAAAGCTTCCTTTACTAATTTACTAAAGCGATTGAACAGAGTCAGGAGCTGCTCCACATACTTCTCGGAGTCCTGAGGAAAAACATAAACAAGAACGTTAACACCAGTATGGCATACGATATAATGGTTGAGAATCTGCCATAACACAAAGGTCAGAATTTCAAAGCTTTGAATATTGTTCTCACTGTTGTGATGGTCTCGGCAGCGGCCACCATGTCTGCCAGTCCGGCACTGATGATGTGATCCTCAAGGTCTTTCAGCATGGGTTCAATCCCATTGGGAACTTTATCCATGAGAGAGAACATGAGGTGCAGCTCTGTGGATGAAGAGGTTTAAAAGCTTATATTTAAAGATATTGCATAGCTATTTAGAAAAAATGCAACTTTATGGAATATACACTACTGTTCAATAGCATAGGGTCAGTAAGATTTTTCTATCACATTTCCACAAAATTGTTAAACGGCAAAACTGGTTTCTCATTGATAACAAGAATAAATGTTTATTGAGCAACAAATCAGAATATTAGAATGATTTCTGAAGGATCATGATTCATGTGACACTAAATACAAGAACAGTTATTTTAAATTGTAATAATATTTCACAATATTACATTTTTTTACTGTATTTTTAATCAAGTAAATGCAGCCTTCATTATGCATAAGAATCTTCTTTCATATAAATTAAAAAATCTTACCCACCCCAAATTTTTCAATGGTAGTTTATATAAAAGGCATCATTTTAAATATAGATTTCCAAGTCTCATACTCACTGTCGGTCTCATTCCGTTTGATCATGCCTGGACATTCAGCCAAGATAGTTTCTTTAAATGACGTTACAAGCGCATTCACACAACATTCCATAAGCTGGGGAAAAAACAATCCACAATTTCAGACTTCAGATTTCATACCTGGCCATATGACTTTACTTTAAATTAAATATCAAATAATGAATCATTTAAAAATAATACCATTTTATAAAACGTATTTACTTTTAAAAATACACAAATATTTTAACAATTGATGCCCTATATTGTGAATGAATGAATTATTAATGCATTATTTAAAAGACAATCATATACTCACTGCTTGTACAGAGTTACATTCACGTCGTGTCTCTAAATATCGTAGTGCACGTTTCTCCTCTTCCCTTAACTTAGCGTCAGCCTGTAAACAGAGATATGAGAATACATGACTGCAAGGAAGAAATGTAGAGTGTTAACAGGAGTCATAACTCTCCTCTTGGCTGCAGTTTTTCATCTAACGCGATTAGTATGGAATACGAAGTCTAAAATCTGATCACTGGCAGGCCGTACATATTTCATGTAGTTTTGTACTCCATTCTGCTGCAGGTAGGACGGCGCCTGGGTCCTGTAGAACCTCTCAGTGGAGTCTAGGTAGGCTTTCTCAAAGTTATCCCTGTAGATCTGCAGTTTATCATCAGGATTGGAGCACAGGTTCACTGGAAGAGAGATTGTAAGAGACTTCTAACTAATAACACCATCCAATTCTTGGAATTTTCATTTGAAAAAAAGTCACTCAATCCAATAAAAGAACTGCAGCAAATCTCACCATACGACTCTCTGACCCCGATGACCAACTGCGAGTCAAACGCCTCTCCCAGCCGCTCGGCATGGACCAACTTCATTGCACTATCCTGCAATCTATTCTTGATGTTGGAGAATATAGATTCGTTCCAAGTGTCCAGCATCAACTGCAAGAACATAAGCAGAACAAAAGAATGAATCCTGAACTTCTAGCTAAACAATAGTGCTGGGCATTGAAACAAATTTCACAATTCGATTAAATTTCGATTCACAGGCTTGTGATTCAATACAGTTCCGATCTCAATTCAAATCGATATTGAATCATTTGGATAAATATCAGGTACAGTATGTCAACTAATGCTGTAAATTATTTAGGGATCCCTGTCAGTTGGTACATTACTATAATATTAAAGTTTAAAATTAACAACTGCTTTGTACACAGACATTTTAAATTGTACATAAGGCAGTTTTTTAATGATAACTTTAGGAATATTATGTTTCTACTGTGGCTGTCATAAAAACTTGTTTTCATTAAGGATTTATTCAAACATACATTAAATATTGATGAACAGGTTAAGTAAATATAATGAATATGTAATATAGAGCATATATGGTAACACTTTGTTTTACTGTGTTACATGTAGTTACTACACATTATGCATAACTGCATGCAACTAACCCTAAATCCAATTTAATCCTAAACCTATAGTAACTACATGTAGTTAATTGATATCAATCAGTGCAAGTACAACTAAAAAAAAAAAAACGGCATGTATTTATCAAAATACTTTGAACGTCTTTCCGTGGTTGAAACATTGATTGTGCGATTACATGAGACACAGGTCTGGTTCCACAGACAGGGCTTAGATTAACCCAGGATTAGGCCTTAGTTCTATTAGGACATTTAAGTAGAGTTTTTTTTTTTTTTTTTTTTTTACAATTTTCCTTAGAAAAAAAGATTTACTGGTGTGCACCTCGTAACAAAACAATGGCACTGACATATTTTAGTGCAAGTTGCTTTCAGTTAAAACAGCTCAAACATGCATTTCAGTCTGGGACCAGGTTTAAGCCTTGTCTGTGAAACTAGGGGATGATATATTTCGGTAAATTGTACTGTTTCTTTCAAAATACTTTCTGACATTCATTCATGTTTATTTGGTGCTGTAACTAGTAGTAATGAGAAAGATATGATTAGTTCACGAGCCGCTTGAACTGAGGCGCTACAGCGATCTGTCACGCCACATTAAAGAGCGCAAAAACGGTGCAGTCACGCTACACAATAATGTATAGTGAAGATTTGTTCACACGTTATCTGGAAACAGCATAGACTAAAAGACTGATTCTTGGGATTTAAGTGGTATTTTCAACCCAGCCCTAAAAAAAAACGTTTTATCCCACTGACCTTCCTAACAATGCTGTCTTCCACATTGGACTTTTTGTTGCTGCCCTGTTTTCCCATCAGGGTGATCTCCAGCTGGCAGAACGGCTTGGGCAGAATGTCACACTGCGTGAAGAACTTCCTCCACTCCACGATGTAAGCCTTGAGGAGCGCCGTGTCATCTTGGTGACTGAGCACTCTCTAAACACCAATGTTCAAGAATGAGAGATGACTCTGCTGAAGAACATTAACAGGTCACTTAATCCTGGATCTCTCTTACCGCTTGAGCTTGCTTAATAAAATCTAAGATGTCCTCCTTGAGGGCCTGGTGGATCTTTGCAGGTCCTTTGTCATCCCATAGACAAACTGCATGAACATCTCTATGGGAATGAAGATGAATAGAAAGAGAGACTCAACACTCAGACTTTAGTTAATGTGTAGGTTATAAAAAGATCTGAATTCATAACATAAGGTCTTACGAGAAAAGATCAAACCACTGCTGCTTAGTTACAGACTCTTGGCGAAGCAACTTTAGGACAATGGGGCGCATAAGATCCCACTTGTCCTCAAACTGGAGGGAACCCTTGTTCTAAGAAAAAGACATGGAAGAGGAAACAGATGAACAAGAGCATGCCTGCATTAATATGTGACACAATGAACCAGACATTATGGAAGACTTTTTAGTTTACATTTTTCCAGAAAAACAATGCTTATCAAAGCATTTACAATAAGGCAAGTAGTTTGTTTATTTAATTTCTTATATCTTGGGTTGATTTTTGTTAAAAAACACATTAAAATAGAAGATTTCTTTGAATTATTTGTAGGCCTACTTTTTTAGTAGTATTTTGTAGTATTTCTTTGTTTTTATTAATATTTTTATATTTAAAAATAAAAAATGTATATTTAATTAATATTTAATATTTTTTGTAATATTAAGGTCACAAAGATAGATTCTTTACTAATCTTTCAACATGCCATTTGCTACTTTTCAAATACATTTATGCATACATAGATTTAAAGGGATAGTTTAAATCTATGCATAAGATGCTTCAGCAAGAACCAATGAGGTTCATTCTCGTGTTACGCAGCACGTTTGAGCTTCAGCAAGAACCAATGAGGTTCATTCTCGTGTTACGCAGCACGTTTGAGCTTCAGCAAGAACCAATGAGGTTCATTCTCGTGTTATGCAGCACAAAGACATGTATAGAAAGGCTAGATGGCTCAAGGCGGAGTCAGCTATGTCGTCACTTGGCGGCCATCTTAGGTCAGGAGACTGCGCTGCTGCTCCCTGCTGCTGTGGACGGAAGGTGAGTGACATACGCCAACTAAAATGCTCGTAACTTGCTGAATTCTTGACGGATTTACAAACGGTTTGGTTTATTACAAACCTTATTAACGTGGCTATGATTTGTGCTGATGCCGATGTTTAATAAACTCCGTGGCTATAATTTTTCACAAGTATGCAGTTAAATAGCCGCATCCCTGACGTTTATGACACACCAAGCCGTTTGAAAATCGGTTGAAAATTGAGCAAAATATAGTTATTTCAGCACTACATGCACAATAGACTTTAATGTTATAACTGGACGAGCGGTCCTGTCCTAAGATGGCCACCGTGTGACGTCGTCGGGTGCCATTGGCTCTCAGCGCCGGTAAGCCATCTAGCCTTTCTATACATGTCTATGATGCAGCACGTTTGAGCTTCAGCAAGAACCAATGAGGGTTGTTTCTGCCTGTCAAGCAGGTTCGGTTGAGCTTTTATGTTTGCTGATCATTGTATATCTGGTCGATTAAAATGGATTAGTTTTACGATCTATTTATGAACTTTAAGCGTCAAAGTGGTAGTTGTGAAGCTGTCAATGGAGAGTACAGAACTGGCTCAGATTTTATTAAAAATATCTTCAAAAACGAACGAAAGTCTTACGGGAGTAATTAATGTCAGAAAATTTATTTTTTGGTGAACTATCCTTTTGTGTTACCATTGCACCAGACTTGGACTTTCAATCTTAAATCATGAAAGTGCAATAAACATATTTTTTAAATAAACCATGATCATTTTTAAATAAATATACAATTTCAAATGTGTCAGTGTGCAGAAATGGTGAAATTTCCAGCACAATGAACAATACTGCACCTACTAAAGTTTAACATTTTAAAAACATTATTGTACTTCTTTACCAAAGAGACAGCGAAGAGCTTAAAATGAAGAAACATGATGAAAACAAACAAAAAAGTAAAAATCAAGGTAAATATCACTTGTGAACACAAAATGCTATTATGCATATAATTTCCAATTCTAATAAGTGTAAAAATATTATTTAATTGTACATATTCTGGATTAAAAAATTGCTAGATATGAAATTAGTTAACCTGAAAAGAAATCTGTCATTTTATTTAAAAAATGCTTAAAATGTAATTTCCACCAAATAGATACTTAGCAAGCAACAGGCTGAAGGGTTTTTAAAATCAACCTGATAGTTCATGTCTCTAGACAGCATTTTGGATATCACTGGTGTGTTTGAACACACGTATGACACCCAAAACACTGTCTAGGTACGCAGATCACTAGGTTTTGACACACAACCTCTGTACCTGCAACTACATAAAAACAAACATCCTCCATACACATTTAATGTGTACTCTCTCAAATTAATACTCCTACACATATTTTAACTTAAAAATATCTAACCCTAGTGACATGACATGCAAGGCAAGCAAAGATTAGCACATGCAACTCGATAGGATCAACACATATAGGTATTTCATTAGCTCAGTCACAACACTGTCATTTAATCATTTGCCAAGCTAGCAACTGCGTGCTAACTGTCATCAGGTACATGCCCCTTTATGATATACATTTATAAACAAAATAATACTTAGGGTCAACACCCAGTGGCGTGAAAACTGACTTTAAGTAGTCTGCATGCAGTCCAGCATTATTGTGATTATTGGCTTCATTAATCTCAGCTAGCTCACAGCCTGCTAGCTAAACACAGGCTGCAAGACAGTCTTATAAACTCACTGCACATGCACGTAAGAGTCCGAGCAAGCCACTAAACGTCAATGGTACAACATAGTCATTTGAAGGTTATAGGAGTAAACACGGGTTTTGGACTGTTTCTGGAGAATTTGGAGGTAAAGAGCTAAAGTGTCTCTTACCTTTAACAAATGAGACATCGTCGCCATGTTTCCTTAACTTATCCCCTCGTTCGATCTCGCGAGAATTGGTTCGGTATTAGAACTAGCGATGGGATCTTCGGTTCATTTCTGCAAATGGATTCTTTCGAACCATTCGTTTTAAAGAACATTTTCAAAAATCGATTCTCTGCTTATTTTATTTATGTCATGCAGATATAATTCATCTCATGATAGCTCATAATGACATCGTTTTTTAGAACCTAATTATTAAAATATAAGAAAACTGAATATCAAATATTTAACAATTTTCTAGTAAAACTTTAGTTTCGTATATGTCAAAAATGCACTTTTTCATGACATCGTATTTGTGGTATTTAATCTATTCGGCTCCCACATATCAGCGCACTCATCGGTTCTCAGCTCATTCCTGAACGAATCGTTCAGACCGGTTTTGTGAACTTGTTCAACTGATGTATAGAAAAGAACGATTCGTTAATCAGTTGTACATTCCTACACATATTG